>NC_090923.1:535404640-535707670 GCF_040938575.1 Ambystoma mexicanum
AAAAAGAAATGCCTATAACAATTGAAACTCACCTCTTTGTCATTACGGGCTGGGGTGTCTGTGAGATATGGGTTCTTACATAAGAAAGGTGGTTCTCAAAATTAAAATAAATGGTTGGTTTCTAGTCAATTGTGTCAATCAGAGTTCAGGAATGCATGGCGTAGTTGACTTGTTTATTGGCATTTCGTCGACTCTCAAAAAAAAAAATCTTTCTGGGCAATTACAACATACCACCTAGCGAAATATGCCACCCCATATGGTATAAGACACATTTGGGATTCAGCACTACTGGTGGTAAAGGAACCTGAAATGCAGTTTCACACACACATTTTAGCAGCTTATTCATAACGAAGTTACTTGGGGCCCAATCCTGAGCTTGTGAGAAAAGTTGTGTACAAAGCGGATGTTCTACCGTCCAGTTTCCAGCACCACTATTCGGAGGCGAATGGGGTGATTGGCCGGGAGCTGTCATGATATGATATGATATGGCATTTATAACATGCTTTGCAGCCCCTAAAATCTATCTATGTATGGTGCACCCATGTCACCACAAGGATTTCTAAAACGTCTGCCACTTTTCTGATGCCCGGAAGTGTACTTGGAAATGATGCTGCTGTCTGGGATATGCCTTGATTATAAAAGAACACGTATGCAGTGCATGTTAACGACTTTTCACAAGTGCCGTATTTTAACACATTTTTTATGAAATGAAAAAGAAGTGTTCTGGAAGGAGTCTGAACTTGCAGTGCCTGCAAGAGAATTATGATGGTTAATAGGGCCATTATCAGGCATAAACCAGGGGCATGCATGAACAAAGGCTTTCATGTCAGTACACCACATCCATTCTTTCTCAGAAGATGGTGCTTTTAGCAAAAGTGTTGCTCCTCCTTGGAAAATCATTTTTCTATTTTTAGTTAGAACTCTGAAACGGGCCCTGGGAGCAACTCTGCATACTCTTAATGCATTTCTTTAGAGAGAGAAAACATTTCACAAAGAAGTTCCCATGACAAAATATAAGAAACTCCGGACTTGCACCTGGAAAGAAGAATAAGGCAGGAGAAAGTCAAATTTACTACTTGCAAATAATGTGTGAACCGATTAGTCTTCCTACAGGAAGAACCCAGAGTTACTCTTATACCTTCTCTGAGAATGAAATAGTCTCCCTGCTGGAGGGGGTAGAGTAACTCCTGTAACCTCTTTGTGAATTAGCCCCTTTATTGGTTAGGCACAAATGTAAATGACACTATACATTCTAGACATCTTTATGTGAATGGTTTTATACATAACATGAACAAATTGACCAAACTAGACGGTTCTTCCTGGCAGTTCATGAACTGGGAGAGTCGGAAAAAGCTGAAAGTTTGTTTGCATGAGTCAAAGACTCCACTCTCCTGGCTCAGCACAGCGGGGCAATCGAGTATCCGATGTCTATGCCATTCCCCCTGACCAGGCATTTTAGAAGTACATTTCGCTTGATTGTGCAGGATTTGTAAGTGCAGTGATAATGTTGAATGGTATGGTGTTGATGAGTAACATATTCTTTACAACAAAACACACCGCACCATGGAATTCAATATGCTTAGTAGCTATTTATAGTGCAATACCCTGTTTCTTAGAGGCAAATCATTTCAGTAGTTTGCTGTAGCAAAGCAAAAGCCGATTACTGCAGAAGAAAATACAAACAAGTAGAACAAAAAGGAAGTAAGCGGAAAGGTAACGCACCAGGAAGTAAAATGATCGCTTAATGTGATACCGGAGCTAGTTCCTTCAAAACAGTATGCTTAAGAAGCAGTGCAGCAACCCATAAACAGTGAAAGGCTTGCCTGGTATTCTCTCACAAGACACTGAAGATTGTGTGCTTTTTTTCCAAACAGTATTCCATGAGAGACGTTAATGAAAAGTATTTCATCTCTCATTTAGGAGGCCTTTCTTCATTCAAGTCGCACAATACCTTATCCACCAATGAGTCCAAATATCACTTCTTGAGAGCAAAGTAACAGATTCAGATGTTAAATCTAACAGGGTTTATTATATATAATGTGAATATATGTATATATACACATATATAGTTTATTTTGATATTACATAAGTGTGACGGGACAGTAATGCAAGGCTGACAACTGTTTGATGATTTATCAAAATATGTTTTATTCTCCAAAGAAATATAATGAAATGCCTCAGTGTCCCTACTCTGTTGAGGATTTCCCTGCCTAACCACAGCTAAGGAAGAACACTCTAACACAGGATATCTGGCCCTCACACTAAGCAACAAATACACAAAGAAAATATATGGCAATACAACATCGGATGAACAGCATTCAGAGTTTCCCAATAACCTTCTAATGTCCCGGGTAATTTCCCTTCCACAGGTCAATTCTGCTAATGTGCAACCAAAGAAAGAAATGTCTCCAATCAGGTCTTGATGCTTCAAACACAAAGTAAAGGTTTGCTAACCAAAGTTCCACTGATAGCAAATCTTTTCTCCTTGGTGAAATATCCACTTTCCACTTCCAACAAATAGCACACAACGCTTTGTCACCTCTTCAAGTAGACTTGCTACAGTTCAACAGAAATGCAATATCTACAACTGTCAATGAGATACAGTACTTGGTTAACAGTCAGTGCCTTCTTAGTTACAGTTTTAGAATTCACAATGATATATTTGTCAGGATGATTTCTCAGTGCTACTGCTTTCACTTTAACAACTTCACTTCTACTTGTTTCACCATGAGAACAGTCACCTTGGTCTCAGAGTACTCCACATTGTTTAGGCGACTGCAATGTTGCATCTATTGACAACCAGATATACCACCACAGCTTCAGTACTCTGGACTACCACCACAACTTCAGTGAATTGTACTTTTAGACAGGCTTCGACAAGACTCACTTTAAAGTACTTTAACTCTTTCAAGTAGGCAAGGCACTCATTCTCTGAATATCTCTCTTCAAAAGGGGCAGCCTCCTTGCCTCTCTTGTCTGTCTGCTACAATAATAACCTGGGTTTGCCTTTAAGACTCACTTCTCTCTGTCTTCCACAGTCTCTGGCTTTCCAGCAGCCAGTTTCCCTTCACCAACCTTACCTTCACCTTTCAGCCAGCTATCAGCCCAATTAATTACCCAGAAGCCTTGGTGCCACTCTCTTAGCTTCAAGTAATGTTTGCACACTTGTATCTATCTTAAGCCAGTTGAACTACGCTTAGATTCATAGTAACAGTTAGACTGCTATTAACTCTGCGAAAGGTTGGTTTCACGCTTACTATGGGGAGACTCTTAGCTTGGGTAATGCTTGCTCTCTTCTTCAATAGTAAATACACTTTAACTTCTTCTATATGAAAGGTATGCCACGTTAAAGTGAAGAATATAATTCAGTCTTCCTTTGGGAATCACAATTAGGCACACACGAGCACATCTTGATGTAGGTTGTTTTACAATCATTCAAAGGTTAAAGATTTGTATTGAATTGTATTCCTGTATGAAAGTAAAGGGAATCACAATTAGGCACACGCAACCACTTCTTAATGTCGTTTTCACAAAGGGTGTCAGCAATTGTTTTATCAAAGTTAGGTATTCAGTAGTGGCCTTGGCAATTCTCACTCTTCTTAATTAGTGACTCACAACCACTCCTTCAGATAGTTACAGTCTCTTAAGCGTTTAACAATGAGGTTAAACAGTGTTTGCTCATCACGTGAGTAAAGAGACTTCCCTAATATACGCAAGTGCTACTGTTCCATTGTTGAAGTATTATAGCTTCAATGAACAACTTCAGCTCGCTTTAAACCACACATGAGCGAATGTGGAACTGGATACTGTTGCCGGCAATGCTTGCGTTAGGTATTAGAATGTCAGGTTTCACTCACCGGCTTCTTTAATACTTGCTCCGTCACTTGCTCCGCTTCGACAACTTCTGCCTCAACTTCTACTGTTTATGGCTTCTTAGGGGCCTGCACCCTTCCTCTCTGAAGATGTTTACGGTCTGGCCACACATTTCTTGGTCCTGAAACACATGGCTTGACAACTGCTCATCTCCAGCATGTTCGCTGCACTGCATGCAACAAGGCAATCAGGCTCCCAGGGGGAACGACAGGACCCTCTCAGAACAAGCAGGTGAAATCTGTTGTCTCCACATTCCGGCGTCCCTCTTGTTCTCCCGTTTCTGCTCGTTTGCCAGCCTTGTGCCTTCTTCATTCTGCTACAGCTCACACTCCAGTCACAGTTCCAGCTCCTTCCAATTGCTTGCTCTGGATGGGGCCTTTAAAGCCTCACAGGTTCCTTCAGGTTTCATTGCCTGATTACTGCTACACTATGCCTCTTCAGCCCTCTTACTCGTCCCAGTAATCATGGGATTATAGGACTTTTAGTCCCCTTCATCAGAGTTAGTTATTCTAAGTATTGAATGGATTTTAAGGGTTGATTTATTCCATTTACCATCATTCAAAAATGGACTCTTAGAATGTGTCGTTACAGAGGAAGACTTTTGATTTAAGGCATTTCGGCCAGATCCTTTTATATTATACCTTTGGGAGTAAGAAGGGTGTTCATCCTGAAATGCCTTAAAAGATCGTTCTGTTAACAAGGCTTGCTCAGACTTAATAGAACTTGTACCGAGAATCATAGATCTTATATGTGGTTCAGGAACATCATAATGACAATATGCAATTACCTGTTTTGGCAACCTAGACTGGCACTTCCTTTCAGAGGACAAATACGGCGTCTCATCCGACGGGATCTCCTCACCACCCTGGGCCTTATCTCCTCACAGGTGATCCCACCACACAGTACACAACCCCCAAGGTCAGTATCAGGAGGCATCTGCCTTTCCCTGGCCACCTGGGAGGAGACTTTAGACAGGGTTTCAGTGATGGTGGGATGTAATCTAAAGCCCAAAGCCAACGGAACTGGAGGGCCATATGAACAAGGTCTACCTGGCATTACCAAAGGAAAAGCAGCATTTTAATTCACAAAGGAAGAAGAAATTCAAAGATCCCTTTCACATGAAATATAGGATTTTTAAACACTGACACAAAAACGGCTTTGTATGTGAGTTTGCATATTAAAGCAAGACATGAGAAAATATCCCCCTGTCTGCATAAAGATGTCAGGAAAAAGACATGGGCTCTCATTACGACCCTGGCGTTAACCAATGGTGCCATAAGCGCCATGGTTAACGCCGGTAATTTACCGGATCCGCCATGGTGACATGGGAAATTAACGCCCCATTCCACGGTTGGCGGGGTGGTAATTCCCCATTTACCATTGGCCCTTCCCCATTCCCATTTTTGCCCCATAAGGCTCAATGGGAATGGGGAAGGCGGTAATTACGGTACCGCAAAATGCGGTACCGTAATCACCTTCAAGGTCCCTTTGCGGGTCCTTACCTTAACGGCTGGTACAGACCAGCCGTTAAGGTTGGGACCCGCAAAGGGACCTCGTAATCAGGCGTTAAGGGATTACCGGTACCGGTACCCTTACCGGTACCGGTAATCCCTTAACGTCAGGGTCGTAATGAGGGCCATGGTGTGTATGTTGACAAAAAGTAAGAGAGATTATGCTTCACATACAAAAATCCAGCAAAACATTTGAAAAGAAAAGCCGCTTGGTTGCCATGAAAAGTTCCTGTGGGCAGACTACACGGGTGTCTTTCTGGAAGGGACATCCAGAGAAGGCTGAAAGAAAAATGTAATCCAAGTGCTTCACAAGGGAAGCACATCACATTACTGGCTGAGAAATAAATGCATAATTTTCTCTGAAACTGCCACCCATCAAAGGTGGTGCACTGTGGCAATTCAGACTCACTTTTCAGCAGGAAAATGAACAGCAGATAATTAAAAGTATATTTTATTAATGACTGAAAGAAACAGCCCTGTACTGCCAGCGAAAAAGCAAAGTAGACCATGAAAACACACTATATGTCAAGGGCTCAAGGCTGATGTTAGAAAATCCAATATGTGAGTTCATTTCAGCTCAGGACAAATGGTGTGGCTCTGGGAAAAATTCTGAAAGAACTCCCCTACTGAAAGCCTAGCTGGAATCCCAACTGTTTACAAACACAATAAAATGTGTCATGCTATGAAGTGATGAAAACAGACTTTCCCTAGACCTACTGTCTGTGAGGGCAGTTTTGAGCAGGCCAAATGCTCGGACTGGTGGATGACCAAAGTAAGGGGAAGGTATGAACACAGGGGCTATAATTGAGGCTGAACTCTGGAGAAAAAAATACAGGAAAATAGAAGCTTTTCAGATAAGAGGACAGGATGCCAGTTGTCTGCATTGGAAGATGTGTAGAAAATGCATCCCCCATTTTCAATCCGCACCCTACACCTCAAACAACAAAGAGAGACAAATGGCCTAGAGTAAGGGAATCTCATATTTGCACATATGAAGTCATAGATAATTTCAAGGTGATTGTGGTGATAAAAAATTCCAGGATATGAAATTTAGGGAATTGTAAGGAGAGGCTGACATATGTTCCAGGCTCCTTTTAACATGTCTCAAATGCAAGAGTTGGCAAGGTGGTGGAGGGTAAAATTAGGAATATAGGAATTAAATGACATGCTCCTAACTGTTATGGTTTTTGTAAAAACTGCAGAAAATTGACAAACAGTTGTGCAACATGGTGCGGCCCCGGCTGTTTTTATTAAATTCCCCCTGATTAGCTAAATCAGAAAATATATATATTCATAGAGTTTGGTATAACAAAACTCTATATAAGAAGAATTGAACCCTTTGCAAACAAATGGTGGGGGGTTCTGATGGCCTTAAATCCTTTCCATTTATAGTGGGTGGGGGGCAAAACTGTGAAGGTCCATAGCCTATTTTACTAAAAAATATTAATTTAATGAATTTCCCTTGGCAGAACACCACAGGGTGATTTTTGTTAAAATTCGAAATTAACAAAGCTCATTTCCAGTGTGCGCTGGAATCTATAGACTATAATTTAATTGGGTACTCCTGTGTGTTCAGCTTTCCCAACAAAGGCCTTTAAGAGGGGTCTGAAACGCAAAATTCTCAAATCAACCCAATTTTACTGTCCAACCTCCTCAACACAGACTTTCAGTGAGGGGAGTCTGAAAACAAACCGCTAAATCACCCTGAAGTTTATTTTAACCCAAAAGTGTGTGTGGGTGAAATCATGATTGCCATATGTATTGCCATATGTATTTGTACCAATTTGTACCAATCTATAAACCCAACTGCTCGCCTTTTAAGCGTGCAGGAACATCTACATCTATATACATTACACTTGTTCATTGACCAGTTTGATTATTTCTTGCAGTGTAATCTGTAAAAAAAGAAAAACATTTGAATTTTTTTGATTTATTTGTGTAACAAGAAGTTAATTGTGAGCCACAAATAAGGTGGCGTGTGTAGGTTATTGTGATTTCCATTATTTCTAACTTAAATAAATACAAATATATTTCCTGTACACCAGCCTGGTTCTTGGCTCATTGGTAGCTCACAGGGATGGATTCAAGGGGCATTAGAAAAATTGAATATAGGGCTGAGTAAAATAACTGTTTATTGTGTGACACTTAGCTTGGGGAGGGAAGGGACTCCCTGTGTTGAGGGTGGCCTCTCAATAAACTATTAGATGAGGGATCCATAGGATTCTTCACAATAAGACATTGGCAAAATCACTGGTAATGAGAATTTAACAAGTCATCAAGTAAACATTAGTAATGATAATCACAGCACAACATATGGATTAGGGTGTGATCAAGATGGGCACAATCTAGGTTACACTAAGTTATTGTTGAAAATGCCAGGTCTTCAATTCTTTCCTAAACTGAGAAAGTCTTAGAGCAGTTCAGATTGCTACCGGAAAAGAGTTCAGAGGACTGGAGCGTAGCATGAGAAGGAACGTTTCCTACTTTTCTCCTTGCAAGCCAGTTTAGTTTCCAGTCTGGTGATGGTCTTACTGTGGGAAGATCGTGTGCCACACAATGGTTTTAGTTTGGCAAATAGGTAGGCCAGTGTACTGACTGTGGATGCCTTGCAGGTGAGGCATGTGGTTTTGAACCAGATCCTAGTCAGGATAGGAGCCAGTGTAAATCATGCAAAGTGGGCGTGATGTGGTCAAATTTCCTAGAGCCAGTGATGAAGTGAGCCTCAGTGTAGTGGGCTTCTTTAAGTGGGGGCATGTGAGCAGACGGGAGCCCTGTGAGGAGACATTACCCCTGTCGATATGTGACATCACAAGGCTGTCACTACCGTTCTGAAGTCCTGGGATGGCTGGAAAAGCTTGTTCCCTTATAGTAGGGAAATCTGATACCAAGCCATTTGAGCCTTTTTGTGATATGTAATTGGAAGGATAGACTGCTATGCACAATGTATCTGAGGAATCTTGCTGAGTGGGAGAGGGCTGAACCCATCCAAGTGCCTTTCATCCAGCCACCTTTCAATGGGTTCCTACTTGGAGGAGTATCCCAGGAGTACACATTTGGTCTTGGTGAGTTTAAGCTTTACTTAGGTACTTGTCATCCAATGTTAATGGTTGCAAGGCATGGGTAAAGGTGAGCAGTGTCTTGTGAGCCCTTGACCTTTAGGTATATCATCTGCATACTGGTTTATTATGATTTTGGGATTCTCTAGGAATGAGGCCATTTTTTTCAATAAAGAGGTTAAATATGTCTGCAGAGAGAATGGAACCATGATAGACTCCACAGGTGATGGAGTGGCGTGTGAACCTGGGAGAGCCCATGTGGATAGCCATGTGTATACCAGAGAGATAGGATGTGAACCTTTTGAGGACAGTGCCAGAGAAGACAATCCTGTGTAAAAGGAGTGTGAGTAGTGCGTGATGGCCGCCCATGTCGAACGTAGCTGACAGGTCTAGAAGGATCAGGCACGGATTCCCTTAATTGATAACATGAAGCACAATAACAATAGGAGGTCAACAGAAAAGATGAATGACATTCAGATGCACTGCAACCAGGCCTCTGCCTTGGATTAGTCAACGTGAAAGGCCACTGAAAATATGCACGCTAAAAGCCTTGTACCTTGGATAAGTCATGCCAAAGAAAGGGAATATTTAGGTGGTGTGTCCTCTCTGCCCTTTTGTGGAGAACGGCTTTAATTGCACACCAAAGAAATAAATGTATTTGAAAGGGAGAGAAAAATACTAAAATGTGCAAAAACGAAATCACATGGTGAATCACCTGACAAGCTCTGATTTATCTGAGCTTTGGATATGTTGTAGAGAAATGTAATACCTCTAATATTAAACAATAATAACTATGAGTCATGCTAAGATTTACCTTAATTTGCTAAAAAAGTCAAACAATCACCCACACATTTTCAGAATTCAATCATCCAATATCTCAAAATGTTTGCCTTGTCTTGTAGAATCTAAATATACAGGGCCTGATTCATGGAAGTGTTTTATAATGGTGCAATCCCATAGCAAAATGCTCCATGAATTAGGCCCATAGTTTATCAAGGTAGCACAGATGAGTCAGAAATTGGAGCAAAATATGTTTTTCTGAATAAGGAGAGATTTCTTCCCACCATTGGAACAAAATATGTTTTTCTGAATAAGGAGAGATTTCTTCCCACCCTTGGGTCCCACCATATAGGACTCTATGGGAGGATTTTGCCACAATTACCAGCAACGGTATTACCATGCTGGTAATAAAGGCTGTTAGCTGGAGGTAAATCCGTCACCCTTACTAGCAAAGTTGTAGTTGGCCGGTTGGATAAAAGTGCTCTTAAACATTATTCCCTTGTGTTAAGAGGGAAAATGGTGCCTTTGGCGTTGGCAGCAGCGTCATTCATGAGCAAGATTTTAACTTTAAGAGAATGGCCAACAGAACAGTAATAAACCACACTATGGTGAAAAGAAGTTTGTAGCTGTCTGCGGGAAGCCACTCTCTTGAATCCACGTTTTTAATAGTACTTTTTAATATTATATTTTTCTTTTCAAAACATATTCTACTGCTCTCCACTAATTTTCCTCCTTCTTCGTTCCCTTTTTTAACTTCCCTTGTTTCTCACTTTTTTTAAAGTAAAATTCTGAAGCTGTATGTAATACTATGTTGGGCAACTTTGCTAAAGATTTGTAATGAATCGAAGCAATATATAAAAAAATTAAAAAAATAAAATTACTGGCACTTTCACTGTGTAACGGCCAACTCTTAATGAGGGCCATTCTCTTCTTAAGAATGCTGCCTTTTCATTCATGATACCTTTTAATTGCCACAGCTGAAGGCAAGTGACGATAAGTGCAAGCAGTAGCATCTCAAAGTCTTGTAGGCTTCTCACAATGGCATTTCACATAGCAACAGCTGGCTAGAACCACAAAAAACTCAACCCATATCATGCTAGACAGAGCAGTGAGCTGGTTTGGTTACTGGGGATATGGTGAACAGCAAACATTATTCTTGTGTGTTATTCTTCATTCCACCATATCTAAACACATATTCCTATTACCAAATATGTTATAGCAAAGTAATTTATGGCATATGTAGAGCATAATGTAAGGTGAAGCAATGTAGCCCAAATAATACTTTGTTATAATGTTCATGGATGGAGAACCATAGATTATTCATGGGGATTGTGCCACGAGAACCTCAGGGTGGCATTATATGCATTATATGCATTTTGCAACCAGTAGAAGACATTTTATTTAAACATGTTGTTTCTGTAGTCCTCAATCCTGATGCTTAACATTCTTCCCCGGAACATAATACATTATATTCTCTAAGGGTTTCAGTTACCTTCATACATATTTATTTGCCTATAGAAGTTCATTTTCAGAACTTGTCATCTTTTCAGAAATATATTCCATAAAACCCTCATAAATATTTGAAATACACTTCATTCACACAGCATGCAACCCTAAAATGTAGGAACCCTGAGAGTCACGTGCACATATCTTCTCTAGTTTCAATTGAGTACTGTAGCTAAATGAAACACAACTGTTAAACAAACAAAAAAATAGAACACATGCCTAATTCTACATTACCCCACCTCAGAATGCCTTCATGGGTCTGGTATACCTGCATATGTCAGGAATGCTCCTGCCCAATACTGCCCTCATATCCATAATTTGCAATGATGACATTAGTTTTCCCTCTGTTGTTCGTACAAAGACATTAGAGGTGGTCATTTTAGAATTGGTTTGAGCTTAAAAGAAAAATGTGAAAACAGTAAAAGGTCTGTATTACAACTATGCCATTATCCTGGTGGGAATAGGGCCAGGATAGCGGCAAATGTTAATACCGTTACCGGCACTCACTCCAGCGGCCAGATTATGAGTGCCAGTAATGACGGTAAATCCTCATTACATGGAGTCACATTGGACTCCATGGAGGGATTGCCCCTATTATGACACTGGTAATACTCACTGGTAATACCGCTGCCGTTAATACTGGCTATTTTGGGTGCCAGAATGTCCGCCAGCTCTTAGCTGGAGGTCATTCCTCAACCCCACTTGCAAAATTGTACTTTGCCAGTGTGGCAACATTCCGGTATACAGTAATACCAGCACATTATTTCCACACCAGCAAAGTTGTAATTTAGCCCATAACGTTTAATGATATTGATGTGTTTTATGTAGCGCTTTACTCCAAAGCGCTTTACAGAGAACATATTTACATACAATATCACCCAACCGAAGTTGTTTCTCATTTATCAACCTCGGAAGGATAAAATGCTGAGTTCACCTTGCCGGGATTCAAACGTGCGACCTGAAGATCACGCTCAGATTGTAGAAGCGAGCGCTCAACCTGCTGAGCTATTTTACCGGCAGTTTATACTCTTAATTTTTCCTCCAACATATTTTACTGCTGATACAAGGTGGACGAGGGGCACGAAGCAGAGATAATGGGGGTCATTACGAGTTTGGAGGTAGCCATGGTTCTATTAGCGCCATGGCTTCCTCCAAAGTCGTGTCCGGGTTCCTTGAATGGGGACTTACCGGGTCAGTCCAACCTTGGAGGACCCGGTAAGTCCCCATTCAAAATACCCATCCCCATTCCCATTCGAGCCCCCATAGGGCTCAATGGCAATGGGGAGCGAGCTAATAACGGGCCCGTTAGTAACGGGCCCGTTATTAGCTCCCTGGTCCCTTGGCGGCTCCCGCTAAGGATGGTTGGTTTTATCAGCCGGCCTTAGTGGGACCTGCTAAGGGATCTCGTAATGCGGCGTAATGGGTTAACGGCACCGGCATCCTTACCGGCGCCGTTATCCCCTTACCGACTGCCTCGTAATGAGGCCCAATATCTCTGCCGTGCTTTTCTCCTGTCTTGTGGAAAAAGAATGGATTCCTATGAAATATGTCTAGCAAAGTATCACTTGCAGGAGGCATTTACTTTTTTACAAAGCAAAGATTAGACATAAAGTCTAAAGATCATTTTGCCCTGTTTTACTCTTTACCTTTGCAGTCTGTCTTGCAAAAGTTTAAACTGCAAGGTGCCCCATAGCACATCAGTGCAAAAGTTGGTTGCCCCTTGCATGCAACTTTCATTTATTGCAAAATTGCATTTTGAAAATGGTGCTTATAACATCTGCATCTTTAGCATGTAGAAACAAAAACCGTTTTTGCAAAGGCATATCTGTCACTAACCTATACTTAAACCGTGGAGCTCTGTGTCCATATTGCACAAAATTACTGATCAATCCAGACTACCACAATGGGACATGTAAAATAATTTCAAAGTGTCTCCTAATTCTTATCGAACACTGTTTCAACTAAATGGTCATTTCAAAATAAAATGATGAAAATATCACTGTTGGTATTAAGAAGTTTGCTCCTGGAGCCAGATTATCAGAGTTGGACTGATGCAAAATAGTGGAGCAAATGAATTTAGCACCAATTGTGCTGTTCATCTAATAGCCAATTGAGCAAACAGGTTTTGCCCCAATTGGTATTATCTCAAACTTTTTTCACTGGGGGAAATTGGAGAAGGCTGTTTTATTTGCTATGTTTGCTGCATAACAAAGAGACACCCCTTGTTGTATTCTATGCAGCAGATATAGTGCAACAAACCAGCCTGATGAATTTGTACCCAAGTGCAAACGTTTTTAGATAATATGGAATGCGACAAAATCTATTTGCTCCATTTTGCAATATCGAAGCAGCACTAATGGAAATCTTTGATCATCTGGCCCCTGGCGTTCAGAGAACAGGTGCCCAGTGATTGTAACGCAGAATATTCAACCTACAATGTATTTATAAAAGGTTAATAGACAATGGGCCTCATTCCAAATTCGTCGGTAACCGAGCCAGAAAAACCACAGGTTGCTGCCAGACTTGGAATGAATTACCGGCTCCGGGATTGCTGGAATTACTGGGGCATTACAGCCCTGGTGGTCTGGTACTTCTGGAGCCGGCATTCCGTTACTCCCTATTCCCGTGGAGTCCCATATGACTCCACAGGAATGGGAGTAATGGTGCCACACCATGAAGTAATGGTGCCGGTGTTTCCACGTCCGTCTGCGGCCGGTGGCGTTATGCCCGCCAGGGCCGACCTGGCGGGTGTAACACCACCGGCCGCAGAACTCGTAGTTAGGCTAACTTGTAACAAGCCCCAATATGTTTGGAAAATGGGATAAGTGTTAATTTGGAGTGGGTCTGGCCGTTAAAGGAGAGATTCATTTTGAGTGTGAAAATGTTGAACATTTAAAAATAAAACATTCTGAACTGAAAAAACCGAGCCGTGACAGACGTACACCCCAAGAAACAAGCGTATTTATATTTCCCTAAATGATCTTCTGCCTTCTGCATACATGAAATGTGACGCGCTGAGAACTAATCGCCTTTCAGGCAGACCCTTCCATTCCGGCGGATGCTACTTTACCTGCAGAGATGACAGACACAGTGTGTAGCTCACACAGCCGCCATCTTGACGAATGCATATATGAGCCCAGAGATGCTCCAGCAGTTTCTGCATTTAAATGCATGGACAGTGCAGCTTTCGAGGCTTGCTGATTGGCGGGTCCTCAAATTGAATATTCCTCAGCCAAGAAGTATGATTTATGTGTGATGGAGGGAAGGCTATTGCACCACTGGAGAGGAGACTCAAGTGCAGCAGCTCAGATGGGGTAACAATCTCTGCCCTTCTTTTAAATCATGTTCAGAGCGTATAACGTTTTTTTAACAAGGTCACTTTCCCCATTTGCACATTAGGCATGTTTTTTATTTTCATATATATATATATGTATGTTAAAATCACTGGGACGGGCATGAGGGGTGGGTGGCAGGGTGAGGGGGTGGGGTGGGTTAGATGGGGGAACCCCCATTTAACGACCACTTGGAAAAATGCATGATTAAAGTGCAAACGAGGCAATGAGCCTCATAACGAGTTTGGAGGTAGCCATGGTGCACATCTCCCCCAGCAGCATATATATCGACATGGTATATACAAATAATAAATAAATAACAAAACACGGTCAGGCACAACTCTATCTTTACAAATGCTAGCCTGGCAATTACAGTTTACATAATAAATGACAGTCAGCCAATAATGTCAATTGTCCCTTAAATTGAATTTCCAGTGAGGAGTTATCCATTATCGGTTGCGGAACTAAGAAGTACATTCTAGGTGATTGGGCCTCATTACACGGTAGGCGGTGGACCAAGGTGCTATTAGCACCTTGGTCCATGCTGGTAAAATACCGGCACCGCCTTGGCGGAAAGGGGATTTACCGCCCCATTCCAAGGTTGGAGGGGCGGTAAATCCCCTTTCCGCCATTGCCCTTCCCCATTCCCATTTCTGCCCCATAGGGCTCTATGGAAATGGGGAAGGCGCTAATTACGGCACCGCAATTTTGCAGTGCCGTAATTAGCTCCGAGGTCCCTTAGCGGGTTGGATATTAACGCCTGCAAGAAGCAGGCGTTAAATCCTCCAACCCGCAAAGGGACCTCGTAGTACGGCGGTAAGGGTTAACGGTCACCGTTGCCATTAACGGTCACCGTTAACCCTTACCGCCATCCGTGTAATGAGGCCCATTGTGTCAGATATATTTGCATATACCGCAAATCACCAAGTGGTTTGCCACAGCAAGGCTTTTCCATTGGAAATGCCATTTGAGAGCACATACAAAGTCGTTTGTGAAAGTTACAGACTGAAACCAAATGGAATCGACACACCTGCATTGTAGTTTTAAAAAAATGTTTAATCACAGCAGTAGCAGCGCCTGCACATTGGTAATGTAACAAAATGAAATAAGTGCTTAACATCATTTAAACATTTCTCTCCCCTGCGAATTAGCTGATGTGTTAGCTGATTTGTGACAGAGGTTGACTTCATAGCATTGTGTGTAGAACCTTTTCATTTCCCATTTGCATCAGACCAATGAAAGGAGCTGAAGCCTTCAAGTCTATGGAGAAGAGCAGCAGTACTGTAGCAAGTGTTCGAAAGTCCCTGCATGAATATCATGATCACAATGATGGCTCATTGTCTGTACGGGAGGAGGAGAGAGAAATGCAGGGAGCAGATAGGCTCTACATGGAGAGGCTTAGGAGGACCACGCTGCATGGTCTACAACAGTGTTAGTTATTTTATATATATATATATATATATATATTTTTTTTTTTTAACTATTAGCGTTTGTTCAAACTGTAATGAAAAGAACAGCACACAAAAATAAACATTGCATTGGGGATAACAGAAGACACAGATCATTGGTTTAATCTGAGCTACCCTTTTCAAGAAGGAAAGACATTTTGAGAGACACAATGAGGTGCATTCTTTGTAAAGAAAACTATTAAGAAGTAGAAAATCATTTAATTGTACCCATATTTCTAATGATCACTTGCAGTACATACGTTAGGCATAATAAGCCATTACACTTGTTTTACTATGGTATAACAACATTCTTGAAATTCATTGAAAAACCTTAGTTAAGATGCAGTTAAACTTCACAACTTAATTGCACCTTAACTAAGGTATCTTGTTAGTGATTTTCAAGAATTTTTTATACCATAGTTTTTTTACAGGACAGTTCTAGTTTCCTACTATAACCCTGATTATGCAAAAATAACCCTGGTTATGAGAAAATGTTCGAGCTCTGACCTCGGACTAGATCCCCCACCAAACCCCCCACTTTCACATGGAGTCCTCCTTCCCACTCCCCACCTCTAGTCTGATGACATGCCCTCCTTTTTCCTCCTCCAAATGGCATTTTTTCCACTTTTCATTTTCGGCTAACCACAGTTATTTCGGAAATAACCCTGGTTATTTCTTGCATTGAACAAACAAAAAGGCGGCTTTTTAATTTCTGGAAGAGCATCTCTCCTGCAAAGCACCAGGGCAAATATAGCTATCATTTTGGGAGAAGGGGACACCCGCATCTGCTTTAAATATTTTAACAACTACTGGACGTAATAACCCCAGATCCCTCCCAGAAATCGAGTCAACACTGCATGCTAATGTTGTTTTGAACCTGGTCCCATTGTGGCAGTTTTTGCTGTGCACTGTGCAGACATTTGGAATGTGTCTCTATGGGGATTTGAATGGGGGTTGTAAGCAATATTCAATCAACAGTACAGCCAAGTCAATGCCTAGTCTGGGATGCTGAGGAAAACCCTTATTAATGTATTTTTATGTCTAGTTCAGTACTCTGGATGACCACCCTTGTATAACACCCCCCTCTTAGAATCCCCCTGACCCCACTGAGCCAAGAAGTAGGTTTGTTTTGCAAATAAAAAGGTTTATTTGAGAATTTGAACAATATATATATATCACACTTTATAATAAATTAATATCTGATAGTACACTTAGACATATGATGTTGATCAACAATGGGTAATCTGGCACTAGCACACTTCTTTACAATCAATGAGGAGTTAGTATAGGATGGATAAAGTAGCAAAAATACTTTTATGATTTCAAGGGAAAAGCAATGAGGAATAAAATGCAGTACAGAAATACTTGATATGATTTTAGCAAAAGATAAGATAATCACTTTTTCTCTGGCAATTCACCCCCCTCCCCTATGCAATGTAAGAAATGGAAGGAGATGGAAAGAGGAGCACACAGTTCTCAGGAATGCAATCAAATACAATACGAAATTCAGTACCCTCCCAGCAAGCTTAGAGGAAACAGGTAGGAGTTTGAAACACAGGCCCAAAATGCTTTTAAATGTGATGGCAATGGATGGGAAAATGTACCAACTGATTTTAATTCCCTCTAGAGATTCAGGGTGGGTGGGAGATGCGTGTTGGTATTAGTTCAGGCTCACTTTAGCAATGCTCTATGAGTTATTACCAAGTTGCAAACGGATTTTAACAAAAGAAAGAATGGAGCTGCTATTTTGACAAGTGGAGAAATTGAGCCAAAATCGCAAAAAGTATAAGGAAGTCGGTTCTAGGCTCGTTGGAAAGCTTAGGTTCTAAGCTTTCAGATGAAAGTTAAATTTCGTTCCTAGCCCAAACGGTTCCAGAGATACGGACGATTAAATAAAGGTAGTTTTTCGGATTTAAAGTAAAACTCAAATGACAGGTGAAAGCTTGCAGCTTCAGAATTGACGGGTGACAGTTGTGCAGCTTTACAAATGACAGATGACACGATTTCTAGGAGGCTGTTCTACTTAGGTTAAAATAGTTTGGATTAGATTATTTTAACTAAGAGATTGGTTCTGCACAGTTCTGCTAGGTACTCACAATATAAATTTGAACTAGGCCTCGTCACGGATCTGGTAAACACGTCCGGCTGCAGTTCTGTCTGCTCGGCGGGTCAATCAGGCACCGGTTCTGCTCTCAGCGATCTGGGTCAGCTCTGCTCTGCTGGTCTAGCCTCTCTGGATTCAGCGGCCTCTGGTTCTGGATACTGCTCTGCTTTCCAGTCCGGATCAAGTGGATTCTGGATGTAACACTGCTTTCTGGGTACTGGCAAGAGTTCTTGGCAAAAGAATTCAGACAGCTCGCCCGGCTGTGGAATAGTTTTCAAATGATTTTGAGGCCTGCTGACAAATACTTTTGCTTGCCGTGGGCCTTCTTGGTTCAAAGTTCTGTAGTCTCTGTTTAGCTTGGAAGTCTAAGTGTTGGATCTCTGGATGTGAAGTCGTTGGTCAGCATGCTCCGCAGCAAATGGAATTGAATGTCTCTATCTGTCCCAGCAGTCTCTTTTTATGTGTTTTGAAAATGGGTGTGTGCCTGGGCCTAGCTAAGCCTGCCCCTCTCTACTTGTCATTGGCCCAATTCTCCCCTCTCCCATGATTGGGGGAAGGAAATGGATTGTCATCATGATGAGGTCTGTTTATGGGTCAGAGGATCCTCCCCTGGTCAGTTTGCCCACAAATCTATATTTGATTCAAATACATCTTTCCCAGATATACAATTTGTTGAAATGACATGTACACATTATATATTCCTTATGTTCCATGCTTGTCCGCCTCTGATCTTCCTGGGGGCTTGCATTCAAAAATGACAACATTTTGCACTTTTCAACTGGTTTTGCAATATCGGACATTTACCCAAAATTACACACATGTGCGCAAGGAGTATGGACATTAATTGATGAAGTGTCAGATTTTTAACATGCATACATTTGGAGTGAGACCCTATTTTCCGCTAGCAACCCCCCAGAATACACCACAGGGTCCTAACGCCTCTTAAAATGTTCACAGAAAAATCACAAAACTAATGATATTACTTATATAATTCTGACAAGTCCGCACCATGAGTTATCTATCTTTTTAAAATTATGCCCTGGTCAAAAAGGGGTGTGGCTTCCCCCATCACAGGGTGGAATAACTGGTTTATCCACTTCCCCCAAGCCAGCTTGTTCACAGAGGCACAGCTGCCCCCCAGTTTCTCCCAAGAGGAAGCTATTTTATGATGCCCCCAATATAACATTTGCCTGAGCCCAGGACAGGCCTTTGTTCAACTCCCTGTAGGGTCCAGCTGCTCCACCCCTAATCTAATCAGTGAGGTGTTAACTCCTTTTGGCCAGGGGCAGAGTGGCTGAGCATCCAGTTTCAACTCCTGTCGGGGGTAGTTGTCAGGCAGAATTCAGTTTCATTAAGCCAGGTTTCAGCTAAATGTCACTTTTTGTTCCCAGTTTTCTACATTCAAATCAAACTGACAATTTTTACCTATACATTAAATAATTACTCCCTTCAAGTCATTTCAGAATATAGTTTTACATTGTATCCACCTCTTAGCAAGTCTTTCCTTGGTCTGGTTTTGTTTCATTTGTTCAGTTTTACACAAAAGTCTGGTGGTTTTAAAACGCCGGCTTTCTGATAGTGGTGAGTACCGGTAATGCAACCATTTTTGGGATTAAGAAAATGAATTCCCCACAGTTCTGAGTTGCTTTTTTGGCAATCAGCATTGCCATTCCCAATGGTTTCAGGCTACTGTGTGTGTAGCCCAATGGTGGTTTTAGGCAGTGCCCTCCTGTGCTCACAACATAGGCAAAAATGGGTGGCAGCCTATTCTTCATGTTTTCCCTGTGCACTCTCTGGGGAGTTCTGGCCATCATGATGTTTTCCATGCCAGTATTGCACAGTTTTATGGTAGGGCTTGTATGCATGGTAAAAACATCCCACAGGGTAGGCCGAAAACAGTGTTTTTTGCTTCCTTTATAACCTTTTCGTTTTTTAACAAATCTTTCCTAAAATAATAAATATATATCTATATTAATACCAATAATGCTTTCTACATCTGTACAAAGTCATTTATGATGCATTCCTTCTAGATCTAATCCCTGCTTCACTGGTAATATTTGTACCCAACTTGTCTACAGATATCTGTAAACAACAAGATAAAGAGAAAGGAATAGGTAAGGTCATTAAGCAATATAGCAACAGCAGCATGCAAACAGCAAGTACAGCTGAAACCACTGTATCTATCCTCCTCTATTCAACTCTACAAGCCTTCTCGTAATCTCTGCTCTGCCTCCTCAATGACCCTTGTGGCTCCCTGTCCTCTCTGTGCTTCCACTCTTTCTTTCTTCTTGCTCCACTTGAATGGAATTCTCTTCCCCTGGAAATCTGAGAAACAGTCCACACAGATTTGCCTCCAAGTTACCCTCTTAACCTACCTCTCATCAGCCTGCTAGCTAGCATTTTTCCCTCGCCTCTAACCTGCCTCTGTCCCTCACTTCCTCTGCCTCCACTCTAGCACTTCACCCATCATGGTCACATCCGAATCACAGCTGGCCGTACCACGTACCTGCACTTAAACATTTCCAATGTTAATTGTCCTTTATCTGTGTGTTTGTCACTGGTGACTGTTCCAATTACTACCCTCCACAACCTGGTAAGAATGTCCCTCAAACTCACCCCATTTTAAGAAGATCACTGCTTCCCTCAAATATGATTTCTTATATATTGTACATTCTTTTTTTATCAAAAGAGCATTGCTCCTCCTGTAAGGAATAAATCAACATGGGTAAACCAACTTTACAGAGAACAACGAGCACCTGAATGCGTCAAATGAGGTGTACATCATCCTTCACCTCCTCAGAGTGTCTATGTGGCCAGGACATGCAGGCGAAAGTGTGTCAGGAAATGTTGAAGGGCAAGGAGCGACCAAGGGGGCGGGGAGTAATGATAAATACTGTCTTGGATTTGCTGTGTTTGGAATGCATTGAAAAATGCCTAAATAGTAGCAAAATGTATCAAAATGTGTCAGTGAGATCGGTGATTCTACGAATAAAGGAAAGCCTCAAGTACACATGTATCTCTCAAGTACACTCGTTTTTTATTTGATTTTTTTACAATGTTTGCTTTCACCTCTTAGCCTCATATACATGTTTTCTTTTTGGTAACATCTTAAACATAGACTTTACTTATGACATTGATGTACTGGCCGGGAATCCAAAGGGTGTCAATTGGTAGGTGCTTAGCAAGTGGTCCACTTGCACTGTCTGACTTTTGATCAATTCTTATGATTTTATACCAACAATCGATGGAAAGGTCCACGACCTTTCTAAGGAAATACCTTTTGTTTTGTTTTTTGTCAGATGGACAAAAGGACTTGGACAAGAATGTGTGATACCACTCGTGAAAAAAAGAGTCAGTCTCAGCACAACTTGATGGAATTGGAAAAAAAAATCCATATTAACCTTGTGAGCGCTTTATTAGGCACGCAACGCTAAAGATTAATCAAGCAGCAGCTTCGGGTTCTTCGAGCCATCCAGAGCTTGGAGTCCTGGTGAAGCACTAGTCACGCCCCGTGGGAGAGCAACACGAGCTCCACGCGGGTTCTTAAGGGAGATGGCAGCACTGCGAGGCTCAGGACAGTAGCCTCTGCATAGCCCTTGGGCCAGCAGATTCACATCCCAGTAAGCTTGGCAACTTGGCTCTATATTTCGTCGGTTCCACCCTTGCCCTCAGCAACTTAAAAGAGCATTCTCTGCCCCAGCCCAACATTCCTTGGAGGGGAGTCATACGCAGCTCAGAGAGAGCGGACATCTTTAGCTTTTTCTTACCCATTCACTCCCTTGCCCATTTGAGATGAGCTTATGTTGTCGGTGTATGGGAGTGAATGCTCCAGTAACTGGGCTACTGAACTTTGCATTTTTGTTACTAACCACAATTCATGAATTTTGCTAACAGAGGCACATTTCTGTGTGCATGATATAGCATTAACCCCGTTCCAAAGGCTGGAACAGGGGGCGTTTATTGACCAGCAGCCCAAGTTCGCGAGGGCCTATAATGAGGGCACCAGGCCGTTACCCCACGTTAAAGACCTTGGAATGGGGTTACGCACCCTAGGTTACGAAAGCGGTAAAACGGGTTGCTAAAATAAAAAAAGTATTTTCATTAATTCAATGGGATGCCGCGTACGGCCGGTTAAATTAATGAAAATACTTAACCAAAAGGGCCACCATGGTTATAGAAGGATGGGCTCTGTACGGAGCCTCTTTTCTATGACAACGGCGGACAAAAAAGGGGAGCTTCTGTGGAGGCCACTACCGCCACGCCACAATCAGGTAAGTGGGGATGGGGAGGGGGGTTGGGATACTTTTTTACAATATGAAAAAAGATAAGGGAGGGCATGGGGGAAGATGACGGCCCGTGGTGGGGGTGGCAGCCTGCAGGTTTTGTGGAACATGGGCGGAGATTACAGGTTTCAGGCCATGATCTGCGTAACCTGATTGGCTGCACCCCTTATCCCTGCTGCTAATAAGCCTTGAGTACAATAATGCAATAAAACACAGTCTAAATCTCAAGGTGACCAATGAACATGTGTTTCAATGCATTCTAGCAGGAGTTCAGTATATGTTCATAAACTAAAAAACCTTTTCACATGGAGTTAAAGTTACTGCCTATGAAAGGTAAAGCCTAGAAAGTTTGTGAATGCCAATGATAAGGTTGCTGGAAAAACTCTGCTGAAATTCAAAAGTTCTCAAACAAACATATTCCATCACACTACAAATTAAATTTTTACTCGCACACACTTCCCAAGAACCACTTTAGATATAGTTTTGATGTAATCTACCTAATATTTCTTTTTGAATTCTTTTTAATTGATTATCAATTTAAGAGGTAGCACCAGTACCCGTTGACAAACTAAAACAACACATAGATCAGCAACATAACCCAGTTCATTGACACTAAAGGATTGAGCAGAATACAACGAACAAAGAATCCAGTTCAATCATACCGATCAATTAGTCGTAATTCCCCCATTTGTTCTAAATCTTGGCAAATTTGTGTGGCCATCCCCGAGCCCTTCATATCCTTTCCTCTATTGACAGTCACTTGTCCAAATCCCTTTCCCATTTAGAGAGCGTAAGTGATTCTTTCCCACCTGCATGCCCCCAACCAATGGCAATTTTGCGTTTGGTCGCAATCGACGCAATAGAGTTTTTTTTCTACCGGAAATTAACCATCTCTCTCCATGTACCCAACACAGCATGTTTTGTCTCATCTGGGATGGGCGGCCCAGTGATACACACTTTTCATTTGTGTGATAGAAGGTGCCAACCGCAACACTGAAGCAGAAGCAGTTGGGGTCCCTTGCCTGGCCACACCGAAACAGTAAGTTGCAAGTATAATAAACTCTATGTAATAATTTGAAGTGAACCAGCCTGATTCTTGTGGAGATAGCAATTTCCCTCTATGCCATCAGAGCTCATTGCCAGTCTCCTACTTCAATGGGGCTGACGCCCGCCTCCTATTTTTGCTGGAGTCGTGTCAAGGGCTGGTGGTCAATAACAACTTGATATAGTGTTGAGAATTAGTTCCATATTCAAATTGGTTATAGCGGATTATGAGCAGGGCAGTCATAGGCACGGGTGACCCTCCAACCCATACTATTGCCCTGTTGTCATTCTTATGCACCTGAAATACTAGCCGTGATGCCATCAGCAGATTCCCCACCTCAAGATAACTGTACAGTGCATGAAGTGGGTCGTTGCCTGACAACCCTTCAAGATCAATGCCAATGTGAGAATGTGATGTGTTGCCATGTAACCATTCATTAGCGACCATCAGCTGGGTGGTCCAGTAATATTTATGCAGGTCTGGTACACCCATTCCCCCTCCCACACTGAGCTGTAAAGGGTATGAGGTGAAATCCTAGGTTGTGACCTATGCCAGAGTAACTTCCTCAAGGCCTGTTCAATTCTAAGGAATTTGCTCTGTGGTATTGCAATCGAGGTATTCTGAAGAACATATGGCTGATGTTATGTGATGCCTGATGACCTGGGGAGGGTCATCATCTTAAACAAGGTGCGCCATCGCAGCAAGGTGAGGGGAAGACCAGCCTAAAATCTGGAGTCTTCCAGGAGCCTATATGTAATTGGTGTCAGTTTGCATTTAAGGAACGTGTCATTTATGAGTAAATGGCCACTACGGTCTGCACAGAATTTCCAATCCAGCAGGATCACCTCCGATTTAATTGTAATTGTAAACGCTGCCGGCCATGCATGCATGGTATGCAGAGTTTATAATTGATCCCTGTAGAGTTCATCTGCTTTATGCTGGTGCATAAAGGTGCAGGCTCCATTGGAATCCCCAGCATTTGTATCAGCATGAAAATGCATTCTGGCACAAATGCTGGGGCATTTGTATGGCGGAGAGCAAGGGAAGCAAAAGAAATGCAAGTTTTGTTATGCCTCTCCTCTCTGCCAAACAACTGAAAATGGGGCCTGATGTACCATACATGTGTAAAGGCCACACACAAGGCTTTTTCGCATGTTTGTTATGTTACGCCCCAATGTAAAAGAGCCCCATTGTGTACATATACATGCAAAGTGAACAGTTCACCCCTTAAGCCTAAGCACATGAACCAGAGGCAAACAGAAGATTATCATAAGATATGGCAATAAAGGGCAAAGCTTTTTGAGTATTTTAAATTGCCATTGGCATCGAGTACAAATGGATTAAGAGTGTTGCGCTGTTTTAGGTGCCAAGTACGTCACAAAGCCATTGAAGAAGCTGGGACAAGTGCCTCGACGAGCATCTACTGCTGTCTTCCTTAAAGGACATTTTTGAGCCAGTCAAGTTCCTTGATCCACAACACTGACCGCTGCCATGCCCACAGTCGCTTAAAGAATCCCAAGACGTCTCGACCAGTGCTTCAGAACTGCCAAACTGCACTGAGACAATGATTCCTGACCCTGAGCCACAGTGTAGGCCAGCCTGCAGCTATTCATCTAGCTTTGCTTGCTGAACCGTCTTGGCGGCTGATACCAGCAGCTCACTCCTGTCTCAAACTCTATCACAGAAGCCTGCAAAGCACCCTAAAGCTGACTCAACCCTGTTGAGCACCAGGAACACCAACAGCAAAAGGTATATTGTGGTTCTGTGCCTCTGGTCCTTCCCAGAAGGCCCATAGAAAAATGTGAACTACCCTCTTTGTGCTAAAGCCAAGAAAGCTTAACAAACTGTGGTGGTTATTAACCATACCGACTACCCTCCTGTCAGCATCCAGAGTGCATCCCTTTTCCTTCTTTGAAACTGTCTGTCCACTGTATTCATTTACAGGTGGGTTGTATTTCGTAGTCTTGTTAAACTGTTGTAATAATAATAAAGTAGATATTTGTATAAAACCTTGACTGGACACTCCTTTTATCATTAGTTAATAATTGTATTTTCGCTGTGTTGCAACTAACCAACGATCCATGACCTTTACAGGAGATAAGCCTGCCATTCCATCCAAAATTGGACAAGGAAATGTATAAATGTAATTGTATGCGTGTTGATTCCAATATGTTCAGATCTATTTGGGTGTATTAGCGGTGTGGGGCTGATTTATGTTTTAGAAACCGATATTCAACCCTGGACCACTGGTACCCCGGAATTTGATTTGTCACAGATATAAAGAACATCTTTGTGAGGAAAAAGAAACAGAAGCACAATGTCACAGACGCCAGTCAGCTACTGGTGAAGGCACACCAACACTCGATGAACTGACGTCAATGGTGAAGACTGCTGCAGACCCGCAACCACCAAGCAGCTGAAAGGAGTGGGTACAATACACATTGAAGACACACATTAATGTTTGAAACACACATATGTAATGCCAAATTCTGGGTGTGTTTACTAGATCACATATGTGCACGCATCAAGGTTAACATAGGTTGTGTTGGCGCAATATGCAGGTTTCAAAATAAATGCTGGACACTGGGAACCATGTGTCATCACACAGACAGGTTTTGGCACAGTCAGACTACTACAGACCCTTTTGCCTACCAAAGAAAACTGCTCCAAGGTACAGTAAGCTTTTGTTGACAAAATGGTAACCACACGGTACAAGATCAAATCTGACTCTCAGGCTAAATCCAAAACTTCCCCAACTCGCACCGCCCGAAGCATCTCCAGCCCAGATGGACAGGAGCAGTTAGTGGAGCACCAAGCTCTCCTTCAGGGCTATAACCACCCCTGAACTAAATGGAAGCTCTTACAAACATGCACCCCACCTCCTGCCCCGGGAATATTCGTCCCTCTAAATTAGTCTTGTAGAACAAAGCACTCTTTGACTCTTTTCTCACCCGTTTTGTTAATTCTTCCTTCCAGCATTGCAGTGTCCCCGACTACATTAAAGAAGTAACTCTTACACTCCTTGTAAAAAACTGTTGGGCTTCGCACAATAGATACCCCAAACCTCAGGCCTATCACAAACTCTTTCTTTCTCCTGAGAATAGTTGATAATTTTGCCACCAGGCAGTTCCAGTTTTTTTTTTACCCTAATTTTATGTTACACGCTAGGCAGTTTGGTTTTAGGGCGCACCACAGCAACAACAGTGCCCTACTGGACCTTCCAACCAACATGCTTGAGATGGTTGATAACAGCAAGTGCAGATTGCTAGTGCTGTTAGACCTACCAGCAGCATTTGACTTGCTAGACCAGGACATCCTTGGTTTAACACTCGAAAAGGTCAGTAGGTGCTCTCCCCAAGCTATAAATTGAATCCACTCTTTTATATCTGGTAGGACTTCAACGGTACACTGGGGTGGACTGTGTTTGGATCCTGCTAATATCTGCTGCAGAGTTCCCCAGCACTCTTTAACGTTTATATACAACTACTATGTGACCTGCTAGCTAGGACTCATTCCCAATTCTCAAACTATGCTGACGACGAACAACTTTTGCCTAATCTGGACCGTGATTCTGATCATGATCTCACCAAACTTAACATCATCTATCAAGAGGTTAAGCAGTGGATGACTATGCAACAGAGTTGCTTAAATAACTCAAAAACTGAGCACCTGCTTTTTGGCACACCACACACCATATCTAAATTAGATGCTTGTTACTGAAATGTTGTTATTGACAGAAGCCTCATCCCGACTTTGACCAAGGTTAAAACACTTGGTACCTACCTGGACTCCACCTTAAGCTCTGACATCCAAGTCAAAAACCTAGTGAAGACCACGCAATATCATCTGAAGCTGCTCCAACAAGTCACACAATTCATCTCCGAGAAGAATTGCGAAACCCTGGCCAGAGCAGAGATCTTCTCCCAACTTGATTACTGTAGTGCGCAATTAGGGAGTGCAATTAAGGGTAATATCCAGAACAATACGATCTTCATTATGAAATGCATGACTCGTGGTGAATTCATCTCTGAACACAGAAAAAAAACATCATTGGTTCAAGGTGAACTCCAGGGTACGCTTCAAGAGCTTTACCTTAACACAAAAGTGTGCTTATGGTAAAGCCCCTTCAACCTGAAAGAAAAACTGATAAACTATCATCCACAGAGACTACTACGAGCAAGCAGCACTCAGCTTTTGGTCTGCCCCAAGTCGAACCGTGTCCGGGGAAATCAAAGATCCTTCCCTTTCCTCAAAGCTAGAGCTTGGAATGCACTTCCCCAAGCATTGCAACAAGAAGAAAATCTGTGGCCCTTCCGCAAACCACTAAAAACCTTAATATTTGAATAATCTCCCTGCCCTTCAATGCTCCTCGGTCGTGTTTGTAATGCATAATAGGAGGGTTGTGGGGTAAGGGTAGGGAGGGTCTAGGGGAGGATGTGGGGCGCCGCAATAAAAAAAAAAGAAGAAAAATCTAAATGTAGATTTCGTTTTTCAGTGAAATCTCCATTAGGTGAAATATCTTCGAAGAAATCACATTCATCCGTGCAGCTACACGCAGTGTCTGTGATAGAGAATCGGGATGTGTGCCTCAGACACAGGTAGCAATCAGTGTGACACAACACACAGAGATTTCCGCTAACTCATTTGAATGGTATAAGGCACTGCACGCAGCGGAGGTCGCAAATGCACTGGAGTCCCTGGAGATACGGCCATTTAACTTGTCACTTCATTAAAGACCATCGTTTGGCATGATATGGAAATCCATCTGATGAACATCTTTCCACAAACAACACATTTTAAAATCCTTAGCCACCGCATCCCTCAGTACATAGCGACTGTTGTTAAATGACTCCAATCAAGCAGTCCCACTATGTCAGTGCCTTGTCTGGGAATGCTCAAGGGAAGCCCCTATTTATATATTTTTATGTCCAGTTTGTGTACTCTGGATGACAACCCTTATATAACACCCCTTTCTTAGAATCCCCCTGACCCCAAGAAGTAAGTTTGTTTTGCAAATTTAAAAGGTTTATTTGAGAATTAAACAATATATATATATATATATATATATATATATATATATATATATATATTGCACTTTTATAATAAATTAATAATTGATATCACACTTAGACATATGACAGTGAGTGATCAACAATGGATGATGTGATACTAGCACACTGGGTAATTACTTAGGAGTAGTATAGAGGATAAGGTAGCTGAGAATGCTTTATATGGTACAAGGAAATGCAAGGCGGAAAAGATGCAACACAGGAATAAACTTGATATGATTTCAGCAACACATAATATAATCACTTTCCCCCTTTTGGCAATTCACCCCCCCCCCTCTATGCAATGTAAGGAGGTGGAAGTGACACACACAGTCTTCAGGAATACAATCACAGTACAATGCGAATTCAGTTCCCCCCTAGCAACCTTAGATCAACAGGGATGATTTTAAACACAGGCAAAGTACTTTAAAGGTGGTATGCAAAGAAGGGAAAAATATGCTAAAATGATTTTTATTCCCTCTAGAGGTTCAGGGTGAGTGATAGCTACTTTAAATTAGTTCAGGATCACTTTATCAATGCTCTATGAATGATTGTCAGGTTGCAAAAGAATTTCAGCAAAGGAAAGCAAGGACAAATATTTTTACACGTGGCTGAAATGAAGCAAAATGTCAAATCGCGGCAAATTAGTCGCGTGCGTCGAGCGCAATTACGGAGGAAGTATAAGGAGTAGCAAGTCGGTTTAGAGCTTGTTGGAAAGCTCAGCTTCAAAATAAAAGTGAAATCTCGCTTTTATCACAAACGGTTCAAGAGATATGGACGATTTTGTGGAGGTAGATTTTCAGAAATGAAATTTTAAAGTTTCAGAATGACAGATGACAGTTTTGCAGCTTTAAAGTCACGGAAGGACACACAATGCTATGGTGTAGTTCTAGATAGGTTAAAATAGTTTGAATTAGATTATTTTAAACTAAGAGATTGGTTTAGCACCGTTCTGGCTGGGTACTCACACTATATGTTGGACAGGAATGCGACTTCGTCACGGGTCGGGACAGGATTGGCTGTGGTTCTCTCTCCACGGACGGTCTTTAGTACCGGTTCTCTGGTTACAGTGGTTTGGGTCAGCTCTGCTCTGCTGCTCTGGTCTGGCACTCGGCGCTTCACAAAGGTCTCGTCTCTGGTTCCGGGTACAGCTCTGCTTTCTGGGTGTTTCTGGCACAGGGTTTTAGGCCAGAATCAAACAGCTCAGCCCGGCTGTTTTACTCTGATGTGCCCCTTGGAAGTCTGGGGTGAATCAGTTTGCAAAAGATTTTGAGGCATCCTGACAAATTCTGAAGTCTGAATTCAAAGTTCTGGTCTCTGTCTGGATTTGAAGTCTAAGTGCTGGATCTGGTGTCTTCTGGCAAAACGCTCCGCAAGAAATCAGCTTGAAGTGGGAAGTGAATGTCCCTACCTGTCCTGCACAGTCTCCTTTTATGTGTTTAGAAAGTGGGAGGGTCGGCCCATCTTCTATGCCCAACCCTCTCAACTTATCAATGTCCAGTTCCTCCTCTCTCCCTTGATTGGGGGAACTGGGTTGTGAGTCAGAGTGATGAGGTAGGTTTATGGTCAGAAGATCCTCCCCTTGTCAAATTGCACACAAATCTATTTCTGATCCAAATACATATTTATCTATGTACCATTTTTCTAATATTATATGTCCAGTTAACATATTTTCTGTAGCACCGAACCATTCGATCCTTGTCTTTGTAAGATGTTGTGTCCACTTATGACAGAATTCTCCCCTTTTCATCCAGATAACGACCTCTAAACCTTTCCAGATTTTACACAAATGTGCACCAGGGATATGGGTTTCAGATGATAAAGTGTCAGATTTTGAACATGCATACATTTGGAGTAACAACCTTTTTTCCGCTACTATCCCCAAGAACATACCCCAGAGTCCTAACACCACTTAAAATGTGCACAGAAAAATCACAAGAATGATGATGTTATTTATATAATTTTTACAAGTCCGCACTATGAATTATCCATCTATTTAAAAGTATGCTCTGGCCCCAAAGGGGTGTGGTTTTCCAAAGCACATGGTGGAATTTCTGGTTTATCCACTTCCCCCAAGCTCAGCTTGCTCACATGCAGTGCCCCTCCCCGTTTCCTTCCAAGAGGAAGCCATTTACAACCCCCCTAATTTAACATTTGCCTGGGACAAGGACAGTGCTTTGTTTAGCTTCCTGCAGTCCCCAGGTGCTCCTCCCCTGATTCAATCAGGGAGGTGTCATCTGCTTTTGGTGGGGCAGCAGAATGCAGCCAGGCCTGGGAAGAGTGGCTGAGCAAGTTTCAACTCCTGTCGGTGGTAGTTGCCGGGCAGAATTCACTCTCTTCAAGGCAGGCTTCAGCTCAATGTCACTTTAGTTCCCAGTTTTCTACATTCAAACCAAACTTGCAATTTTTACACATGCAGCTAGAACGCTGATTCTAAGTTCAAAACTATGGCATTTAACAGTTGCAAACTATGTGCCACTCAACAGTAGGTCACTCATTTATTTTAAACATTTAGATTTTAGTGTCTTTCAGTCCAATTTCACTTCAGCTGCTGACATCCACAGCTCAGCCAGTTTTGTTATAAACATTGTTTTGGGCTCTTTCTCTTTCCAGATTTTGTATGCACATAAGTCTACCTTCTGCCAAATGTCTGCTGGTGTTCATTGAGATTTTTAAATATCTTGCAATGTTTAAAATAGGCATTTTTAGCTTGCATTTCAGAGAAACAAAAGTGATTTCAAAACGCTTTTTTTTGTTTTTAGCCACCGGTACTGCTGATTTTCCTTTGGCACACATTTCACTCATGGCACTCCTGGCCTATCACGCTCACACTGGTGGGTGGCAGGTCAGGCGACCATTTTGGTGTGCGCAAAACTGCGCAGTTCTCCTGGTTCTGGGATAGAATGATGGGCGGTGACAGCTCATCCCCCCATCTACCCAGTCTAATAATTCTACATGGTTCAAAACCCTTGACACTGTCATGTAAGGGAATATCAATATCGCTCAACAGCATGATAATGCACACTTGCCTAGGGCTGCAGAGAAATAGCAGAGACACACCTGTCATACAAGGTAACATGTAATCCATGATGCTTGGCACTCACATGGGGTGCGCAGTGTCTGTGATTCTCCCAGACATCTTCACTGATTTTCTAACATCTGCAGAGCTGCCTATGCAGGTGTGCAAAGAGACACAGAACGTACATAATCTGCATGCATTGCAGATGCTGCTCACTCACACATAGGCCCTCATTACGACCCGGGCGTTAATCAATGGTACTATTAGCGCCATGGTTAATGCTGGTAATTTACCGGATCCGCCATGGTGACATAGGGAATTAACGCCCCATTCCAAGGTTGGCGGGGCGGTAATTCCCCATTTACCATTGGCCCTTCCCCATTCCCATTGTTGCCCCATAGGGCTCAATGGGAATGGGGAAGGCGGTAATTACGGTACCACAAAATGCGGTACCGTAATCACCTTCAAGGTCCCTTTGCGGGTCCTTACCTTAACGGCTGGTACAGACCAGCTGTTAAGGTCGGGACCCGCAAAGGGACCTCGTAATCAGGCGTTAAGGGATTACCGGTACCGGTAACCTTACCGGTACCGGTAATCCCTTAACGCCAGGGTCGTAATGAGGGCCATAGGTAGGAATACTGTGAGAGGCAAGCAAACAGTGTAGTTTTTTTGTATTTTTGCAACAAACAACACAGGATCTTCCATAGATGATCTATATATGAGATCAACTCCATCTTTGTGTCTGCTAGCTTTCAAGACCACATGAGTCTCTTCCTGGGGCAGAAATAGTACCACTGTTTTGTGATTGGTGGGGGGATAAAATATAAGGAATACCTTTATGGCCAGATTTTTTATCCATTACTAATTGAGTCTGGGATATGGGCTGTAAACGGGCGATGAAAAAGTGATAAAGCAGGCAAACGTACGTTCTTTCAAAATAAAGGTAACACAACTATTGAGTATATTGGTTTACCTATTATTTAATGAAACTGAATAAAGTATTTTGAAATAATAAATAGAGCTAAGGGTGATCCTCTTGTGCTGATCCTCTGCCTAAGTTTGCCAACTGAAAAACTATCGTGATGGATCTAAGCATAGAAACTCCAAGCCTCCAGGGCCGGAAATATATTGCATTTTCAGGATTCCTTTAATTAATATTCATTATATACATTTTCCTATAATTATTCTAAATGTATCCACATTTTTCTCATGAATATTAATAAGGGATTTCCTGAAAACCAGCCAGGATTCCGGCCCTCGAGGCCTGGAGTTGGACAACCCAGGCCGATCTGTATGGACTCTGACTGATGAAAATAGAATAATTCATAATACTTTTAAACGGCTTCTGGATTGTATTTTAAGTTGTCTTAATGCAGCTGGTTCCCTTGAATATATCAGAATTTATTTTCCGACTTTAATTCAAAGCATAAAATTGAAAACTACTCATAACGTGAATCGACATAGGAAGAGCAATAAATGTAAAAGCCGAAAGCTGCACTTCTTGCAGCTATTAATTCTGATATTAGAAATGCAAAAGAGATTCGCTGTGCCACGAAATGCCACTCATAAAAAAAGAAAAGGTGAACTGTTGGACAAAGCCTGGAAGAATAGGGTTATGGCAGCCGAGGAACTAATGCCCAAATGTGTTGGAGATTAATTGTTAAGGGGACAGAGTTTATTGATGAAGGAATGTTAGAATCTAATATACTCCCAACTGACTCGATAAATCACTTTGCTACCCTAAATAGTACAAATGTTGGGTCATTTAATTTGTGTTCATGTGATTTGCAGGGATCTCCTCTTACTAGTTTTTCTAGTAAAAGCAAATGTGCAGTAGGAGAAGATGGCCTGCTATTTCGCTCCTGCTTCTACCCTAGGAGAGCATGATTGGCTTAAAACCAACAGGTACCAGGAGCTACTTTTGGCTCCCTATGCCAACTGGTGCCTTACAAACATGCATATTTGCATTAAGCTTGAGTCGTTCAGAATGTAAATAAAGAAGAATTCTGACACATCTAGGACGATCACATCATTATTTATTATTATGGTTTTTATTGAGTAAGGACCTGGCTTCAATAAGCAGCTAAGTGCTTTACAGAGGTATACAGCAGTACAGATGCATAACGGAGCACTTTTCAGAGATAATAACAACAGATATACAGCCTGGATAGGATAGAGAGGGACACAGAGGAGGGGCACAGCTGTAATTAGTGATGCGGAGGAGAGGGGCGGGTGGTGTCTAGCGAGTCAGGTGAGGCGAGGGGCAACATGATGGCCTAGGTGTTGAGAAGGAGAGATTCCTTGAAGAGGTGGGTTTTGAGTTCTTTTCTTAATTGTAGGAGCATGGGGGCAAGTCTGATGCAACAGAGAGGAGGTACCATATTCTTGGGGGCATAGGCAGAGAAGTCTTGTTTAATGGTCCTTTCCTTTTTGCATCAGTGGAATTCAAGTCTGCACTTGTACTGGTTTCTGGTGGTGTACTGTCCACCAGAGATGCTGAGTTTCTCTGCGGGGTAGCTGGGTGAGTTGAGGGCGACTGACTTACAGCTGATGCAGCAACACTTTAAGGTGATTTGCGCATGCAGTGGGAGCCAACGCTGCATGCTCATGTTGTTTCTAACCTGGTCCCATTCCGACAGGTGAAGGTCGATGTGGGCGGGGGTGATGTGGTCGTATCTGTGTAGACCCTTGTGGAGGCATAACTTCTCTCAATCTGCTAGCTGCCATTTTAGTCTACACTTTTGGCCCTCAAGGGACACCTCCGGCTGATACAACAATGCCAGCAATGCTTGCTTGCCCTGTATTTTGATCACTAGCTGGATGGGAAATTGATCACTACAAATGTCGCCCAACACCTTAAACTCAATGACACAGTCCCAGAATTTTACTGGGACACATATGTGATCGATCATTGAGTGACCCAAGGCTAATGAAAAGGTAAAGGTGCCTAGGATGTCATCAAGAAAACGCCCATTAGTCGAAGGCAGCCCTTCATTCATGGAGGAACTTCAAAATCCTAAGCTCCTCTATGCAGATTATCACATCCCTCATAATAGGAATCGGTATCCCAACCAAATCATCTTCCGAGGAATCAAATTGGGCAGTTCCTGGCCAGCACCCATCTTGGCATTAAAATCCACCCAGAATGAGAAGTAACCTATTTGCAGCTGCCAGATCAACCAGGCCCTCCATAACAGAGGACAACACCAAGAGACAACCCCTAGCGAACTGTGCATGGGGACTGTTATAGAAATGGACCACCAACAAGTCACTTCCACCCATCCAGCGTATTCTTACTGCCTGCAAAAATGGATGAAACGACTCCAAGGGAAACAATTAGCTAAATAAGTGGGTTTTAACCAAAATAGACATGCCTCCATAGCAGCGCCCCCTGCGATTCTTCCGTGTCACTATACAATATGCCACAAACCCATTCACTGGACTTTGTCTACTGCCTAGGTCTCCTTTTAATAGGAAAATATCTGCCTTCTGAAGAAGTGATTTAGTCTCTGGACTGCTCAATCTAGATTTAATACCAGCCACATTCCATGAAACAATCACCAGGGATTCAGCTGACTGGGGAACAAAGAGCAGATCAGACACAGCATTTAACTAGCCACCACTCACTAGTCCCTCTGATGGGCCAGTCCAGATCACAATCTCCACTGTCGACGCACATTCCCTAAAGCTGTTTAAAAAATGGGGTCAGTATTGGGAAGGCATACACCTTCTCCCTTGCCTGCTTAGATACCTGACAATTCTTAGGAGTGGCCTACCTCAACCTCTGCTCCAGCTCTGTTCTAGTCAAATCAATAATCAGATGATTGGAATCAATGGTAAGATCCATACTACTACATTGGCCAGATTTCACAGAGGTGGCATGCAGGGGTTCTGAAGAGCCATCCTCCCTATCCCCTCCTCATGCCAATAGTATCATGAGTCGTGCAGATGGCATATTTCAGACTTAGTATCCTCAAATACCTCAATGCCCCTCCCGGCTAAAGCATCTTGACAGTTGAGGATATACAAGCAAAAATGTGCATTGGCAAAAGAAAAGGAACATTGCACCCCTTACAAAACATGCAGTCGAAGAGAATGCGTACAGTGGGAAACAGTTGAAACGAGACGTCATTCACCCCAAGCACCTCCGATTAGCCCTTCGCTGAGAGTCTTTCGTACGCATTTTTATTGCCTTGCAATAGGCCTTTAAAACAACAGATGAGGTTTGTATTTCGCCAGCCACTCAGAGAATCGAGCTTGGAGGTCTCCTTTTTCTTCCCACCACATGGAGTACCCCAAGTGGCATCAAAGCTCTGAGAGTCATTTCCACAGCCACCCAGATTAGATCCCTGCACGCTGCCCAGCTTTACATTGCCAGCCGTGGCAGTAGTTTGAGGGCAAGACATCCTGATGTTGGACTCAGCCATGCAGTTGGGCAATATGGCTGTAGACCTTGGATTATTCATCATCTTTACCATCATCGGTTTGGCAGCCATCCCCCCACCCCTGGGGCTCACTTCTAGCCTTACCGATGGAGGATGCAAACTGTCCTTATTGACTATCAGTACCAGGATGCAGGTGATGTCAGGCCTAGACTGAATGCGCAGATCTTTGTTCCTGCCAACATCTCTTGCCACAAGACTGGACAGGGACTTTGCCACCCAGCATCCTTATCACACATGTTCGTCAACAGTAGGAAAGCATCCTTTAATTCCATGAGTGCTGTGGAAAGCCTATTAAGATGTTTGGCAAAATATAGGATAGGTCTGTATTTGTGCTTGCACATGGCCTAACAGTTGGTTCGCCATCAGACAACAGGCTTAAACCCGAAATATCAGTGGATCCAGATACAGAAATCCATGGGCCACCCTGTGGCCATACAGGTTGGTTAATACTAAGTTCTCTTATTATTGATGGAATACATGGGAGTCCTCTATTGTGAATGCTCCCCCCATTGTGCACCCTCTTCTAAAGAAGCCCTTGGCCGATCCTTCCGCTCTGGCTAACTATCACCCGATCTCCATCACTCCCTTCCTGGGAAAATTCTTGGAAAAGCTTGTCATCTCCCAGCTTCATTTACATACTGAATCTGTTGGTTGCCTCCATGACCACCAGTCTGGCTTCAGAGCTGCCCGAAGCACGGAAACTGCTCTCCTGAACAACCGTGAAGACTTGCTCTCCAATCTTGACTCTAATCTCCCTTCTGTCCCCATTCTCCTCGATCTATCCTCTGCTTTTCACACCGTCAACCATGCCATCCTGCCTATTCCCCTCTGTGACAACCTTGGTATTACTGATCAGGCCCTGGGCTGGTTGACCTCCTTTCTCACTGACCATTCCTCTCAGGTTCAACTGGGGTCTTTTCTCTCTTTCATCTCTCTCTCTACTTGTGGTGTTACCCAGGGGTCTAACCTCTCTCCCTGGCTCTTCAACCACGACCTGGCACCTCTTGCCCACTGCATCGCTGCTTTCTGCTCCAATTTTCAGTGTTATGTGGATGACACTCAGCTCTCTTCCAGGTTCCCCTCAGCCATCTCTGCTTCTTCTCTCATACCAGACTGTCTGGCCGCATTTCAGGAATGCTGTGCTGCTAATGATCTCTGCCTTTTGATATGATATGATATGACATGATATGATATGATATGATATGATATGATATGATATGGGATTTATAACGCGCCTATTCACAAGTGGTTCAAGGCGCAACGAGGTAACGGAGGGGGAACAGTGGGACAACAGACAGCGATCCTACTAGGCCAGGTGTCATTCAGATCATGCAAGTGCATGGGAAGGGGGAAGGGGAAGTGCAGGGGGGGAGAGGGAGGGGACAGTGCAGTACATGGGATAATAGAATAAATTACAATAGAAAAGTACAGCCAGCAGGTGGCAAGTGCAAGGGTAAGGGTAAGTGCAGGCATCAGGTGTCACATGCTGGTGCTGGGACTGTAGGAGAAGGGGACCTGGACACGGGATCAGTTTCAGTATCAGCCAGGAAATCAGCAGGGGAGTGGAGGAGAGAAAGCAGAAGCAAAGAGAAAGGTTTTGAGGTTCTTCCAGAACTGGAGATGGTTCTCCTCAAGTTTCAGGGGGGAAGGAAGGCTGTTCCAGAGGAAGGCCCCGGCCGAAGAAAGTGATCTACCACCAACTCATTGCTTGGAGAAGCAACGGAGCCTGAGAGAGTTGGAGGCAGAAGAGCAAAGAGCTCGAGAAGGAAGATATTTAGAAAGAAAGAGTTGAAGGTATTGAGGCCCCAGGCCCCAGAAGGCCTTGTGGACAATGCAGAGGGTTTTGAACTGAATCCTCGCAGCCACTGGGAGCCAGTGCAGAGATTTCAGTCCTGGAGAGATACGATCCCTGGGCTTGAGGCCAAGGACAAGTCTCGAAGTCTGGTTCTAGATGATTTGCAGAGGGCTGAGAGTAGAAGCAGGCAGATTTGGAAAAAGGATGTTGCAATAGTCCAGCCTTGAGAGAACCAGATCTCTGGAGATAGTGAGCTTCTGGAGGAAGGAGAGGAAAGGAAGAGTACCTCTGAGGAGGTGCAGTAGGAAATTTGACTTTTTAGAGACCACAGAGATGTGGGCGGAGAAGGAAAGTGTGGAGTCAAAGATGACCCAGAGGTTCTTAGCCTCACAGGTGGGGATAGGACGAGGGCCAAGTGAGGCCGGCCAGAGAGAGAGGGGAAAGGATGGAGAAGGGTTGCCGATGAGGAGGATCTCTGTCTTGTTGGCATTCAGACAAAGATCATTGGCGGCACACCAATCTTGAATGGCAATTAGGCAATCAGCGATGAGGGAGGGAGAGGAGGTGGCCGAGGGCAGCCTGAAAATGAGTTAAGTGTCATCAGCGTAGCACTGGAAATATGAGCATAGAATGGCAATGCAGTGGGAGAGAGTTGCCAGGTATTGGTTAAGAAGCCAGGGCAAGAGGTTAGACCCCTGGGGAACACCACAGGTAGAGTGGGAGATAGAGGATAGGAAGGACCCCAGTTGGACCTGGGAGGGTCGATCAGAGAGGAAAGAGGTCAGCCAGGCCAGAGCCTGATCAGTGATACCCAGGTTCTCATGGAGACGGTTGAGCAGGATGGTATGGTTGACTGTGTCGAAGGCAGAAGAGAGATCGAGTAGGATGAGGACAGAGGGAATGTTAGAGTCAAGGTTGGAGAGCAGATCTTCACAGATGTTCAGGAGAGCAGTTTCCGATGCACCCGACTGCTCCGTGCACTGGTCACCCTCTGAACTTGGGCGCATGCTCCTGCATGTCCAGTTGCCCTCGCACTGCCTCCGGGCTCCCCAGTACTTAAGGGTCTGTATCTGCAACTCTAAAGTCCCTCTCTTTGCCCTTATGAGCCCTCTCAGCCCCCGCTCCTAGCAACGCTTCTTCTTCCAAGCCTTGTGCAGATAGCTCAAAACTAACGCCCAAGTACATGGGGAGGCAGCGTTGCCTACATACCACCAAGGCCTCAAATCCTCAGCGTTCATAGGTGGACTGCGGTATGTCATTGAACAAGGCGCACATGAAAAAGACACGAGAAGCAGATTCTGCAGTGCCTTCACTATAAAGGGAAAAGCTTGCAGGATCGCGGGTCCATCCTTCACGCTTTGGCACAGACAAGCATAGGCTATTGTTGGACCACTGCCACTATGTTAAGTTTGGTGGAAAATGAGTGTCTTCTTTTCCAGAACTATCCCTACTAAGGCCAAGTTCTTTTATTTGAGACACAAACATTTTCAGAAGATGATTTCTCTTTTTGTGTGCCGGTAAAATAGAGGCATGGAAAGGAGTGCTGAGCTGTGAAAGGCATATACAATATTCGCCAAACAAAGTTGGTGCTTACATGTGATCTCGGAAAAATGAAGGGCTATCTTGGCCCTGCCGGGATTCAAACCTGCAGATCACAGACAGATCTCAGCAGTGAGTGTTCAACCCACTGAGCTATCTTACCAGCATATGTTGAGTGCGAGAGTGGACACACGGGAGGTGCAAGAAGTCAATGAGGGAATATTTGAAGGATGCAACAACCAAGGTGTTTCAAGAAGAGGTAACTATGTAAGAGGGTGGTGAGAAATGCTGGTAAGCCAGCAACTGCTAAGAGAGGAAGGCATCATTGTCCGTGCAGCCAGTACTAGCCGAACCCGCCACAGCCGGTGTGGTACGTGGCATGAGTAGCAGAGGTCAGCCACTTCAGCTGAGGAGTGATCTGAGAAGTGCTGCAGATGGTCGAGGGCTGTCAACGAGCGCAAGTGAGAAACACTGAGTGACATAACGAGTTCAGAAGGCGAGTAAGGTAGCAGCTCTGAAGGGGTCGAAGGAGCCAGGCCCATCAGGCCCTGTCCTTCCAAGTTCGCCCTTAAAAGCCGATCCTACAAAGTGTTTCCACATTATTGTCATGTATTACTGCTTCCCCTTGTTGTGCAGCACTCTGTTGCTTAACACTATATTAACCCTGCATAAAACCCAGTACATATAAACATATACATGCGCAGGCGTAGCATACAGGTTTGAAGGTAGAACGCTGATAATGGTGCTGACAAGGTCATTCGTGGAGACTCAGCCAGTCGCCAGCCTAAGACAACAATACCGTAGCCTGTTCGTCGGTCCGCTGTTTATGACGCATGACGTGCGCCACCCCTTCCTGCACAGTACACACTGGACAAGCGGAAATGAAAAGCGGCCAACGTGTCACCGATCTTAGATTGCCGAAAGGCCAAGTCGATCTTTGTGGGATTAAAACCAGCCAGTGAGCTACTGTAATTAGTTGCATAGCACCACTGATGTGTGAAGTAAACTCATGACCCGCAGTTAGGCATGCATTTCACTGCTGTTGTGTTGCAATAAACAGCTGAATTATGCTTGCAGGCACCGTGCTAGGCGGATCAATGCTGCAGTGACCGAGAAAAACAATTATATGCTGGGATGACTGCCTCACTGGCGTTTATGGTATGTGGCACACCTCATTGACTTGTCCTGGGCCTGTAATAAATAGGGGCGGCGCATGCACACTTTCACAATACTTTATGCATCCTGGACTTAAAGGGGCAACTCACAAACTTGCTGTTTTTAACCTTCATGTGTGTGAAACGGCATCTTTGAGCTAGCAGAATATTTGCATAGGACAGACAGCCCTCCAATATTACCCCACGCTTCTTTTCAGAATATTTCTCTCTTCCAGTCTCTGTTCATCACTCTCACAGGTAGGCTAGCAAAGTCATTTATTTGCAAGCTTTCATAATCTTCAAATTACTTCATCGAGCAAATGAGGCTTTTGGAATTGCAGACTTTGTGTATATATATTCAAGGAAAAACTTTAGTTGCAGGGACGTTAAGGTGAGAATTTAACACAACAAAAACCCTGAAATTCAGCTAATGTGAACCTTGGTTGTAGGTCATTTGGTCGAAAACCAAATGATCGAATGCCATTTGATCGAGAGTCAAATGGTCGAAAAAAAGGTCGATTTTTTTTTTTTTTTATGTGGGGGGTTTCCCCCCTCCCCCCTTTTTCTATATTCATTTTTTTTTACCAAACAAAACTAAAAAAATATATAAATAAATAAATAAAAAAATTCGACCATTTTTTTTCGACCATTTGACTTTCGATCAAATGGTCATTCGATCTTTTATTTTCGACCATTTGACCGGACACCATGAACCTTAACTTCACGGCCCCTGTTTTGCAGCCTATGACCACAATGATGACATCACAGATGACATCCATGATGACATCACAAATTACATCATCTATAACATCACTGATGGCATGCCTGATGGAATCACTTGTGACATCACTGATTACATCATATATAACACCACTGATTACATCTGTGATGGCATCAGACTTAGGGCCTCATCACCAGTTGGCTGGGATCCCGGCTGTAATACTGCCCAACTGTATTAGCGTTAGCACCAGCAGGTTCGGCGGAATTAGCGCCGGATCATGGGTTTGGCACAAACGGTAAATCCACATTCCCCATTGGGTGCATTGGACCCAATGGGGCATTTTCGGCGCAAATACCTTGCGCTTAAACAGCTGGCGGTAATTGCGCTGAAAACAGTGCACTAAATGGGATTTTTGCCTCCAGAAAAAAGCTGGCGGTGACACAGCCCATTTAGCACCCAACTCGTAATCAGGCCAGCCCTTAAATGCAGCATTATTACCGTTACCGCCGCATTTAAGGGCTACCGCCCAACTTGTAATCAGGCCCATAATATAATTTATGACTTTGCTAATAAAAGCTTTGATTAACTAAATAACAATTTAGGCCATGGTCTATGGATAGGCTAACCCTGTGGACACTGTGAATGGCTGAAGGCAATGCTTAGTGGCTGGTTAGTGTTGTGCAATATAGAGTGGGCACGGCCAAAGGCCGGCCAGAAGGACATCCTCAGTGGTGCTAGCAGTGATTGGTTTTATTAAAAGTTTAGAGGTAACTGATTGTATGAAGTATTAACTCTGATGAATTATGTGTTTTTCTACGAGTTCTAACTTTGATGTATTATGCTGTTGCATGTTTCTTAATTATGACGATTGTTTTACAATTCAAATTTCTTTTTAATAGTTGAATTGTTAAACAATTGTTTTTATTGATTGGGTGACATTTTAAGCTATGTCTTAATGTTGATTTCGTCTGGGTCTCTTTCTTTTTCTTTTCTTTTCTTCTATTGTGTGGGCTGTATTGCCAAATAACAATAATAAAAAAAAATGCATCAAACACCACCTGCCATGTAGGCATGGCAGGCACACTTTACAATGGGTTCCTGTGGAGGCTGCCTGCTTTTTGCTGGTGTAACAATCAGGAAAATTTAACAGGAAGCCACAGTATTTATGCCAGCATATGGCATGTGTATGGAGGAGAGAAAGGGGAGGCAGAATCTTACATTACGATCCGTGCCCCCCTCCACCATACAAATGAATGAAAATAGGGAATGGAGTAAAGATTATGTATAAAACGTATGCATATACATTTTAGGCATGGATTTTACTCTACGCTATCAGAAATATGATCTACAAGGAGTTACTTCTCCAAAGTGGCAGGTCCTAGAGATTATAATGCTCGGTAGAGGCATGCCCAAATATCAGGGTGTCGGACGGGAACCCTGATCAGCATAGAAGCGGCAGATACCTCAGCTTGCTAAGTCTCTTACTGCCACATATCAAGATGGGAATAAGGAACACAGATGCATTGTATTCTAATGCTAATATGAAAAGTCAGTTTCAGTGACCAGAATATCAAAATATTGACTGCAAATGCGCCATAGTGATTTTCCAAGGAACAGCACAGTGATTTCGGGCACGCAGCATCAGTTGACGGATGACTGCAGAAGAGCAGGGAAAATGTCTCCAGGGTACAGAGAAGGCAAGTATGATTTCTGCCGATAACTCAAATACATTTTCACATTTTGAGGGAATATTCTTATTGAAGGCATTGGGCCTCATTACACAGAATGCGGTAAGGGTATACCGTTACCGGTAAGGGTACCAGTACCGGTAAACCCATACCGCCTTACTACGAGGACCCTTTGCGGGACCCGACCTCAACGGCTGGTTTTACCAGCCGTTAAGGAACGGGCCCGCAAAGGGATCATGGAGGCAATTACGGTACAGCAATTTGCGGTACCGTAATTGCCGCCTTCCCCATTCCCATTGAGCCCTATGGGGGAATTACCGCCCCCACACACCTTGGAATGTGGCGGTAATTCCACCATTCACCATGGCAGACTCGGTATGGTACCGGCGGCAACCATGGTGCTAATAGTGCCATGGTTACCGCCTACCGTGTAATGAGGCCCATTCTCTTTTATTCCAGTTTAATTTCTTGCTTGATAGGTCATAATGAACAAGATGGTCGCTTCAGCGGTTAAAATTTGAATGGGTGTGTTTGATTTTGAGGGTGACCACTGGGCTGAACTATACTGGTGGATCCAAATGTGAAACGGTGCAGTGGCAGCCAATCAAACACTTCTCCACTGCTCCACCTGAAGACCATGGAAATGGCAGCAGGTGCTGCTGTAAATCAGCTTGCTATAACATAACTGTTCTAAAACCAGGACTTATATAACTAATATTGAAACCTTTTCGTAAAAACGTTTTTGCACACATTCCAGTAATCTAGCAACTGTCCCTTTCTCACCCACTTTTGAGTACCAGATCCAAAAAAAGAAGCCACTTTAGAAAAAAGTTACCCTGAGTTACTCTACGTCTGGCCTGCTCTTAATAAATCAGGAGTAATGCAGATTTAAGGAGAGAAACATGTAGTAATGTGCTTTGTGTGTGGAGGTTCTGTGATGATGTCAGAGCTTCTGGGGTCTTTGTGGAATGTGGGGCCTCCTGTGTTCCAAGGGTGACCGTTGTCAGTTGGCAGAAGGAAGCTGGCTGCATGGGTGTGGGGGGTCCACTGTCCGTATCTGTACGTCATGTTTTTGTGTACCTACCTGCCTTCGTTGCCTTTATGTGAACCCTGAGAGTTGGCTACCAATGGACATTAAAGAAGAGTGTACTTACCTATGATGGTCTGGTATCCATTATTTCACTGGAGATGAGGTCTCGAGGCAACAGGTAAGGAGCTGCTGAGTGGGGAGGGGTGCAGCAGAGCATAGAGACTGCCCCCAGTAAGATCTTCCCCACACCCGCAAGGTTGGAAGTCAGCACAAAGCTACTACGCCACCGATCGCCATCCTTAAGGTCGCCAGGGAGCCAGTCATGGCAGAGTTGACATACAGTTTGACAGCACAGAGTGGAGACGCGACTGTTGCCGTTGGTGGCGTTTCAGTATTTTCCCCTGGCATGAGGTCGGAAAGCACCATGTGTGGCAAGCCGGTTCCGATGCTGGTGGAATTTTAGGAGGGGGAGAGCAGTGTGCTGAGGACAGGGCTGGCAGGAGGAACACACATCATGTGTGCTGTTCTAAACAGAGCAAATTGTAAAATGGTGAGGTCTAGGGGGTGTAGAAAAGAAGACCCTAGCATCCTGCCAGGAAGTTGGTATGCGTGTGGCCATGCTTTTGTCAACGCACAAATAGAAACAAACAGAGTTTCCTTCCCTGCTCACGGAGGTGAAACGTTTGGCGAGGTTCCAGGCCAAAGTAACGACGGCACCAGGGTGTTTCCTTCGCTAAGGTGTCTGCGCAGGAATGCCATTTCGGTGCTGCACAGTGTTCTATCAGTCCAGGAGGAGTTGAAGGGTGGAGTGTGCTGCAATGACAATCAGTTTTCCCAGGAGGTGTGAAATGCTTGTTGAAGGATTTCTGGGAAGTTGAACACATTTGACTGTGACCTATGGAGTTGGCTCACAGGAACCAGTCAGATGGCTGTTGGTACACGGCAGTCAGTTAGCGTGTGTTAGTGTCAGGCTTGTTGATTTTTTTCTCGCAGTTTTATGTTGGGGCCATGTACTCGTGGGATAGGGAGTCTCCTGGGGTGGTTTAGTGGTGTAGGTGTCAGGGCCGTTGTTGTGTCTCTGTTGAGTTATGTTGTGGACCTTTTCTCTCTAGGTGTTTAGGTTTTCCCCTGGGGTTAGTGCTGTTCTTCAAGAGGATATTTGGACATGAAGGTGCAGGGTCGGTGTGTTCAGGGTAGGGACACTGTTACTAATAGTTTTCATTTACAGGTGTTCATTTTTGCTTTCCCCAAACGTAGATTTGGACAAGGGGTGCGGGAGGGGGGGGGGGTGTGTTCTGGAAGTGGACACTGTTTTTAAAACTATGTGTTTGTGCAAGATACGTTTTTGTGCATTTCCGGGATGGCGTGTCCTGTAAGTGGTCACTCTTTTAAAAAGCTAGATGTTTCATGAAGCAGACTTTTTTGTGCATTTCCAGGAATGTCTATATGGACATGAGGGAGTTGGGGGCACAAAAGGGGGCACAAGTTTTGTTCTTATACTGTGACTACACATTAGTAATTATACTTAGCTAAATCTATTGGTGTAAGGATTTACATTGTGTATTTTGTTCTGCCATGAAAGTGGCGTTGTGCAGGGATGTACCGCACGCGCTGTTGGAGGCATGAGGGTTTTCGAAATTCAAGATACATGGCGTCTGCATGTGCTGTGTGAGTGTTTGGAGGAATTGAGGTGTTTAGAGGTTCAAATGATGCAGGGCTGTATGTGTTGTTTAGTGGAATTGAGGTATCTTCGGATGCGTTGTTGTGAGTGTTTGGAGGCGTGGTGTGTTCATGAGATTTAATGGTACATAGTGCAATGGGTTAACTATGTGCTGTGTGTGTTTGGGGGAATTGGTGTGTGTGTTTTAAGGGTGTGTATCTCTTTAAGTGGTGTTTACAGTATTGTGACGTGACAGAATTGCCGGGCGCATTCTGGTTTTCGGTGTGGCTGTCAGTACAGTCAGGTGCATTTGTTAAACTGTTTGTTACAGTTGTGATGCTTTTTTGGAAGTTTGTTGTGGCTGTCGGTCACAGTCAACGCGTATTGAGATAGAGCGTCTTTGCCTTTGTTAAACTGTTGGTTACAGTTTTATTCTTTTATAGAATACCGGGTTCTGTAGTTTGTTGTGGCGGTTGGTTACACTCAAGGCATATTGAGGTGGAGCATTTTACCCTGTTTTCATTGTGAGGATTCCGGCCAAGTTCTGTAGCGTTGGTGTGACTGTGGGCTACAGCCGGAGCGTGTAAGTGGTGTTGAGGAGTTTTCAAAGTTCATATATATGTGACACAAGGAAGCGCTGTGTTGTGCTTGGAGGGGTGTGGTGTGATTATGCCAGTTTGTGCATAGTGTATTTGGCTGTTTCGTATCGTATGCTGATGGGTTTCTCAGCCAGGGATATTTTTATCTTGTCCCAGTAAGTTGTGTTTGACAGTGGCAAAATGCCAGTGGACTATGTGGGGTACATTTACCAGCCCAGCAGAACTTCCCCTGCATCACCAAACTGCATTTTCACCAGTTACAAGAAGAATGGATGCATTGGCTCTGCTGAGCACTTATTCCCTTGCATCAAAACTGCATTTTAGCAGCACCAAAAATAATGGATATGCTGGCTCTGTTGAGCACATATAGGGCAAGATGAAACATAGAACACCCCGAGAATTGATACAGTTATTTTCTTCATGTGCACCAAAAAGAAGAATTCAAAATCAGCCTGGTGCAGCGCTGCTATGCTGCCCGCTTAAGACTTCCAACTGAAAAAGGAAATATTCTGCCTTTAAAATGGCTTTGCACTAGTGCCATTTTTCATCTTTTCAACATTACACAGTTTGGTTGCTGATAAGACACATTCATGCTGTAAGAGGATTCAATTCAGCACTACAGCTAAGTTAACGCCTAGTCTATAATACTGAATGAAAACCCTTATTGATATATCTTTAGGTCCAGTTCATGCGTTCTGGATGACTACCCCTATATAACACCCCTCTCTTGGAATCCCCCTGACCCCACTGAGCCAAGAAGTAGTTCTGTTTTGCAAGTTAAAAAGGTTTATTTGATAATTTAAACAATAGGTATATATATCCCACTTTATAATAAATTAATAATTGAATATCACCCTTAATCTGATATGATAAAGATTAACAATGGAGAATCTGGCACTAGCACACTTCTTTATAATCACTAATGAGTTGACAGGAAATGGATAAGATAGCACACTGGTAAATAGGAACAAAAGTATAATGTGGTAGAGGATGCTTTATGTAAGCCCAGGTGGATGCAATATTCAATGAATGCAGTACAGAAAATACTCAATATGATTTCAACCAAACAATGTAATCACTTTTCTCTGGCTATTCACTCCCCCCTCTTTATGCAATGCAAGGAAATGGGAGGAAAGCACACAGTTCTCAGAAATGCAATCAATGTAATCAGTTCAATCCAGCAAGCTTAGACAACAGAAAACAGATAGGAGTTTTGAAATCACAGGCCCAAATTGCTTTGATATGTGCTGGCAATGAATGAGAAATATGCTGGAAACGCTTTTAATTCCCTTTTAGAGGTTCGGGGTGAGTGGTATCTAGTTAATATTAGTCCAGGCTCACACTAGCAATGATGCAGGGATAGTTAACAGGTTAAACGAATTTCTGGCAAATGGAAAGCCAGCAGCAGCAGTTTTTTTACATGTGAAGAAATTGCAAATCGCGGTAAAATTCGCGGATAAAGTGTTCCGCGATTGCGGTAAAACTATAAGGGGTAGGAATGCGGTTCTTGGTGCGATTCAAAGCTACGATTCTAAGCTATCAGAGGAAAGTTACTGCAAGTCTCTAGCCCAAACGGTCGCGGAGATATGAGCGATTTAAAAAAGGTCGTTTTTGGGTTTGCAAATTTCAAAAGCTCAAAATGACAAGTGCAGCTTGCAACTAAAAATGACAGGTGACAGCTAGGAGGCAGTTCTACTTAGGTTAAATAGATTGAATTAGATGAATTTAAACTAAGAGATTGGTTCTACACAGTTCTGCTGGGTACTCACACTATATTCTTGAATTAAATGGGCCTCATCACAGATCTGGTCAGGGTTTTAGACTGGGCTCTGGTCACTCTCTCTGCTGGTCTGGGTCTCTCTGGGTACAGCACTGCTTTCTCTCTGGTCTGGTCTCTTAGTTCTGGATAGATTGATGAATTTGAAGTCTGGATCTCTGGATGTTGTATGGAGGTAAGTATGGATTTTTCCGGCAGAGCGTCCCGCTGCAGATGGATTTGGAAGGTCCCTATCTGTCCTGTCTGTCTGCTTTTATGTGTTTAGAATGTGGGTGTGTTCTAGCATCACTGACCCTACCTCTCTCTCAGCTTCTAATTGGTCAAACTTTCATTCGTCCCCTGATTGGCGAACTAAGTTGTGTCAGAGTGATGTCAGCCATTTATGATCTCTTGAAGAACCTCCCTTATCATCTGTGCACCCAAATCTATATATGATCAAAATACATACTTCAGAGTTACACAGTTGCTTGAAATTACATATCCATGGTGTGGCTGAATTTAGCCATGTCTCTGTCCAAATCTGCTCATTCTAGGAGCTTGCATTCAAAAATGGCAACTTCTAGCACTTTTTAATGTGCTAAACAACATTGGATCTTCATTAAATTTTATACAACTGTTCCTCACATATCTACCCACATACCAATGCATTTTCGTTTGTCTAGCTGAAACAGGGAGTCTGTAATATTAATAAACAATGGGGTTTTGCCCCAGAACATCACACAAATTCGAGTTTGGCCTTGAATTAAAGGTACATTTTTTAAATTAAAGCTCTCAAAGTTATACATTTCTGTCATTTGATTACAAAGAGTTATCAGTGTTTTTGTAAAATATATATTTTACTTCCAATTCAGTCCTCAGAGTGTTGAGGTCCGCCTCCAAGACTTGGGTGGGTCAGTCCTCTGGGCAGGCAGGGCTTTGTTGACATTAAACAGACAAAATTAACATATTCCTTTCAGAGGAAAGGGTCCTTTGTGTGGTCTCTGGGAAGCTCCCAGCCAGTCTGCCTTCTATCAATCAAGAGGTCATGTGAGATTCTAACTCCTGGTGTGAAGCTCTTGAGGTGATAGGGTTTCCCAGGCTTCAGGCCTCTGGGAACAGCATGTGGCTAATTTTTAATTAAAATGCAGCCTTTGAAGTCAGCTGAGTCAAATCCCTTTGTCAGCAACTGCACTCAATTCTCCGGTCAGAGTTTAGACCGCCAGCTCCCCCTTGAGGATTTTGTTGGTACTGCATGCAATTTTGGGATTTTCTTGGATTAATGCATTCTAAACAGGAATGGTTCTTACATGGTAGTAAATCCTTGCTTAACATTGTTTTGATGGGGCTCCTTACAGTAAAATGGTTATGTGGAACCCCACAAAAGGGTTGAATCTTTAAAGTGGTCCAATGAGTCACGATTTCAGCAACTTTTTGACATCAGTAACAGTGGATTTTGTTAACAAAGACCTTTCTTTACACTGGTGGGTGGCAAGTTAGGTAACCATTTTGGTGTGCGCACAACTGTGCAGCTCTCCTGGATTCTGGGATGAAATGATGGGCGGCGACAGCGCATCCCCATCTTTACGCACTCCAATGATTTATTTTTGTTCTGGGTAAAATGATGGGCAGCGACAGCTTAATCCCCATATTTACCCCATCTAATGATTCCACATGGGTCAAAACCCTCCACAAACCCCCCCGCCCGACTGCGCTTTGACTTGAGTCGAGGGGGAGTCGGTTGCAAGGGAGGTTTTGAACCCTGGCGCTGGTATGTCCACATTATCTTCTTCCAATTCTGTAGATGGCACAGTTCAGCATCTTCCTCTCCATCCGGTCAGATCGATCAGTTTTCCTCGCCGGTCCTGATGGGAAGATTGGGCGGTACCCCGAGCCCATTGCGTCTCTGCTCCCGGTCTCCGGATCGTCCTCCTTGGCCCGTCTCCAGGTCTTCTTTCTCCTAGGACGACAAAGGAAGAGCGGCAATACCTACTCATAGACGTCTTTCCACCACTGTTGAGATAGTGGGGCGGCATATGCATTTCATCATAACGAAACATTACATTCTTATTTTGATAAAAAACAGTATAACTAAGAGACAGTTTCATGCAAATCACAATATTTAGAGACTAGATGTGGTATGTTTTATGATTGGAACTGAATTAGTCTGATACAGTACCCGCTAGGATTCCAGAGGATTCCTCCAGTTGTTGCAGAGTGTGCCTGGGATGGCAACATTTCAACTGGTTTATGTGGACCCACTTGTCTTCCCCCTCTGCCGAAGGACCTTTGGGGATGTGGATTTTGTAGGCAACAGGGGAGATCTTGTCTATGATCTCGAATGGTCCCTTCCATGTAGGCAAAAATTTGCGCTGCTTGGCCTGGTTCCTTTGGAAGTTGTATAGATAGACCCGGTCCCCCACCTGATATTCCTTCCTGGAAGTTTTCAGGTCATAATGGGTCTTCATGCTATCAGCTGATCTTTCTAGATTCCGCTGAGCATAAGCAAAAGCATGTTGGAGGTGTTTCCTTAAATTCTCTACATACTCATGAGTAGTGGAGGCATTTATCAGTGTCTGCTCCTGGGTCCTGTAGAGCAAATGCTGAGGAAGCACCATCTTGCGCCCAGTCATCAACTCAAATGGTGACATTTTGGTTGCAGATGAAGGGGTAGATCTGATAGCCATTAGGACCAGAGGTAATCGGATATCCCAACTTGGCCCAGAATCTGCCACAAACTTCTTTAAGATGCTCACAATTGTCCGGTTATATCTGTCTATAAGCAATATGCAACTTCCTTTTGACCCCCAGTATCTCCCACATCTTTGTCATTGCTTCACTGGTGAAGTGGCTACCTCTGTCTGACTCAATCCTTTGAGGTAGACCAAAACGGGAAAAGATGTGGTTAATCATCAAGGCAGCTGCAGTTTCTGCCTTGCAATTTGGGGCTGGGAGACATTCCACCCACTTGGTAAACAAGCATGTCACAGTCAACATGTACTTATTCCCCCTAGCCGAGCGAATCACAGGGCCTACAAAGTCGATTTGTAAATCTGACCATGGCAGTGTCATTCCCCTCTTTTGTAAAGGCGCCCGGTGTGTGAGGGATGATGGCTGAAATTGTGCACACACAAGGCAACCCTTCAGGTACTGGTTGAGGTCCTGGCCCATGTGTGGCCAGTATGCAACCTCTCTTAAGATTTCCAGTGTTGTGTGAAACCCCCTATGACCGGCGGTGGCCGCATCATGGGCGTGACTTAACATCAGGCTTCGGAATGAGGTAGGAACCACCCACTGATCGTGGCCAGCTTTGGATTTCCTTACCAACAAACCGTCTTGGATCCGGAACATTTTTGGACATTTCATCAACACTCTTAGGTCCTCTTTCCCAATGTAATTGGCATCCGTCAGGGGAAATTTCTCAGGGTCCTCAAGGTGCTGGTAAAATTTACCAATTATTGGATCCCCCTTCTGAGCGGTGATCAAATCAGCATCAGGGGTCTCCTTACTCCATTGTGCAATTGAAAGGTCGTTGTGAGCATTGGTCTGGGACCTAGTGATAGCAGTGACCTGGATTTCCCCCAATAGGGACTCAATCTCAATTAGATCCCCTTGGATGGCCCCGGTTTTGGCCAGCTGATCAGCTAAGTCATTTCCAGTTTTGTCTGGTCCCTCTACTTTGGAATGACCCTTGATCTTTTTCCAATAGATGGTCATCTCATTCGAGGTGACCAAATCATCAATGTTTTGGATCAACTTCCCATGTTTCAAGGGTTTGTTGTTAGCACATAACATGCCTCTGGTTTTCCAATTAACCAGGTGCTCCACGAACCCGTTCCGTACATAATCCGAATCTGTGATTATGACCAGTTCGTGGAGTTGGTGCTGGATAGCAGTGAGGATGGCCTGATGCACAGCCATCAATTCTGCCACCTGACTACTTCGGGGACCAATTTTGTATCCAGCGGAGGGTTCTGGGGACTCATTCACCCATGCATTCCCTACGCCAGCCACCAGTTCTTTCTCCCCGTTGTTGTCAACATGGTAAGAGCATCCATCCACGTACACAGTGGGCATTCCCTCACACTTGTCTTCTTCAAAGACTTTGTGGGGGGAATTAAGGTATGCCTCCATGTTGTCCTTGATTTTCAGACTTTCGTCCTCGAGACAGTTTTCTCTGGCACAATCATGCAAGTCAGCCAGACCTTGCGCGAGGGGACTCTTCTTGTTTTGGCCATATCTGACCTCCACAGGAAAGCCTTGCATTGACAGAATCCAGGAAGTAATTCGGGAATTACTCACATTTCCGGCCCGGATTCTGTCACTTTGGAGATATTGCAGAGGCTGGTGTGGAGTCTCCACTATGATGTGTTCCCCCTGGATAAACAGGCGGTAATTCTTCAATGCCCACACCGTTGCCAGGAGTGCCTTCTCACAATCGTTGAATTTTTCCTCCACAGAGGATAAAGTTTTGCTCGCATAGGAGATTACTTTATTGACCTTGTCATGCTTTTGGTATAATACTGCCGTCAAGCACGTATTAGAGAACCCTGTCTCCAGGAAGAACTCCTTGTTTCTGACAGGGTAAGCTAGGCAAGGCGCTTGTGAGAGGCTTCTCTTGAGTTGTTTTACTGCCTCGGCTTGTTCTGGACCCCATTCCCACTTGACCCCCCCCTTCAGGAGATGAATCAGGGGTCTGGTGATCTCTGCGTAGCCCTCAATGAACTTTCTGCTGTAATTAGTCAGTCCAAGGAGGCTCCTTAGTTCCCGCAGAGTTGTGGGGTCTTTCAGTTTCTGAAGTGCTTCCACTTTCTTTTCCTGGGGACAGAGACCCTGAGGAGTAATCTCATGCCCCAAGAAATTAACACGGGTTCTACACCACTGTGCTTTCTGAAAGGAAAGTTTTGCTCCGGCGGCCCTCAACTGTGTCAGAACATAACGGATCTCCGCTATGTGTTCCTCCACAGATGAACTTTTGATGAGGACATCATCTACATAAGCCAGGTTACCCCTTGCACCCAAGTCGGGCATGGCCTTGTGTAGGAAAATATCGAACTCATTACCGGAGTTAAGGTATCCGAAGGGAGTCCGGGTCCATGTGTATTGCTGGCCCCCAAAGGTAAAAGCCAGTTTGTATTGGTCCTCCCTACTGACAGGCACAGTCCAGTATCCATTGGTCAGGTCTATTGCAGTGAATACCTGTGACCCCGGGATCTGGGCTAGCCCTTGGTCAATGTAGGGCAGAGGCCATCGGGAAGTATGGACCCGTTTGTTGAGCTCCCTGAGGTCAGCGCAGAGTCTCCACTGGCCGTTTGGCTTTAATATCCCCAGCACCGGATTATTGAAGGTGCTGTGGACTGGACGGATTATTCCCCGGGACTCAAGGTTCTTAATTATTTCAGTAAGGGACTCCATTGATGCGAGAGGCAAGCGATATTGCTTCACAAACACAGGAGTCATGCCAGGGTCCGTGGGGATTGTTGTTGTGTGGATGTCAGTGCGACCACAGTCATATGAGTCTACCGCAAAGAGATCTTGGAAATCCAAGAAAACTTGTTTCAACTTTTGCTTTTGTTCCAGAGTCACACAGGCATCAGCTAGGTTGACTCTCTCTTCCACCATCTGCCTGAAGCCTGGAAAGACTTCTGGTTTGGCTATCTCCGCGGCCTCCTCCAGCTGGGTGGAGAAGTCCCTGGTCAGAGTGCTGATTTGGACTGGAGGCTTCAGGTGGGCAAGGCAGCCTTCATGAACCTGGAAAATCACCTCCTCCCTCCTGAAGTCACACGTCACATCTTCCTTACCATAAGGGCAGGAAGTGTACACCAGGAAGTTCCCCCCATGCCGGGTGAAAATCCTGTCTGGTGTTGTATTGTCCTCACTGTCACTGTCAAAACAGTCCTTGGGGATTGGTCCTAACAGTTCATTTCTAAGATCAATGGAGAAATGTCGGTCATCAACCGCCATTCCAATAATGGTGCCTGCGGCTAGAGTAATACTCTTTAAGTCGCTGTTATCCACCTCTATTAGAATGGTGTCATGTTCTATGTTGACTAATGGAGTTGGGTTTACCCCCAACCCTTGCTGTTGGAGGGAAGCATTTAGATGTATGTAAGCATCAGGGTTTTTCAACTCTCGTCCCCTTTTAACTTTCACTTCCAGGGAGAATTGTCGGGTCCTTTCTGGGATGGTGACTTCCTCTTTAACCTGAATTTCAACTGCATAAGGTAGCAATTGAGCTGACCTAAATGCTTTTTCTGGATCATCAAAGCCCATGGGATTATCCGCTAATCGGGACCAAGCTTTGAAGTTTATTAGGTCCAAACTAATGGCAAAGCGATTGAGAATGTCGCTGCCTAAGTAAAAGGCGGCAGTGAGGTCTCGCACGACCCAACAATTGTGGACTATGCTCTTGTTGCCAATGGAGATTTTGAGCATACACCTGCTTGGCAGGAGATGTTTGGAATTAGGTACTTCCAGGTCCATTTCCCATTTGTCTATCAGTTTGAAGGTGGGAATGGCTGGATCTTTTGGGAGTTGGCGAAACATGGCTTCGCTGATGAAGCTCTTACCGTTGTTCACACACACTCGAGCGAGAACAGAGTCCTTCCCATCATTTATCTGAACAGGGATGAACAACTGCTCTCCAATTTGCTGAATCTCAGCCAGGCTCTGAGCTGATTTCACATCTTTCTGGACTAGAGGAGTGGGAGTTTCTGATTGTGGATTAGTATAGAATTTCAGAGTGTTTCCTTCCAGCGTGGAATACCACTTTAGACTGGAAGGAAGGTTGATTTTCAGAAATAGAGAGGACCCCCCATCACCAGTCTGTTGTCCTACTGCTATTACTGTCACGTCTGGAATTTGGCTATTCTGGAAGTGAAATTCTACTTGGTCAGATTTTTGTTCAACCATGTGGCAGGTGCCGTTTAAACTAACATGGTTGACACTCTGTTTTAATTTTATTGGTCGGCTAGTCTGGGTCCAGAGGACCTTGTTCACACAATCTATTAGGGGTGACAACCTTCTCAGGAGGTCATTCCCTAGTAAACAAGGGGTGCCCTCTGGGGTCACAACTATGACCGGGTGTTTCAACTTATGTCGCCCAATTTTAATGTCCAAATCTGCCGTCCCCTCGACGGGAATTTCCTTCCCGTCAAAGTTCTGCAGTTGTCCAGGAAGAGAGGTGAGAGGAATTTGGTAATTCTCTCCCCTTCCTGCATTCAGTTCGTCAAAGGCCCTTCTGGACAGAAGGGTAGCTTGAGATCCAGTGTCCACCAGTGCCGAGATTGTACCCTGCCCCTGTACTTGTACCGGTGCATAATATCTTCCCTCCTTCTCCTCAAGGGGGCACAGATAATGTACATTTTTGGACAACTGGTGGGCTAACTTTCTGGTTTTGGACATCGCTAGCGAAGAGATTTGGGCAGAATTCTGTGGAGAGTCTTGGGAATCTGAAAGAAAAAGTTGGCAACTGGAGATCAGAGCCATTGTGGGTTCCCCTGGTTCCGGTTCTGGGCTGCCCCCCCCTTTTTGGAGGCAGTCCCCAGGATGGGTTTGAACCAGGGGATTTTCTTGCGGTTGGTTCTGGGATGAGATGGTGGGCGGCGGTAGCTCAGTCTCCACATCTCCCCAGTCTGGATTTGCATCCCTAGGGACCCATTTTTCTTTGGGAGGAGTTCCCCCCTCTCTGAAGGAGAAGATCCTTTTCCCAGGATCCTCTGAGGATCCCTCTCCCTCAAATTGGAAGATCTGTACCTCCTCCTCAAACTGAGTCTGTTTGGGTCTTTTGTTTCTCCTACCCCCCCTCTGCTCCTTAGGAGGCAGACTTTCAGGGGCAAGAGATTTTGTTTCCGGTTCCTGGGTTTCCAGGGGCTGTTTACAAGTGAGGAAGGAAGCTTCCTCCAAGGCTTTACACCCCCCTTCCCCTTGTGCCTCCTCCCTGGGAACCGGTGAGTTATCGGGGTGCTGCCCCCGTCATTGTTCTGGAGCACCAGGTCCAGAGTTGGGTGCGTTCTGCGCCGGCACCCCCATCTGAGGGTTAGCTGAGCCCTCAGTATGTGACCCAGATCCCGCGCCATGTTTTGAACCTGGCGCTCTAACTGGGAAACCCGCTCAGGCTGATACGGGGCCCTGTTTTCTCCCCTGGGCTGATCCCGGGAAGGGTAGCTGTCCCTTCTTTGGTAGTACCCCTGGTTGGGAAGAGTTGGGTACCCCTCCACCCTTGGCCTCCCCTCTCCCGGATTCAGTGGTCTGGGCTCAGGGAATTGGGGAAAGAAGGATGGATGGTTTTGGGGCTGAAAGTCGGGAGGATATCTGGGGAAAAAGTTCTGCCCAGGGTTTGGTAAATTTCTGCCCTCCTGTGGGAAGTTTGGAGGGAAGTTCCCTGGGTTAGGTGCTTGGCTGGATCCCCCCCCTTGGGCTGGAGGAGTCCACACATAACCCAGGATGGGTCGATTTCCCTTGTAACGTGGACTTACATAATCAGGAGAGCGAGGGACCCCATTTGTGGGGCTGCCTCCCTGGCTCCCTGTCTGTGACTGGCCCGAGGACCTTCTGGGCCTAGCATTATTAGGTGCAGGTAGGTTTTTAGGCCCCCCCATCTCCAAATCCAAAACGGGGGTGACCTTTACCTCTGCCACCTTGGCAGCAGCAGGGGTGCTGTTGGCTTTGGGGTTTTTCTGGGCATTGCTTTTATTTTCTGTGGGCTTCTGCACCTCATAGATCCGGGTAGCCTGTTCAATGACCCAGTCTAAAGATCTTTTCTCATGAAAATCTCTCACGAGCTGGGTCATTATATATTTGGGCAAGGCATGGAAAAATGTTTTGACAAACTCTCTACTATCTGTGCGCACCCTTCTTGTGGTCTGTGCAAAAGCACGCTTTAACTCCTGCACAAATTCTTGTGGGGCCTGATCCTCCCCACATTGCAAATTGTAGGCTGCCTTGCGAGCCTCTTGAGGATTTCTGTGAACAGAAAAATGTTTCAGGATGGCCGCCTTATAGGTGGACCATCTTAAATGATTTTGGTCCTCCAGCCCCGCAAAGAAACTGGAGTATTCCGGGGAGAAGGTCCACTTTACATATTGAATGCAGCTTTGGCTGTCCTTCAAATGGAAAGTCTCCATCATTTGTTCAAACAACTCTAAGTGCTCCCAAACAGAATACTTAGCGTTCTTATGGTAAGGCGTGATGACGCTCCTGATCGCCTTAATCTGCTTTAAGGGGTCCTTAAGCAAGGCCCTTTTTGCCTTATTGGCCTTTTTGGTTCGGGTAACCCTTGTCCATTCTTCCTCGGACTCAGAGGCACTGCTCCCAGAGGTTCCCGTCTGTTCTTCCAGGTTTTCCCGGATTCTGCGAGCCTGGGAATGGCTGGCAGAATGTGGGGACCTGGTCTCCTGTGTCCTGCGCAGTTCAGAGGAGTCTTCAGATTCCTCCTTGCTGCCAGGATTTGATGGGTACCCCCTCCACTGACCTAACTGGGCAGAGGTTTTCAGGATGCCCTTAATGGGCCTACTCTCCTGGGGTTCCCCATTGAACTGTACTGTACTTGGGTGCCCATACCCGGATGCCCACCCCTCCATTCCTGAGTGGTACTGGCCTATGAGCCCCATACTCTTAGCTGGATAGTGATCTGCCATCCCTGCGGCCCTGTGCTCATGTGCACCAGGGGACATGGGGGTGGCAGAGTCCAGGGACTGAGAGGTATGAGGGCCTCTGGTACTAGGGCTCCTGAGGTTATGCTCCGGAGTTTCCATTTCCCAGCGAACCTCATCTCTATCCGCCCCTGCTCCCTGTTGCAATGCAAGAGCCTGCATTTGTGCCTTCAGTTCCTCTGTTAAGGCCTTACTCGACTCTATCAGTTTCTCCTGCATCGCTACCTGTTGCTGGAGCCTATCATTGTGTTGACAGAGGGCCTCATTCTCTCTCTGTGTTTCCTGATTGGTCCTGGAGAACTGGGCCAGTCTTTGCTGCAGGAGGGTTACCTCCTGGGCAATGTCCCTATTGGCCTGCTCCTTTCTTGCTAGAGCATCCTCCACCCTTCTGGTGTGCTCTACCAAGTTCTGGTTTTCTTTTTGGAGGTCACCCAGCCCCTGGTGGGCCAGGTGATTTTCTTCCATTTTTCTTTTTAAATGGCAGACTTCCTGGCCTAAGGCGTCTCTTTCCTGACTAAGAGCCTGCATTTGTGCCGCCAGGTCGTCCCTTTGCCTTTGGAAGGCACCAGCTTTCTGGCGCTCCTGATCAAACTCTGCCTGGGTATCCAGGTCTTTCAGAATCAGTTTATTGCTCTCCTCCTTCACTCTATCTAGGTGGCCTTGCAGGGTGACTACCTGCTCAGCACATGCCCTATTGAAGTCTAGCTGTTGCTCCAGCTTTTTCTGGCTTTGCAGTAGGGAGTCCAAACCTTCTTGGTGTTCCTTCTGCAAGGCCAGAAATCTGGTATCCTGTTCTGACTTTTCCTTTTTCAGCACATCCATATCCTCCTTTATTTTAGTGATGTACTGTCTGGTCTCATTTTCTGACTCCTGGCTTCTGTGCAGCCTTTGCTCAGAAGAGTCCAGATCAGATTGGGCCTTCTCTAACGCCATCTGTTGCCTTTTTGCCAGATCATGGCCTTCAGCACATTTATTCTGTATGGCTCCCATGTATAAATATAAATATGCCGCTATCCTAACAATCTTGTCGTGCTCATCTTTGGCCTTAGGAGCCATATATAGTTCACTCAGGGCCACGTGTAATGGACCCTGATCTCTATATATATCTGACCCTGTTTCAGTGACCTGTTGCGTGATGGCCTGCAACCAGACTGTTTGGTCCTGGTGAGTCCATTCACCTCTCACAAATAGTTTGTGTAAGAAGTGCTCTCTGGCTATTTTCATATCTACCAAGGTCGTCATTCTAGAGATTGGTCTCTGTCCTGACTTACAGAAGTTAGTATTTTAGTTTTGCAGAACAGAACTTTTCTTGGAGTGTCCCTTTTGAGGAATGCTTCACAGCGTAATGCAGCGTGGTGATCCGACCGGATGTATGTATCCCGTCAGTTAGCACACTGTATTAAGCTGCACAAGTGGTAAATCTAACCCAACATCCCGGACGAGCCCCCACTTTGTAAGAGGATTCAATTCAGCACTACAGCTAAGTTAACGCCTAGTCTATAATACTGAATGAAAACCCTTATTGATATATCTTTAGGTCCAGTTCATGCGTTCTGGATGACTACCCCTATATAACACCCCTCTCTTGGAATCCCCCTGACCCCACTGAGCCAAGAAGTAGTTCTGTTTTGCAAGTTAAAAAGGTTTATTTGATAATTTAAACAATAGGTATATATATCCCACTTTATAATAAATTAATAATTGAATATCACCCTTAATCTGATATGATAAAGATTAACAATGGAGAATCTGGCACTAGCACACTTCTTTATAATCACTAATGAGTGGACAGGAAATGGATAAGATAGCACACTGGTAAATAGGAACAAAAGTATAATGTGGTAGAGGATGCTTTATGTAAGCCCAGGTGGATGCAATATTCAATGAATGCAGTACAGAAAATACTCAATATGATTTCAACCAAACAATGTAATCACTTTTCTCTGGCTATTCACTCCCCCCTCTTTATGCAATGCAAGGAAATGGGAGGAAAGCACACAGTTCTCAGAAATGCAATCAATGTAATCAGTTCAATCCAGCAAGCTTAGACAACAGAAAACAGATAGGAGTTTTGAAATCACAGGCCCAAATTGCTTTGATATGTGCTGGCAATGAATGAGAAATATGCTGGAAACGCTTTTAATTCCCTTTTAGAGGTTCGGGGTGAGTGGTATCTAGTTAATATTAGTCCAGGCTCACACTAGCAATGATGCAGGGATAGTTAACAGGTTAAACGAATTTCTGGCAAATGGAAAGCCAGCAGCAGCAGTTTTTTTACATGTGAAGAAATTGCAAATCGCGGTAAAATTCGCGGATGCGTGTTCCGCGATTGCGGTAAAACTATAAGGGGTAGGAATGCGGTTCTTGGTGCGATTCAAAGCTACGATTCTAAGCTATCAGAGGAAAGTTACTGCAAGTCTCTAGCCCAAACGGTCGCGGAGATATGAGCGATTTAAAAAAGGTCGTTTTTGGGTTTGCTAATTTCAAAAGCTCAAAATGACAAGTGCAGCTTGCAACTAAAAATGACAGGTGACAGCTAGGAGGCAGTTCTACTTAGGTTAAATAGATTGAATTAGATGAATTTAAACTAAGAGATTGGTTCTACACAGTTCTGCTGGGTACTCACACTATATTCTTGAATTAAATGGGCCTCATCACAGATCTGGTCAGGGTTTTAGACTGGGCTCTGGTCACTCTCTCTGCTGGTCTGGGTCTCTCTGGGTACAGCACTGCTTTCTCTCTGGTCTGGTCTCTTAGTTCTGGATAGATTGATGAATTTGAAGTCTGGATCTCTGGATGTTGTATGGAGGTAAGTATGGATTTTTCCGGCAGAGCGTCCCGCTGCAGATGGATTTGGAAGGTCCCTATCTGTCCTGTCTGTCTGCTTTTATGTGTTTAGAATGTGGGTGTGTTCTAGCATCACTGACCCTACCTCTCTCTCAGCTTCTAATTGGTCAAACTTTCATTCGTCCCCTGATTGGCGAACTAAGTTGTGTCAGAGTGATGTCAGCCATTTATGATCTCTTGAAGAACCTCCCTTATCATCTGTGCACCCAAATCTATATATGATCAAAATACATACTTCAGAGTTACACAGTTGCTTGAAATTACATATCCATGGTGTGGCTGAATTTAGCCATGTCTCTGTCCAAATCTGCTCATTCTAGGAGCTTGCATTCAAAAATGGCAACTTCTAGCACTTTTTAATGTGCTAAACAACATTGGATCTTCATTAAATTTTATACAACTGTTCCTCACATATCTACCCACATACCAATGCATTTTCGTTTGTCTAGCTGAAACAGGGAGTCTGTAATATTAATAAACAATGGGGTTTTGCCCCAGAACATCACACAAATTCGAGTTTGGCCTTGAATTAAAGGTACATTTTTTAAATTAAAGCTCTCAAAGTTATACATTTCTGTCATTTGATTACAAAGAGTTATCAGTGTTTTTGTAAAATATATATTTTACTTCCAATTCAGTCCTCAGAGTGTTGAGGTCCGCCTCCAAGACTTGGGTGGGTCAGTCCTCTGGGCAGGCAGGGCTTTGTTGACATTAAACAGACAAAATTAACATATTCCTTTCAGAGGAAAGGGTCCTTTGTGTGGTCTCTGGGAAGCTCCCAGCCAGTCTGCCTTCTATCAATCAAGAGGTCATGTGAGATTCTAACTCCTGGTGTGAAGCTCTTGAGGTGATAGGGTTTCCCAGGCTTCAGGCCTCTGGGAACAGCATGTGGCTAATTTTTAATTAAAATGCAGCCTTTAAAGTCAGCTGAGTCAAATCCCTTTGTCAGCAACTGCACTCAATTCTCCGGTCAGAGTTTAGACCGCCAGCTCCCCCTTGAGGATTTTGTTGGTACTGCATGCAATTTTGGGATTTTCTTGGATTAATGCATTCTAAACAGGAATGGTTCTTACATGGTAGTAAATCCTTGCTTAACATTGTTTTGATGGGGCTCCTTACAGTAAAATGGTTATGTGGAACCCCACAAAAGGGTTGAATCTTTAAAGTGGTCCAATGAGTCACGATTTCAGCAACTTTTTGACATCAGTAACAGTGGATTTTGTTAACAAAGACCTTTCTTTACACTGGTGGGTGGCAAGTTAGGTAACCATTTTGGTGTGCGCACAACTGTGCAGCTCTCCTGGATTCTGGGATGAAATGATGGGCGGCGACAGCGCATCCCCATCTTTACGCACTCCAATGATTTATTTTTGTTCTGGGTAAAATGATGGGCAGCGACAGCTTAATCCCCATATTTACCCCATCTAATGATTCCACATGGGTCAAAACCCTCCACAATGCCCATCTATCTTCAGGTTATACACCACCAAAGGAGGACAGTTCTCCCTGAAAGGCATTATGTGTCAAGTAAAATCTGTGAAATAGTAGAGAAATTCACTCCAAGCCGTACGACAAGCGTTTTACTTTTGCAACAAAATAACACAGCCAAACTCTTCACAAGAAGCTCTCTCTCTCTCTCTCTCTCCCTCTCTCTCTCTCTCTCTCTCTCTCGCTTTGTTTATGTCAGTTTCAAAGAATCTTGTTTTTGAACAGATTCTTGTGTGTTAGAAATTAACCCGAGCTATGGAAATGTTCAGAATAAAGATGCAAGGAAAACCACATTTGTAAAGTGACATCCAAGAAAAATTAACCCACGTGTAAAACGGTGCTTTTTCCAAGCAACAAAATGCCTTTTGAAAGTGAAATGTTAAAATGATGCCCTGTGCTTGCACAGAAATGTGATGGAAGATGGGGGGGTTGTTCTAAAATATATATGATATTTATTCCCAAAAAGACTTGGTTTCTGTTTAAAGAAAGAAAAAAAAATAACTTTGAGACCAGCAGAACAGGTTTGGCAGGCACTGACTTCAAAAGTGCCCTGCCTCCCATGGGAACAGAATTACCTTTCCCAAGTGGACCAGCCCCCTGGGCACATGAAAGGGGCCAAGGTGTGGGATGTGGCGACCTCGCCAGACGGAGCGGCAATGCTGCAGCCTGAGACAATGGACTGCCCAGCACAGAGGTGTGAAATCCTCTGACACCTCTCCTCAGCTTCAACTGCCTAGGATTAAAAGGGAGTCATAGCAACCCCATGTTTCAGGATGACCAGTGAAGGACATATGGCTGGGGGATTGAAAATACTGCCCACTTTTGGGAAAAAAGCCAGCCCACTTGATTTTTTTAATTTACATGTTTATTCATTTTATAAACATTACAACATAAATCCATAGATATCACAAAAACTGAAATGTACACCTAGGTTCATCACAATCAGGTTAGTCAAAACCTCAAACAGAAAAAGGAATATTACAGACTCAATTATATCATAAATCTAAAAATATTCTCCAGATTTGATCAAATAAATTCATATTCTTGTCTCTGTAAAGGATTATCTTTTTAAATCTTGACACAAGTTTTAGATCATCCAACCATTTAGAAATTGTTGGCCTTTCCTCACTTTTCCACTTCCGAAAGATGATTTTTTTGGCAGAATTTGTTGCCCTGAAAAACCAGTTCCTCTGTGGGAAGGAGAGATCTTCCACCACAACATCTTCTCCCAAAATTACAGTCGTGAAATTATAATCTTCGTGCAACATCAAGATCTCATTCATCTTCCCAGTGACCCTACTCCAGAAAGATCTCAACTCATAGCAGTCGCAAAATTCAACAGACTTTTCTATTAAGATATTTATTTACGCAATCTAAGTAAGCAGTAATGTAAACTTTTGACAGCTTGAATGTAATTTGTGTGCCATGAAAATAAGACACTGTGGATCGTCCTAGCATGTGGGGAACACAAAAGCCAGTAAAAGGGCATTTCTGGAAAAATCGTACATGACACGGTTATAAAAGTTAAATGCAAATATGCCTGAGGCTCTTAGGCTCATGTGTATCTATTTGTAGGATGTTTGATAAAATCGTTTTCATAGAAATTACAAAAGAATGACAGGAGAACAAAGTAATATGATACAAACTTGGCGTTTGGATAGAAATGTCCCTTGTGAAATATGGAATCTGCCTATCTAATTTTCCTGATGATAACATTTGTAAATATAAGTCTTTCGCTCCATAACTTATTTTGGCAAAAGTAACTTTGGTAGAACAAAGCACATTGTAATAGCACACACACTAATACTCAGTCACTTCCTTTAGTCCAATCTGCTTACAGGGAGGCGGCAACAGGTACAGGCTGACCTATCCAATTTAGAGGTATGCCTAGCTTAGTTCTGTCCACATAGTAAAAATCCTCTGATGTCATCTGGTCTATATAGCATGGAGACATACAGACAGTCAGGACATTCAAAAATCCAAGATTCAAGAAAAATCCAACTCAACATCCAGAGATCCAGACATCCAACATCCACCCTGCAAGATTCCAGACTCCTGAGCAAAGCCAGAACATCGTACCCAGGCAGAACTGCTAATCCAGAAATAAACCCCACAAAAATTCCAATAATTCAGGGAAAAAAGGAGGAAAGGCTGAATCCTTTTGGGATCATCCAGTGAACAGACCTGCTTTGCATAGCTGATGCACGTTGCTGCGCAGTGACCAGATCTTGCCTCGCTGTTCAGAAACCCATCTGGCTGCCCGAACTACCTCATTCAAGGCTCTTTGTAAGTATTTCCCTTCCTCAGTAACCCAAAAGCTGCATCCATTGCTTTGTTACATGGTATTATGTCCAAACCCATAGAAATCCAATAAATACCCAAGTACATTTTTAAATTGTCAGAATCCTCTGTGTATCCCGTCCTTAGGAAAATCTGTGTTAATCTCCATGTGTTAGCACAATTCTTTCCAAACCATTTCAGTCCTTGTGTAAGTCCTTAGTACTATTTTGAATAATTTAACGAATTCCCATATAGAGCTGAACGCAGCGTGGATAGGTTGACCTTGCAAGTAACCCCCTCAAGTACTGTGACTTTCTTTAACAATCTAGCCATTAAAAATATAGTTGCAGTAGAGTAAATCCTTTTTCTAACAAAACCGAGTTGCTCGTGAAAGTGTTTCTCTTTTTAAAAACCAATTTCCTTTCCCTTTTATAATCCTATACTGTCAACCAGCAAAGTCACCCTTTCACTTTCATATCATACCTGCTGTGTGCCTTTGTACCTTAGCTTTAAAACCGCATCCCGATTTTGTCTCTTTAGGTCATTTTCCAAGCCGTTTTGCTATTTCAAACCCTTGAAACGTAACAATTGCAATTTTGCCGCGTGTGATTCTTGCTGCATTGTGTTTCCTTCCAAAGTTGTTTTTCTACACTGTATGCCCGTTGTTTAGTACATTGCTTTGTAGCTTGTGAGTTTTCTTGCCTCGTTAGTACAGCCACACATATTCTTGCCTTCTTCATTCAGCCGCACATGTAAAACAACTGTTTAGTAATTCCGAGTGCCATTTTGCTAATTTTTAAAAGGAGCTCAATCCGATTTTGGCCTTGCATTCAGGGGTGGTAGGTTGGATTTTCATTCCGATTTTTGTCTAGTATACCTGACTCTTTGCTACTCCTCTCCACCCACACAAGATTTGGTTAACAGGGGTTTGAGGGAGTGTTGTGGGGGAATACTTAACTGTGGTGCCATTTAAATGCACTACCCAAAAGTAATCTTGCTTTCTTTCAACTGTACACTGTGCATCCTATGGTAGAAGCTTAAACTAAGTGTATCCTATCATTTTACTGTTTCATTATCACCACACTGGTGATTGCTGCCCTATATTGAATGTGTTTGATTTTATGCATAATTAAAAATAAATAAATATTCTATCCATACACACCGGCCTGGCTCATGGTCCATTGCGACACAGGGTATACCTTAAGGGGGTGGGAGACGGATTGGCTGCCTTCTCAAAGCTTAATCCAAATTCATTAATCTAAAAGCATTTTGATTGTGCACTGCATCTCTGGCTAGTATAAAGAGTCCTGGTCTGAAGTGTGATGCCTCTATAAAATCCTTAACAACTATTGGGGTCAATATCGTGCTGATGCTATGATGTGTGTTTTGGCTATCGTGTGGTGTTACGGTTATTGTTGGATATCCGACGGGATTGTGGATTGTTGTGCTGTTTTTTCGCAGGTAAGGGAGCTGGTCGGTTCTCAGGTGTGGCAGGCCTGTGCCTCTGGGGGCAGTCCAGGGTGGAAGGAGTTATTTTTTTTTTGGGGGCCAGGTTGGTAGGGTAGTTATTATGCTCTCGTCTGAGCATGGTTTGCACTTGGCCGTGGCAGGCCTGAGCCTCTGGGGGGAAGCCCAGGGCGAGTGGAGTGCAGTTTTGTCTTTTGTGGTGTTCCTGTCAGTCGGTTGGTGCAGTGGGTGTTAGTGTCCTTTTTCTACTTTGGTGGTCATTTCGTTCCAGTTCTGCATTGTGTAAGGAGGGATTGGAGTGTTGGTTCTGATCTGGGATGCTGATTCTGATATGGGATGTGTTTGGGTTTTCTGATGGCATTAAATTGTGATCCATCGTTGTCTGCACCTTTTGTCATTGGGTGTTGTGTCCTGGCATTTTTGAAGAATCCGGGTTTTGGTTGTTGTGTTGGCTACTTTTGTTTTCTCCTATGGGCTTCTGTGTATTTTCCTGCAATGTTGGCTGCTTGGTGGGATATCTCTGGGGTGTGTGGTGGGCATGAAATGCGGTGTCTAGTTGTGCTGGTCGTTACTTCCAGTTCGTTCCTGTTATGTGTGTATCTGTTAACGGACGGAGAAGTGTAGTAATGTGCTTTGTGTGTGGAGGTTCTGTGATGATGTCAGAGCTTCTGGGGTCTTTGTGGAATGTGGGCCCTCCTGTGTTCCAAGGGTGACCGTTGTCAGTTGGCAGAAGGAAGCTGGCTGCATGGGTGTGGGGGATCCACTGTCCGTATCTGTACGTCATGTCTTTGTGTACCTACCTGCCTTCCTTGCCTTTATGTGAACCCTGAGATTTGGCTACCAATGGACATTAAAGCTGAGTGTACTTACCTATGATGGTCTGGTATCCATTATTTCAAAACACCTGTATGCATTGCCCCAAAACTGTTTGCCCCTGCAGATAGTATATGTTGTGTACAATGGCATCGCAGCTAGCGTTCTTTCCAGGCTGCTGAACTGCATCCAGGCCTGTTTCTTGTGGTGGGTGAGGTGGGTGACTTCCCTGGCACTGGTGCATTGAGAGTGCAAGATTACCTGTTTACAGCTTTTCCCCGCACTCTGAGACTAACCTCCGAGCTCAGACTGTAAGAGCTCTGCTCCTGTTAGTCTTTTTTCTCGTTTTGCATATTATAAACAAAGAAATAAACAAGGCATCTGGGGAGCACTGGTGTATGTCAAATATCTTAAACACATCTTGTTATCAGCAGAGCATTTAAGAGCATAAGCAATTAGTTATAGAAGGCTGCAGGCACAGCAATGTGTGGGTAATTAGTAGTGACTACTGTCTAAATGTGTCGTGCCCCCTAAAAAGTGTGATTGTTGGGTCATTAGAGCGAAGAGGGGTACATAACGTGATGCAAGCAGTGTGAAAAAATGAATAAAGGCAGGTGATTGTAACGTGCATTTTTCCGCTGTTTAAAAAAAAATGTTTTAATCTTTATTTGCATGTTCTTCATATTACAAACATCATGACATTACCAAAAACCTTTAGCAATCTTCTTCCCCATTTCCTCCCACCTTCCTCTCCCCCTCTTAACACTCTTCAATTTTCTGTCACAACGATTATCGTCAACCACAGCCACAAGGTATTCAGAGGTCCCCTTCACAGGGCAGTTTTATCCATTTTCCCAGGATCCTCCTTTCCCAGCCGTTGCTGAGAAAATGAACATCCATATGACTGGACTTCAGTGCAGCCTCTCCAGCTCCCAAGATTACTCCCATTCTGTCTTAGAAGGGGCCCGCTCATCCTTCCATTATGGGGCAATCGCCAACCTCACCGCCCTGAACATTGCCTCCCACATCCTAGGAAATCGATGTGCCTCCCTGTCCCTTGTTGGGGTACCGAGCAGCATCTGGAGAGGATATAGTGCAAGGGCCGTCATTTGGGGGTCACAACTGTGACCCCTGGGGGCAGCTTTTGCAACCCCTGGGGACTCCCTTGTGAACCCAACTTGAGACATTTTTCTTTTTCTTTTAAAGGAAGCTCCCAGTCTGGCAGGGGCCCCCGTGGTGCAGGGGGCCCCACCCCACCAGGTCTGGTGGGTTCCCAGCCCAGTCCTCACTCATCAGGGTGAGGGCTGAGCCAGGGAGGCACTCAGTAGGGGTTAGAGCTGACCGCGACATGTGGCACATGTCACATTCCACATTCAGTTCCAATGCCTTCTCTCTGGCTTCCTCACAGCTCAGATACAGGAACTAAGAAGCTCTCGCAGCTTCCTGGTTCCTGTTTGTGAGCAGCACAGGGGAGCCAAGAGTGGCCTGGAAGGATGAACCGAAGCTGCAAGAAAAAGGTAAGAAGGCTTTAAAAAAATGTATGTGTATTTTGCATGTGTGAAGTGTGTTTCAGATGAATGTATGTGAATGGTAGGTGAATGAGAAGTGAAGTGATATGTGTTTTGAATGTTCTGGGTGGGTGTGTGCCTGTGTAGAGAATGCAATGAGTGGATGTAAGAGATTGTGTGAGTGACTAGTGGGGGAATGAGAAGAGATGTGATGTGTGTGTTTAAATGTAATGGGTGGGCGGGTGTGTGCCTGTGTAGAGAATGCAATGAGTGGATCTACGAGAAGGTGTGTGTGACTGCTGGGGGAATGAGAAGTGATGTGATGTGTGTTTTTGAATGCTCTGGGAGTGTGGCTGTGTGCCTGTGCAGAGAATACAATGATTGGATGTAAGAGACGGCGTGAGTGACTGGTGGATGAATGAGAAGTGATGTGATGTGCATGTGTGTTTGTGAATGTTCTGGGTGGGTGGCTTTGTGCAAAGACTGGAGGGGGGTTTCTGTAGTCCTGCCCTCTATATGGCAGAGTAGAAGCACAGAGCACCCCAGCAAAGATTCTCTACATAGTAATGTTGGGCGAGCAATCAAGGCTTAAGCTCTCAGGTGGTGATGCAGGCTGGTTCTTAAGTACAGTGTAGTCCCCATGCCCCCACAAAGGAATGTCCACACACTATGTTAGTGATAACACAGTTCTTTATATAAATAAGGCTCATGCAATACTACAATGATAAATATGTACAATATCTATGTGGTAGCACAGTTAACTCTTGATTCCACCCTTCTGATCTCGGGCTCAGGCCCTGCCAGTTGCACACCTGCACTGCCTCCCTGGCAACCCCTGTACCTGGGGACTGTTTTCTGTATCCCTACAGTCCCTCTACCAGCACTTATGTCTGCACTTACCTTGCACTTGCCACCAGCTGGCCGTTTTTTACTTATCTTAGTTATTCTACTATCCCATGTACTGCACTTTCCTCTCCCCTTCCCCCCCACACTTTTCCCTTTCTTCTTTCCCATGCACTTGTGCAATCTGAATGACACCTGGCCTAGTAACATCATTGTCTGTCTTCCCTTTGTTCCCACTCCCTTGCCTCGTCGTGCCTTGAAACACTTGTGTATAGGTGCGTTATAAATGCCATATCATATCATATCATTAAATTGCATCAACTGCTGACAGTTGTAAATGACATTCAAGTCTAATAGCAATGTGAACCAACACCAGACATAGGAGGAAAACAAGTTGGGTTAAACAATTGGCAGAATACTTTGTCCCTACCCAAGACACCATTCTGTATGAGGATCCCCTCACCTGGACAACGTACAAATAAAGTATACTGACAAGCCCAGTGCATATATTGTTTAGCAGAGTCTTGTTCTCTTCTAAAAAGGTTCTACTACCCCAATATACCTGGTTTAGCAGTGTTCTTCGATGGGTCATCAACTGATCCTTCCTGAGTGTACCTTTAAGGTAGGAGCCACAGGTCATTGATATTCCTTGAAGAAGAGGTGAACAAATGTCGTTGAGGCAGCAGCTTTGGTCCTTGCGGAGATCATCCACGATCGGTTGTGGATGTCCTGCGAAGATGAGGCATGCAGTGCACATCGATGATGAGAGTTTGTTGCCGCAAAGAGTACTGAATGAAGAATATAGGGCCAGCAAGGGTGTTGGCTCATCAGCGTTTGGCGTCGTTGATCAGGACATGACCACGGCTGGCTTTTGGATCTTCATCGACATCTTTGTGGACTTTGGGTGGCAGGAAACCCACTGGTGGATTCTCCTCGGTTCGTCGGTGACCTTGACTTTTTCCGGCAGGACAAAGCAGTCGACGGTAATGGACAAGGGAGTCCTTGTTTTCAAAGTGTCTTAGGCAATGGAGCATTGCGGCTCTGGTTGATGAGGTTACAGCGGTCCTCCGAACCTCGGTCGATGGTGATGGTCATCGATGGCCTCGACATCCTGGCGCATCACTTCAGATTCCTCAGAAGTCCCCATCTCTGATCAGCAGCCTTTCGAGGGCTGACTTCCAGGGAGCCTTGGTGAAGGTTAGCTGGTGCACGATGTTCCCTCATAACTCGGGAAGAGGTCTCCTAACCAGGTCCTAATCTTGGATCAGTTCTTGGAGACACAACAGCTTTCAGATTGCGTCAAAGGAAAGCAGCAGCAAAGCCTTCGTCTTCCAGGATAAGCATCAAGTTTTGACTTCAGCTTCTGAACAATTCCATTAAGTGAGAGGTCCCCAGATATATTGTTCTGTCTCTCATTCACACTGCTGAGCCAGGCTCGGGCAGCCAATCATTCAGAAGGGCATTCAGCAGGCAAGCAGCCAATCAGGCTCACACTGTATTCAGGCCATTCTTCTGCATCCAGACACTCACAACAAGGAATGTGGATTGGGACAAGCATCCAGCCATTCAACACTCTACACTGCATTCATACCAGTTTCGGGCAGGACTGTCTCATTCATTGTGTCACACACCAGAAACCAGACACCCATAACATGAAATATATTTGTCACACACTCCATTCACCCAGGTCCCACTCCAAGGGTGTACCCACAATATACAGTAGCTGGGAAGTCTCTTACCCACAATACCATATATGGAACTTCCACCCAACATCCAGTCAGGGGAAGGGACAGAGCCAGGGCTTCCCAGGACTTTGGGAAAACAAGGTAATAGGCAATGGAAAGCAAGAGGTCACAGAGGCCATCTTGTTTCCCATCAGGAATCAATTGATTCCAATGGCAGGGCTGGGGTATCCCAAAATGGAGGATACTCAGAGCACCTGTCAAATATAGCATGGAGCTACCACCAGCCCATACCCTGCTATGTGGGTCACGCACAGGTGCCCCAAAACATACACTAGGGATACAGGATGGATGGATGTAAGAGAAGATGTGAGCCACTGGTGTGTGAATGAGAAAGAATGTGATATGTGCTTTTAAATGTTCTAGGTGGGTAGGTGTGTGCCTGTGTAGAGAATGCAATGAGTGGATGTAGGAGGAGGTGTGAGTGACTGGAGGGTGAATGAGACGTTTTGTGATGTGATGTGATGTGATGTGATGTGTGTTCTTGATTGTTTTGGGCGGGTGGGTGTGTGCCTGTGTAGAGAGTGCATTGAGTGGATGTCATAGAAGGTGTGGGTGACTACTAGGTGAATGGAAAGTGATGTAATGTGTGTTTTTGAATTTTCTGGGTGGTTGAGTGTGTGCCTGTGCAGGGAATGCAATGGGTGGATGGGTGTGTGCCTGTGTAGAGAATGCAATGAGTGGATGTAAGGGAAGGTGTGAGTGAGTGGTGTGAATGTGATGGTGTGTTTCTGAATGTGGTGGGTGGGTGTGCGCCTGTGTAGAGAATGCAGTGGGTGGAGGTAAGAAAAGGTTTATGGAGTGAGTGACTGGTGGAGGAATGAGTATGAAGATGACAGTGTGTTTCTGACTGTTCTGGGTGGGTGTATGTGTGCCTGTGTAGAGAATGCAGTGAGTGGATGTAAAAGAAAATGTGAGTGAGTGACTGGTGGGTGAATGAGTATGAATGTGGTAGTGTGTGTTTGAATGTTCTGGGTGGGGTTTGGTGTGTGCCTGTGTGGTGAATCCAGTGTGAGCGAATATGTTAGAGGGGATGTATGAGTGAGTGACACATCCTTTATTGACTTTGCATGTTTTACTGGTATTTTTGGGCAGAGCCAAGTTCATGTGTGTCATTATCTGGCTAGACTGGCATTTTGGTGCAGTCCGTCTAGCCATTGATTACTGTGGCATGGCATTTATTACTCAGCATCTTTAAAAAAGCATGCATGATAAGTAGTGTTACCATCCTGAACTGATGTTTTGGTGCAGCGGCCTGTATATTTTTTACTGTAGCATGACTCTTTATTAACTGAGCATCTATGATGAATCAAGCCTGATAAGTGTTCTTATGGGTCTAGACTGGCTTACATTGGAACCAGTTTCGACAGGTTTTCATATTGTGACATGTGACTTTTATTGGGCCAACCAATGGAAGCAGTAACTGGCAGAGCCAGTTTTATGTCCAGTACCAGTAGTGATACTATAAAATAACACCTTAAAGCGAACATGAGTCGGTTCTTATATGGGAATACTAGCATGTGTTGGTGGAGCCAGCATGAAAATGTATGGGCACAGCCAGCCATTAAAATGTTTTTTATGCTGGCATATATTGCACAGACCGGCGTGATAATGCATTGGGAAATGCCTTGTGCACTTTTGGTGACGTTCATCTATTGTACTAAACCGATTGTTGGCCTTTTACCGAAATTGTTGTCTTTTTTTCCAAATTATCCCAGAAAGTGTGCTGTGTAATGTACCATTTTAACCCATTATTCAAAACATTTTCTCAGGGGAGGGAGACGAACCCCTCACCCTCAAATGCTCCCAAACCCATTTTCATTAGTTCAAGCCCCCTAGCTACGCTGGGCTGCAATCAAGTACTTGTGGCAAATATTTACACCCTCCAAAAAACCAACTCACCAGCCACCACTGGTGACTGGCATATTTGTGAACCAGGCACTGCACCCTTCTGTCTATGTTACGTTTAACCATCAACCTTTGATTAAAAAAACACATTTACTTCTTTCACTTGCAGTAGTGCATGCCCCTGCAGTGGCATAATAATCATGGATATTGTGCACACGTGGTGGTCCGGACCAGCCCAGGGTGTGGCGTGCCCTGTCATTTGTTAAGGAGCTTTAGGGGCACCCACAGTGTGGGCTACAGTGCGGCTGCCAAATTGTGTGCTACGCCATTGGGCACCACTGGGTCTGACAAACGGGGGAGTGTGCAGTGCGCGTCTTGAAGTCTGCCAGTGAGTTCCTGGATGTGAAGCAGCTCGTGGAACTGGTGTCACATATGGTGGGACTGCCCAAATCTACAACAATACCGGAGGGAGGTTAAGGCCCGCATGAAGTCAATGTTCCCAGACATGGGAGACTCGGGGGAAGAAGTATGGCTATGTGGGATATGGGACCCGAGAGATAGAACCCTCACTAAATCCCAGAAGAGAAACTTTATGGGCCTCCTGATAGGAGTGTGGTTAGAAATAGCCCAAACGTGGAAGCAGAAGCACCCGCCAATGGCACTGGACTGGATAAGGAGAGTATGGTCCCATATCTCACGATGGAGCACATAACCTACAATCTCGAAGGGAACCACCAAAAATTCAGAGACGATCGGGCAATAAATTTGGAATATTTACAAAGTGACAATATGGAACAGTGGTGTCCACACAATATAAAGATACTGGACATCTTCAGCTAAACACAAGCATAGACACTTCGGAACATGGAGCAGAAATGTGGTCTAACCCGGTGGGGGAGGGGGGCTGGAGAAGGGGGGAAGTTTACAAATTCTTTGTTGTAAAATCAATAAAAATACTTTTTTAAAAAAAACTGTGTGGTGCCATGGAATATGTATTAAGCAAGGAAATGACATCTAACAGTGGTTTTTAAAAGTCCTCTTGCACCCATTATTACACTGAGATAATAAAAACTATGGGATGTCTTGGGTATATTGAAAGAACCTTTCCCAGTTATTATATTCCAGCAAAGATAACATTATCAGGTGCACTCCTCTGTGTTTGCACGCAGACCAGTCTAATAGGTGTCTTCTATTGTAGTGGTAGCTGACTCATAGATACATTTACAAGCATCGAATTTCGTTGATACTAAATACTGATCAATGATTTAATTTTCAGGCCTTGCGTGTGCAGCATCTTTCTCCTGAGTAAACAGCATCACATACCTCCCCAGGACAATACTTTTTTGGCTTGTTAACACAGCAACACCACAGATAACGTGTACTTATCTGTCCATTGATCTATAGAAGTCTCATACACTAGCTGTAGACTGCGTTAATAGAGAATTTGGTTGCCCTGTCACAAATACTGAATTATGTATGTTTTACATATAGACTCCACATTGAATCTGAAAAATGACATTCCCCAAATGTATGATCGCGGAAAAAGTATGGCCCCCCTTCCCTCTGTGCCTCAGTTCTTCTATCTGGCTGAAATGACTCAATCTGGAAACACGGGTGCTAGATGCATGTGAAAAATCTGAATGTTGTTTGCCATCACTTCCTGTGTTGTCACTTAGGTGTGGGGTGAAATGACATCACTTCCTGTGATGCCATCAGGGGGTCACGGATCACGTGCTGTCACTTCTGCTACCTCTGGCATTTCGGTGAAATGACATCACTGATCTAGTGTAAGCTGTTCGACAGTAATCTCCCTAATCCAGCTCAGGACTTTGTCCCAGAAGATTTGCATTTATGGACAGTCCAACCACATAGGGGAAAGTGAACCGACCTGACCACATGCTCAGGGACGGTGTGGGGATACTCCTTGAAACATTCTTGATAGTTTGAGCGGATCTCAGGGCCAGCTTTGCAAAATCTTAAAATTGTGTTCCATGGAAGAAGTAAATAGATTCCCATGAAAAGTAATTTTAAAGATCCTTGCCCATTCCTCATTTAATATGTCGTACACAGGCAGTTTTGACAAGTATCGCTTAAATGTTTATCTACCCATAATATCTACAGTGATGAGGACTTTGTACATTTTTGATAGAATCGCCTTTCCATTAATTGAGGAGTTCATAAGTTTTTTAAACAGCGTAAGTTCTCTAGACAAGTTATCGTACCACTGTCGGTCGTTAAATATGCCCTTGATTCTGAGGTAATCAAAGATTGTGATTGTGTCCCTCCCCAAGACCTCCCCCGCTTCCTCAAAATTAAAAAATTCCACATTGTTAAACAATTGACCCAACCTTTCAAGACCCCTGTGTGACCACTGTTGTGCGTGATGAAACCCCTGGCACGAGAGACTGATCGGAGGCCCCCACACTGACATCATGGCAGGCAGCCAAGAGGAGAGTCCTTTTTTACCCTGTTATTTTTCCATAGTGACCAATGTACCCCCAGGAGGGGTGGTCCCTTAGCCGGTCAGGGATTTTGTTATAAGGGGCCCATCGTAAGTCTCTTACTTGTCAAGGTTGAGATCCAAATTCTCTCAATATGTCCAATAGGATCTAAGGTCTTCCCTCGTGTGGTCTAGCATCACTAGTAATGGGGTGACTTGATAGAGCTGGAAGTAGGGAAAACCAAACCCTCCATGGTCCCTCTGGAGGGTGAGAGTGGCTTTTTTCACCTTGTGTTGCTTTTTTTTATTTTTATTTTTTTTATTTACTTGTTTATAACCAAAAAGGAAATGTATTTTTACAAGAAACAGTTCACAGTAAATGTATAAGTAGAAGTTAATAGTAATGATCAAAGAGGTCTGGCTTAAATAGTTAGCCGATGGATGGATTTTCAGTCTCTGTGGCCTGTTTCAGAGCTGCCTCCAGCATCTTGACTGCGACAATTGACCATTTCATCTTTTCTCCTGCTACCAAACGACACCACCATAGGTGTTCTTCTCTCAGCGAGGAGTCGTTGAATAGAGGTAACAAAAAGGCTTTGCACAGGTAAGCTGTTTTAGGACAATTCAGGAGCAAATGCCTTGCTGTTTCTGCCATTTCGGTATTTGAACAGAGTCTACACATTTTCAAAGCTGTTCGGGAGAGGATGGCCCAGATTTCTTGAGTGGGAATCAGATTTAGTCTTATTTTCATGTAAAATTACTGAAAGTTCTTATTTGGAAATTTTATACAGTAATTTAGCAGGAGTTTCAATTTGTTAGTAGTTGGGGGTAGATGATGTAATTTGTTTGCTGTAGCCGTGTCACACGTTTTGATCCAGTCTTCATTTGCCACTTTGGTTTTGACTTTTTCAGGATTTTGTATTAAGTCATCTTGGGTACAAGCCAGATCTTTAAGCTTCAGCATGAGTTTCTGCTTCCAAGTGTTCATGGCTTTACAGCGCCCTTGGTGGAGTTCTGCCTGAATCATTTTATAGATAGAAAGGTTTTCTGGCATTAAAATGTTCCTCAGGGTTCTCAATTGCCCTTGTTCCACTGAAGCCGCCAATGACAGCAGGCCAAGCTCACGTCTGATGGCTGATATCGACTTAGATTTAGGCAGACCCAGGACCGCTTTCCAGAGATAGTCCTCGAGTTTTGGCCATATTGATTCTTGTATTTTTAACGCCAGGTCCATTCCGCAGGTTAACGAGGGGACCACCTTCTGTTTGTAAAACTGGATCACTGGTAAAAGGGAAAATTTCCCATATTTGCGGTCAACTAGCCTTGTTTGTGTAGTCAACGTTTTTGCTTTGCTCCAGAGGGCCTGATACACTGATTTCTCGGACCTAGATTTGTCAATCATTATACCCAAGTACTTTGTATCTGTCACTATCTCGATCTTTATATTGTTGAGGTATCAGTTGCCGCTCGCTCTGCCTTTGGAACGCTTGTTGGCCAAGATCAAGATTTTAGATTTCTCGGTATTTATCTCCAGGTCGTTTGCCGTTATATATTTTGCCAAGTTTGATAATTGGCACTGGAGACCTATTTGCGTATGGTCCATAAGGATCAGATTATCCGCCTAGAGCAGTCTTGGCACTGGGTTATTTCCTACTTTAGGTGGAAATACTCTGATCGATGATTGGGTGTACTGGAAGTCTCCCAGGAAGGCGATAAAAAGGGCCGTCGCAAGAGGGTAGCCTTGTTTGACTCCACGTTCAGACTTAATCTGATCGGATAACATGCCTTGCCAGTTTAATCGAACTCGGATAGTCGTATCTGTGTGGAGTGCGATTATTGGCTCCAGAATTTCCATGGGACATGGAACAGTTCCAGTTGATTTTTATGCTAAATGAACCTGCTTATTGAGCTATTAAGGTCACCAACAAGCTGTTGGAGAGGAAAGTGGGGACAGCAATGAACAGATAAAGAAGTCGAGGGAGAATGTTCATCTTGACTGATGTTGTATGACCATACCAAGATAAAATCAATGGGTCCCATCTCTTCAAGTCAGACTTTATCCCTTGCAAGAGTCGGTAAAAGTTAACCTGCCTTCAATTTGTTAGATCTCTAGTGAGGTGGACTCCTAAGTACTTAATTGAGGATTTGTTCACCCTTATTTCTAAAAATCTGGTCCTAGCGTCTAACATTGTAGCAACTTCTCTTAAAGGCATAAGACATGATTTATCAATGTTTATTTTTAATCCAGAAAACTGTCCAAACCTCAAAATTTGCCAAAGAAGCTCAGGAAGGGAGGAGCACACCTCAGTAAGGTAGCCCAAGATGTCATCAGTGAAGAGGGACAGTTTAAAATCTACCTTCCCATGAGTTATCCGCTTAGTGGACTGGTTTGCTCTGACAGCGATGGCCAGAGGTTCCATGGTCAGGGCATACAGTAACAATGACAAAGGACATCTCTGTCTTGTCCCTCTCAATACATTGAAAGGGTCTAACAACTCTCCATTGACCTGTACCCTAGCAGTCAGGGCTCTATCTAGGGCATGGACACATTTCCTAAAATGGTCCACTGAACCCTATCAAAGGCCTTCTCTGAATCTATCGCCACTAGGCAGGTGTCCAGATCCACTGATCTCACGTGATGAATCAGGTTGATGGCCTTTTTTATGTTGTCAGAACCCTGTCTGCCCCGGATGAAGCTGACCTGATCTCCATGGATGAGAATTGGAAGCAGAGATTCCAGTCTGTTCCCCTGAATTGTTGCTAGTTTGCTAGTATTTTTACATCACTATTTAATAATGTGATTGGAGTAAGGATCCCTACCCTCCTTGTGGATAACCATGATAATGGGTTCCATCATTGTGTCAGGGAGCCTATTCACCTGTTACGACTGTGTTGGTAACTCTCTCTAAGTAAGGTGTAAGGGTGGATCAATACATTTTGTAGAATCATTGTATGAATGACTGCTTCGGGAGTAATGGGAAATTCTAAGTTGGATCCTGAGTCGGAAGAGGTATCCGGGATCGTCAATTGGTCGAGAAACTTAGTAATTAGTAATTAACAATTCATCCCCATGAAATTATGAGGAGTACAGGTCGTTATAATACTTGGAGAACTCCTTACAAATGGTGTCTGATTCATATGTCATGGAACCCTCTGGAGTTCTTAAGGAGGTTACCATTTTCCTATTCCTCTCCTCCGTAAGACTCCAAGCAAGGATTCAGTCCAGCTTGTCCCCTTTTTCATGATTTTTCTATTTAAGAAATGCCTGTTTCTTTCTCTGTATCTTGAATGGAGAGAGTCCTAAGCTTATCTTTGTAAAATGTTAGTCTGGTAGCAGCCGCAGGAGTGTGACTGTTACCTCGCACCCCTCCCGGCTGTACCTCTGCTATTTTCTTTCTAATCACCTCCTCTTCTTCACTCTTTCTCTCTTTTTCTGGGAACCTATTCATATTAGAATACCCCTCACAGTGGCCTTAAAATCATCCCATAAGGTGTGCACCTACACTTCCCCGTTGTTGTTGTGCTCAAAGTATTCTTTTATGTTTGAGAGGAGGGTCTGGGCAGTATCCCTGTCCTTTAACAGGGCATCATTACATATCCACCTACCCTTTGTAGCACAACCCTCCCAATTACCTAGCCCGATCCTCACCAGGGCATGATCTGACCAGCGAACCAGAATTTCCTGAGAACCAGAGACATAACCCTTGAGAGAATTGTCCACCAAAATAAGGTATATTCTGGAATGCAAATTATGAATAGGCGAGTAATAGGTAAAAGGCCTGTCCCTTTCTGTGGGATCAACGAGGGAATCTTAAGTACCAAGTCCTGATTCACTCGCCAGAGGTGTCTGGAGTCACTGTCTCAAAGCTCAGCCTTGGATATCTACTCTAGTCTTTTCTGGTCCCGTATCAGGTCTAAGGCCATGTTTAAGTCCGCTCCCACAACATGATAACCCTCCATATACAATTTCAATTTGTCCAATAAACCAAGCCAATTGTGACCAACCTGTCCTTCACCCTCTCCTTTACAAACATGTACCAACCATATGGGTCAGATAGCTCTTTTTCCACCTTCAATCCCAAATGGTGTGCAAAAAATTATAGCCACTCCTATTTGTTTGGTTGAGGCTGATAACTTGTATACTACCCCTACAGATTTTGCTCTCAAACTAGGTGCTTTGCCCTTCTGCCAGTTTGTTTCTTGTAGTAACAGGTTGTCAAAGTGCAATCTCTGAAATTTCGTAAGGACCATCGATCTCTTGGCTGGTGAGTTGACTCCCCTTGCATTCAGGGAGCCTATTGTGAACTCAAGGCCCACAGCCATCAGAGGATAATGTATGCAGTCCAGTGGTGGACATCTATAGTTATCAGACCGATTGCCGGGAACCATCCCTGAGTCTACAGACCCTCATCAGAGATGTATTATATATGAACAATATAACGTATACTGATGAAAGACATAGCGTTTCTCTATTTGGCAAAGTGATTTTACGCACAATAGTGAAGAATGCCTGTACAATATAGCAAAGGAAAGGTAGATCAAGGTGATAAACATATTTGTTCTGGGACAACAGTGTCTCCATGAATACTTAATTTTGATTAGAATAATTTCATGATTGTAAAAAACATCATATTTAGATTTAGGCAACATTTAAAAAAGATGTCACTCAAACTATATTTGATTTGTATGCCTTGAAAAACGCATAGGTGAAACTGATGACCATACAGTCCCCAACAAGTATATGTATTAGTTATCTGACAGCATGTGATTTCCTGTTATTCACCATCTACTAACCCATCAAGTGAATATGTACTGAATTGTCTAAGTAAACATGTGCTCTATTAATTATGTTTGTAATTTTTTTATAAGATTAAAACCTGTTATTTTTTTGAATGGGCGTGCACATGGCTAGGAATCAATAGTCTAGTAAATGTACCAGCCCTGTGCGTACCGATGAGAGATGTAGCTAGAACCTCCTTTGTGACTAAATGTTCAATGCCGCCAAATCAGGAAAACCAAAACTGTTGAACCAACAGAAAATATTTCTTCCCCATTATGACCCTCCTGGATCCCCTCCTCCCAAGCCTGAGCGTCCAGTACCGAACATTATCTAAACGCTGCTTAGATCTAGAGCACCAACGTGTACTCAAGCACTGGTCTGCAATAACTCTCCACAATCTCTGTTGAGCCACCAACCCTCCCTCAAAATCATCATATTGCTGACCAAACCCTTAACCCCATAATGCCCCCCCCAGACTATGGCAATTGGATATTCAAATCCATGAAAAACCCTAAACGAGAACAAGACCCTTTGCCATTAGCACAGTTTAACTTCCCCTGAAAGGAAAAGGGCAAACCAGGCAGGATAACATCTTCCTCAGGGGGGAGAGTTCCAAGGTTAAAACTTTTGAGAACCAGGGATACATCTTCTTTCACCAAAATGTCTTTTCCTCAGTGAATCTCTTGGGGTGTCATCAGAATGCAAGTTTCACTGTTCTGCAATCCCCAACAGTTCGCCCTTGTTTCTGTGTATATCATCCCCGTCACCAGATTATATTTGAGGCCCTCATGCTCAAAAGATAGTGAGAAGGGGAACACCCATCGGTACCTCACACCTTTCACCTTCAACCATTTCATGAGGGGAGAACACAGACGTTTTATAGCCAGAGTGATGGTTGGAAGGTCTTGAAAGATGGATATCTGGGCTTTGCCATATCCTACAGGGCCATATCCTACAGGGCCTTCTTTCCTAGCCTTATCGAGGATCCTGGCCTTTTTGGGTATTAGTGAAAGTGGGCTAGGGCATATCTAGGGGCCCTGTTGCCTCAATGGTGGGTTCTTCCACTGTTCCCTTGCCAAATAGGGTTTTGATTTCACCGTGGATCACCCTTTTTATGTCCCTCTCCACCTCCCCCTCTCTCTCTGGAAATCCACAAAATATGAGGATATTGCGATGCTCTCCATTCTCAAAGTCTTCAATCTTTAGTGTAATTTTGCTTTCTATCCTTTCAAGTTCTGATAGTCTCACATCTATTTGGGATTCCATGAAATCTACCCAAGTTTGGTTGGCTTCAAGCCATTGAATTCTGTCATCTGTTGTGTCCATCCTCCTATCAAGTTTGTCCAGCCTAAGGCCGATGTCCAAGCGAATGCCCTTGATCTCCTCCGGGAGTGTGGCTATGTCCTTCTTGGTGACATGGAATCCTCAGCCATGTTTACTTGTGGACCGCTTTTTGTTGGTGGTGTTACCGTGGGATGATCAGTGAAGTGATATCTGTGCAAGGCTGCTCTCCAGGACATCTATGGTGAACTCTCTTGTATGCCTTTCCTCCCTTGCCTTGGGTAAATTACCTGGGACCCCTCAATTGCCTCTCAGCCCATGCCTAGCATAAAGCGGATCGGTGACAACTTCTAATTTTAGCTCCACAGGAGTTCGGGACCCGACTGAGAGAATGAGAAGCAGAAGACTGGGTTTCATTGTGGCCCCAATGCACGTACGCCCTAGTGGGCATGGAGTGGGGGAGCAAGGTGTGCACTGACAACCCCTCTAGGAGTACGCTCCACATGGTCGGACGTTGAAATGTTTTGGTCTGCCTATGTAGCTACCCCAACTCGGATCCACACCAACGTTATCATTGGCCACAATCAGGGGGACTATTGGGTAGTGGCCTCAACACCCTGGCCTTATGGGAAGAGGCTTCCGCCTGGGGAGAAGTGACTGCATCTCGGGAATCGTCACGCTAGCTACAATCGTAGTATATCAATATATATATATGTATTCTTTTTGTACTCCCCCTGTTAGTACAACAATGTATATAGTGACAGGCTGTTTTATTAAGCCATTGTTTTACTTTGAGAGAAACGGAGTGCATTACATAAAGCTGGACAATTGTAAAATGTGTCTTTCTGTTTTGGTGTGTGGCCATCTTGCTATACATTAAGTAGAAGGGAGAGTATAATTTTTTACCTTAAGTTGGATCCTCATTAGTATTCAAATATCTGGGTCACACTTGTCTTATGCACTTATTAAAAATTAAAAATATATTGAGCATTGAAACATGATTTTTCAAAAAAATGATTCGAAAGCAGTACTCTGTTTGAGACCAATATAAACTGTTTCACTACAAGTTTTTTTTTTTTTATAACTGTCTGACCACATATCCTCCAGCCAGGGGCAAGCTCAACGAGTTAAACAATTTGGGGCAGATTTGCAAAGAAATGACTGTGAGTCATTCTGAATTAGTCCAGCAAAGGGCTATCCAATTCAAAAGAGGTTACTTCTGACTTACTCAAATGAATGAGGAATATGTTAAGGTTAATCATAGTAACGTTGGAGTTACTCATAGCAAGTCAAGGGTAAGTCAGAGTAACTTGAGGCATACAATTTGTGAATCTTCTCCTTTCTGATATGTATGAATTTTGCATTCGCTGTTTTGAAGTGTCAGCCCTTCTTCATCCCAGGGATGATAAATGGACTATCACTGAGTTTACAAAGTTCCAGAAGCTTATTTAAGGAATGTTTAGCTTTTAGGAGGACAGCCCTAACACTTTCCACCTGGGAAAATCTACTCGGTGCAGCGTTCCTTGCTAACAAAAATCACTTTTGGGAACGTGTTTTCTCTGATCCACAATATCTAATACCTTCATCGGGCCCGTTCATATGCACAGGGGAATGCTGGAGGAACTATTTTTCATAATTGTAACGATTACCTTTGCTTGCAAACTCGAAATTTCACAAATGTAGTCTTTGGTTTTCTGAGTCAGACAATAACACTATTGTTGAGTTTTTGAGTATTATACAATATCATCAGGGCTCTAAAAAGTAACAGAGCACTGAGAGTTTTATATTTAGGTGTTCCTGAGTGGGCCTACAATAAGACCCTCAAAGGATATTCACAGTAACCAAATCCTAGCGCACGGCTTTCGATTCATAAAAAAGTCACCAGTAGTAACTGTAACATATTCCTGACTTACTCTTCTCTTTCCTGGGGTAATTGAGTAAGTCAAATTAAGTCCTAGTAACATCTTTGTGAATTGAGTAGCATTTAGAGTAAGTCAGAGTTAATACTAGTCGCTCAAAGTTAGCTTTGATCAGAGGTTTTCATGAGCACAACGAGCATCTCAAACCCGACCAAAGGTGGCTGCACGTAAACAAGCATGCAATGGAGACCACTAAAAGAAACGGTTTCATGCGATTTCTTTGAATTATTATCTAATTTGTTGGTTAATACTGGAATATTTTGCTGCAAGCATATGCAGGGGAGATCTCCCTTGAGTCCCCCTTCACCATCCTACATTAATTATTGACCTAAACCCACCACCAACATATATTTGCGGCAATTTACGTTGCGAGTTCTACTTCGATGAAATCCACTGCAGCAAAAACTCTCTATCCCAAAGAAACCAGACCAAAATTCATGCTGAACCAAATGGCAGTAGATTTAGAAGGGATTCGTGTAAAACATGATACCTTCATAAACAAATATAATTAAGTCTCAGAGAGGCTGGTGGTCAGATAGAATAGGATTCTTTTTGTTGGCCATATAGTCATGTTATTAAACTTAGTACTACTCTAAATGATGCCAGTGGAAATAGAACACAGGATTACACATAAATAAAAACGTTCCAGCATTACAACTGTGGTTATGCCTGGCAAGCCATTTAACCTTCTACAAACTGTATTGGCAGAAATTAAAGCAAGGCTTAAAAACACTCAAATTGAAGGCGGGCGCACATCAACCCTCAGCAGCAGCTTAAAGAAAAGCCCCAAAGCCTTTAATCACTAGATTGTCAAAAATCACAGTTACAGAAAATACTATGTGAGAGAAGCAAGACCTACACTTGGGAGCAGATCAAAGAAAAACAATTATTTTTCAAGACCAGAGATATGCTGTTTTGGAAAAGAGATTAAAAAAGCAGCATGACGAAAATAATGATGACACATAAACTGGCGAGTTGGTTCATGCTTCCATCCACATTCAAACTGGGAGATAGGATGTAATATATGAAAAGCAAGAAACAAAGCAGAGCAACAATTGGCTACATTATGGCTATGACTAAAATGACTAAATCATAGGAGTAGGGAGAATTCATTCCAAATAGTATATGTTGATATTTGAGTGTGAAATAAAACGTTGCTATCTGGCTGTATTTAAAGCCAAGTGAGATTGTATTGCAATAAGAGTCCATAGCATTTTCAAACGATGTGTGTGCAGTATAAAACCGATAGCATCCGTGCAGTTTAAGCACTGGTCTTTGTAAATTAAATCCAACCAAATTGTACCCAGAGTGTTTTTACAGATGTAGTCCAACACTTAGGCAGGGATTCAAATGGCCACATTCCATGGGGAATTGCTTGATAAGGTGCAACCAGTTAAGAGTCATAGGTACTTAAAAAGAGAATTATGGAGATGAAGGCAGTTTAGCTGTGTCACTACAATTCCCATAGAAAATGATGTCAATGTAAATTAGATGCTCTACATTCTCTTGACATACACATTTCTTCTATACTCAACCTTTTGGACCTTTCTGCTGTTTTTTACTCTGTCGACCACTCCTCTCTCGAACTCACTCTCCAGGACTTTGAGTTTGCAAACCTGCTCTTGCCTGGATCATCTCATACTTGGAAGATCAATCCTTTAAAAACTCATGGAACTTGCAAACCTTTAACCCCATCCATCTCACTGCTGTCATGCTCAGTACTTGGATCTCTGCCCTTCACCCTCTGTACCTCTGCCCTAGGAAGAAGACTCATCTCATCCTTTGGCTTTCATTATCACATTTTTGCTGATGACACTCAAATATGTTTCTCCTTCCTATAGTTCACCCCAACCTTCTTAGAACAGATCACAAACGGTCTCACTGAAAAGTACCACTGCTGCCTCATGCTGAACTCTTCAAAAACAGAAGTCATCTTTCTCCCAGCTTCCAATGCAAGCCCTCCTCTCTCCTATCTCCTTCCTGCCTGACCATCATGCTCCCTCACATAAGGCTTGCAAGCTTGGGTCCTTTTTGATAGCGATTTACGACTGTAATAATTCATCACTACCACTACCTGTCCTGCTCATAATAGCTGCCTCCACATTTTGAAACTATGCTCTTTTCATACTAACCACTCTCATTTTAAGTTCCTTCTCCTAGTCTACAAATCTATCAATGGTCTTGCTCCTCAGTACCTGCCTGATTGTATATCAGTTTACTCATGACCTCGTCCTCTTCCATTCTCCTCAGCATTCAACCTCATTGTTCCCTACCCTTCATGTGCCTCCTCTTGCTTCCACTCTTTCTCTCTACTTATCCTGCTTCACTGGAATTAACTGCCCATTACAATCAAAGCCAACCCAACTGTGGTATCTTCAAAGCTTGGCTTAAACTTCATGTACTTTGCGAAAGAGGGAGTTCACCCTGTCCTCTCCCCCATCCTCCCTCCCTGACCATACCGCGGCCTACAGTGACGCTCAATAATCTAATTTTGTAGATGTAATTAGTATTCCTCTTTTGTTTTGAAGCACTTGACCTCTAAGGTTAATGTTACTTTTGTAACTCACCACTTTTCTTAAATACATTTCGTTTCCATTCATTTTGTTTCGTCCCCGGTATAGGTCCTAATTTTTGACACCATCATACTTTTGCTTACTACTTATTCTCATCTTTATGCTATTGTAGAGGCACCCTTCATGGGAATGGTTCCGCCATCTGTAAATGTGTTATGTAAGCCATTTCTGATAGTAATTGATATTCTTGTTTTTCAACTAAATAGCTCTACACAGAAGTGGAAGGGCTTTGCATCTATGGGACATGATCTGCAGTGAAGTGGGAGGGGCATCCATCCATGTACTAGAAAAATCTCAAAATCATTTTCTTATGCTAGGTGCTTGAACCAATATACTGTGTGTTTATTGATCGTACTGCTTTACTAACCCAAATCAGCAGAATCCGATGCAACTCAGTATATCCTTCATTTAAACTGTATGCACATATTAGCAACCCTCAGCACAATTTGTACGCAGGGAGGGGAATCTCATGATAGCTTCTGCTCTTTCAGGTGTCACTCTTTTCCCTTCATGTGAGATTAATTGTTCTATGTAAAACACTTCCTTTTGACAATAGTGTAAGTTTTCTTTGTCTACCTTCTACCCTTTTTCTGCAAGTATCATCATAAGTTTGACAGGGCCTTCTCTGCATTTTTCTTCTGTCTCATTGCACCCTAAAATGTCTTCCACGTATTGAATTATGGTGCTTTCAAGCTCAACATTTCCTACATCCATTTGAATGACCCTATTAAAGATGGAGGGGGACACACAGTACTCGTGAGGTAATCTAGTATGTTTCCGATGCATTGCTATATGAAAAGTAAGTCAAATCCTGTGAGTCTTTGGGTAAGGGAATTGAGAAAAATGCATTTTCATATCAACAAAAGTAAAATACCTGTTGACGGGATATTGCACAATATTGTCACAGAGTTTGAACCTGGAAAAATCTCCACTAGCCCCCCTTCAATTTTTGGACAGGGTACATGGCCGTGTTACATGCTGAATCTGATGGTACCAGAATGCCTTGTTTCATTAGGGCAGATATAGTTTTGAATATCCCCTCATCCACTTCTCTAGACATATTGTTTTGCAAGTTAGATTTTCACTGCTCCTACTCCTTTCAATAGGCCCACATCATATGGGCTTTTGGTCCATATAATACTTTTTCCATGTCTTCCTGAAAAAATAATGGCTTTGTTTTTATCACCGCCATTCTCTATTGTACCTCTATTCTCTTAAATTTGATCCAATAAGTGAGACTTATAAAGAATGCTAATTTGTCATCTGAATAGCCAATCCTTCATTGAGGGCTATCACCATTCTCCATCCCTTGTCCCTCATCATCTGTCCCATGAAGCATTACCCTGTCTTCTATCACCACTGCTGCTTCCAATTGCAAAGGAATAACTTGCCCTTCATCATCATCCATGAGAATTTCTGGTCTAAACAAAAATGCATCAGGCATCCTTACTATTTTACCTGCCAATTTAGGTAACCATGATAAAAAAATATGCACTTCATACAAAAACACTTCTTCGTCTAGGGGAACTCTGGTAAATGTTTACCTTCCTGAAAAGGCTAGCATCAATTCCCTCACATAAATGTAATGTATCCCTGGAGTTGAACAAACAATGCCTTCATCAGTAAAAGATATCAAGTTTTGCCATTAAATCATGTCCTAATATGTTCACCGGTGTCTGTTTAGAATATAATAGACCTGTTGTCTTCCCCTATAGAAATAGATAATTTGTCTGTAAATTGTACTAATATTGTTTCTAGAGTAAATCCCTGATCATTCATGGTAAAATGCCTGGCATTGAACATATTCCCTCACGGACACATGAATGCGTGCCTCCAGTGTGCAGAAGAAATGAGTATGTCTTGCCTCCTATTGTCACCTTAACCCTTGGGGTCTGGTGTAACACATAGTACTGAACACATCAGGTCGTCCTGTGGGTTGTCCTATTGTGGGAATGAATTCATCCCGATGCCTGTGAAAGGATTCCCTCCTAGCACAGTCACACTCCCTAGTTTGGGTTTAACTACCTGTGTAGGTCCCGTGTCCATCTGCCACTGGGATGTGCCCGTCTGTTGCATTGGAATATATTGTATCTGTTGAGTGGGTGCCTGTTGCATTTATATAGGTGCATGCTGTTGCTGGCCTGGTAATGATTGTGTTTGCATTGTACTTTTTAGAATTGTTGCAGTTGTGACACTTGTGTCTGCATTGGTGCTTGCTGAAACGGTTGTGTTTGTGGCGCATATGCTTGGTCCTGCGTGTTATCTTGGGCATAATATCCATGTGAATCTGTATTATATTGTGGAGCATATCCCATCCCCCCTCTTGAAGATTGCCAATTACGTTGTGGTATGGCTGCTCTACTTCTACATACTCTAGCCATGTGCCCTAGTTTTCCACAATTTCAACATATTAATGACTGTCCACCATTAAATCCTCCACTTCCTTGAGGGTTTTGAAATCCTCCTGCTCGGGGCACATTTCCTCTGCCTCTCTGCATATAATGTATTCCATTCTAATTTTGGGTGTTGGCTATGTTATTTTGCTGTGGGAACTGTACGATTTGCACCATGCTTCTCTCATTGCTTGCCAACACTGCTCCCTCTATGGCATACTTTGATAATCTTTTCTGCATCAACTTCGCCTATTCTTGCTTTCTGCCTTCAGTTTTCTTCTTGTCTTTCTCGTTTAGCATTGTGCAATAATGCACGATTGTCAATTGTATCTGTGGCCATAGTTCTGCTTCCATTCCTACCTGTTTTTTTTATTGCCCCTGCAATGGCCCATGCAGTCCCTAGCATAACATGTGGTAAAATAATGCTACCGGTTTATCCCACAGTTCATGCGTCTCTGCACTCCATTTGTCTTGAATAAAAGCAATGGGCTCTTCATCCTCCCTCATCTTCCTAGTCAATATCACCCCAATATCTGATGTATCTGGATATTGTACTCTAAGCATTCGCCACAGGTCTGCTCTACAATTATTGAATGGCGCTCCATCATGCACTCTATTTTGTGTGGTTACTTTTGGATGCCCTGCTCTTTTCCAAATATCATCAGATCTCTCCCCTAGGATAGCTGATACTAGGCCTTTTATATCCCCTATAACTAACATAATTCTTGACGTTCTTTTAACTAACTCCTTAATCCATTTTCCTGCACCAGAAGTCAAACTCGGCAGTGTGCATTTTAAATTATGCTTATCCATCTGGGGCCATTGAATATATCTTGGTCGACCCACACCTTTTTTTTCTAATAATGGGAATTGTGAAAACCCTGATCCTTTGCCATAACTACCCACACTCCTTGTCTTCCAGGCAGCATCATCATCACCTATTTGTCTTCTCACTGGTAATAACTATAGTCTATACTATACGATCATACTGGTGGTTGCTCAATATATGGTATTGGTTCCGGTGTCCCCCTTATGGGGTCCTCTAACTATTTTACCCCTTTGTCTACACCCCAACTCGTGTGACTATTATCCTCTCCTGTGTCCTCAAGATATAACCTACCTAAGGATATAGTTCTATGATCATCTGCTCTGACGTCATTTAAGCTTCCTCCTATTCCTCTAAAGGATGCTCCTTGTTCGCCCTCTTGACTTCTTTACCATTCCTTATCCCTCATTTGTCTATATAGTCTACCCATTCTAGTTCCTATGCTACATCTTCTTCTCCCCATCTTGGCATATCTAATGGACCTCACCACCCTTCACAAGACGGTTGTGACCCTCCCTCCTCTTTGGTTCGCTCTTGCTTTTCTATGGGTATCATACTTGTACAGCATAAATATTAAATCTCATAATTTTCAAATACCCTGCTTCTGTTCATTTCTTATTTCCTTCTCCTTATTTCCCTTCATTCCTCTTATTCCCACCTTCTCTTTTACCTGCGTGCTTTCAATCTTTGGGCTTCTCATACTTCTCGTTTCTCTTCTTATTGTAATGCTTACCTCTGGGGCCCTGCAGGAGTGCATGGTCCGGTCTGTCGGCAAACTCTGGTCCGGTCTGTGAATACCTTCCATTGATGCCCAAAACGCTCCCTCTGCTCTGCTCGCTGCAGGTGAACTCACCAAGCGGTCAGAGGGGCAGGAGTGATCTGGAGGTACGGGATCTGGATCACTCTTATGTTGTGCCTCCGAGGCGTGTTGCACCTAGTCTCTTAGTCTCTTTACAGCCCGGTTACCTCACTGGGCTGGTATTAGTCCTGCTTAGTTCCCTTCACTGAGCTTGTAGTTTCCCCTGGTACAGTCCCCTCCAGTTCTTTCACTGGGGCTTTGCGGTTCCAGTTACTCCACTGGTAAAATGGGCGCCCAGGCCTGCTGCGACCCCCTTATTCGCCGCCTGTAGTGTTATTGTTCTAATTATAGACAATGTCCTAGTGTCTGCTACTGCGCTGCTTAGTTCAAAACTCTGCTCTGTCCTAGGATTGGTATGCCGATGGAAGAGGTTGGCGTAGATGAAGACGGGCACTGCTGCTTATTCAGGTAAGGTATTGCGAGGGTGGCGGATGGGGTTTTTGGCAAGACCACCACTTACCATATGTCTTTTTATCTTTCTTTTTTCAGGTGTGAAGGATTCGGAACTCCGTCGCGTGGGTGGAATCCATCGGGCGCTGCAGAGCGGGGTGCAGAACTCCATCGCGCAGGTGGAAACCAGCAGGCGTTGCAGAGCGGGCATTGCTGATGAAGTCAGAAGAGTGCCGCGATCCAGATTCAGGTAAGATCTTGACCCGCGTAGTGAAGACTCTGTTTTTCCACATAGTGCAGATCTGTAAATGCAATGCCTTGACACTTAGTGCTGATCTGGAGTTCGAATCTTGATCCGACGTGCAGAATTAAACAGGACCGTGATAGGTAAGCGTCTGTCACAGATTAGACAAATTTTATAAAGGATACAGCCGTGTAAAGGATACAGTCAGTATACACTTTCGGGGAGCCCTTCCGTTCTGGGGTATCTTGAACGTGCAGCGAACCAGATTCCTCCGGGACACCTTGCGCGTGATGCTAAACAAGACTTCCCCCCCCCCAAGAGCGTAGCCTGTAGGAATTTAATAATAACTAACAGGCCAGGGGCTTGGGCGAAAAGGCAGGAGCAGCGACAACAGAGCTAAGGGAACAAACAAAAAACAATGGTTCAAGAGAGCAACTAATTTTACCCAAAATGCAGCGACCAGCCACCCACAATACCCTCTCTTACCTGCTTAGCTAGAGAGAAATCCCACAACCTATTGTGAGTCCAAAGCACTCTACGACAACCAGGTGGTGCAGGAAGAAGGTTCCAGTTGGTAGGAGTTAGTGTAGGGGTTCACCTAACCCGAACGGCACGAGGGCGCAGCTAATGTCCAAAGGCAATCCCTTATTCCATTCAGCAAAGCGTCCTTGAAGTGAAGGTGAGCGATCCAAATAGTGACCAGTAGAATCAGGAGAGCGTTCATATAGTCACGTTGATGCGTGGAAAAAGAAGGGGAATTAGGAAGTCCGTGAGGATAGTGATCAGAGGGGACAAATCGAACTTTATCTGGAAATTCAGTGGTGAGAAGCAAATCCGAAAACGTCACAACAAACAGGAGTAGGAGAGAGCAATCCGTTATACAAAGCCAGGAGTTCGATTGCCAAAGGGAAAACAGAAGGGGGTTTTGGCTCCAGAAATAGTAAGGGCTGAGACGTATAGAATAATCCTCAAAGCACGAGCCGGATCTAGGAGGTTCAGGAAACAGGATAACTTGAATCGGGCGCTTAAACTAACTGCTTAGTTTTAGGAGCACCTATTGCATGGACAAGCTTAGTTAAATACGATTAAATTTCCCAGGACGTGAGACGCGTTGCCGGCGTGTCACGTGATCGTAAAAAGTGGGAATGCTGGGAAATGTAGTGCGGCGTGTCCCGCGGCTTGGATTTAGTCGCCAAGGCAACTTCCACATGGAAACGGACGGCCCTAGTCGTCCGTGTGCAGGAATGCGGGGCATGACAGCGTCACACTGGCAGCCGAAGAAAACGCTAAGCACTGGGTGTGGCCCAGGGCGGGGTTTATATAGCCCTGGGCCCACCCAGAACCACTAGACCACCATGGAAACCAACCCGGTGGCCCTCTAGGGGCCATGTTGAATATCACTGTTGGGTATAGCCTGGGGGCCATCTTGGAAGGGGCCAAAGGCATCCATAAGCCTATGTCTGCGCCAAACAGCCAGTTTCTTGGTCCGGGTGCTTCTCCGGGCCCTTGGGATTCCCGGAGACATGACAGCACTCCCCCTCAAAGCCCCCCAAGGAGAGCCACTCCCAGGCCGGGTCGTTCCGGATGTTCTTTATGGTAACGAGCCACCAGGCGAGGTGCATGCAAATGTTCCACTGGTTCCCAAGTCCGATCCAGTACTCCATAGCCTTTCCAGTCCACCAGGTAATAAAGTTTCCTGCGGATAATTTTAGAATCTAGAATTATTCTGACCTCGTATTCAGCTTCCCCCTGCACTACTATATTATCCCTCATTTGTCTATATAGTCTACCCATTCTAGTTCCTATGCTACATCTTCTTCTCCCCATCTTGGCATATCTAATGGACCTCACCACCCTTCACAAGACGGTTGTGACCCTCCCTCCTTTTTGGTTCGCTCTTGCTTTTCTATGGGTATCATACTTGTACAGCATAAATATTAAATCTCATAATTTTCAAATACCCTGCTTCTGTTCATTTCTTATTTCCTTCTCCTTATTTCCCTTCATTCCTCTTATTCCCACCTTCTCCTTTACCTGTGTGCTTTCAATCTTTGGGCTTCTCATACTTCTCGTTTCTCTTCTTATTGTAATGCTTACCTCTGGGGCCCTGCAGGAGTGCATGGTCCGGTCTGTCGGCAAACTCTGGTCCGGTCTGTGAATGCCTTCCATTGATGCCCAAAACGCTCCCTCTGCTCTGCTCGCTGCAGGTGAACTCACCAAGCGGTCAGAGGGGCAGGAGTGATCTGGAGGTACGGGATCTGGATCACTCTTATGTTGTGCCTCCGAGGCGTGTTGCACCTAGTCTCTTAGTCTCTTTATAGCCCGGTTTCCTCACTGGGCTGGTATTAGTCCTGCTTAGTTCCCTTCACTGAGCTTGTAGTTTCCCCTGGTACACTCCCCTCCAGTTCTTTCACTGGGGCTTGGCGGTTCCAGTTACTCCACTGGTAAAATGGGCGCCCAGGCCTAGTGCGACCCCCTTATTCGCCGCCTGGAGTGTTATTGTTCTAATTATAGACAATGTCCTAGTGTCTGCTACTGCGCTACTTAGTTCAAAACTCTGCTCTGTCCTAGGATTGGTATGCCGATGGAAGAGGTTGGCGTAGATGAAGACGGGCACTGCTGCCTATTCAGGTAAGGTATTGCGAGGGTGGCGGATGGGGTTTTTGGCAAGACCACCACTTACCATATGTCTTTTTTATCTTTCTTTTTTCAGGTGTGAAGGATTCGGAACTCCGTCGCGTGGGTGGAATCCATCGGGCGCTGCAGGGCGGGATGCAGAACTCCATCGCGCAGGTGGAAACCAGCAGGCGTCGCAGAGCGGGCATTGCTGATGAAGTCAGAAGAGTCCCGCGATCCAGATTCAGGTAAGATCTTGACCCGCGTAGTGAAGACTCTGTTTTTCCACATAGTGCAGATCTGTAAATGCAATGCCTTGACACTTAGTGCTGATCTGGAGTTCGAATCTTGATCCGACGTGCAGAATTAAACAGGACCGTGATAGGCAAGCGTCACGCTGGCAGCCGAAGAAAACGCTAAGCACTGGGTGTGGCCCAGGGCGGGGTTTATATAGCCCTGGGCCCACCCAGAACCACTAGACCACCATGGAAACCAACCCGGTGGCCCTCTAGGGGCCATGTTGAATATCACTGTTGGGTTTAGCCTGGGGGCCATCTTGGAAGGGGCCAAAGGCATCCATAAGCCTATGTCTGTGCCAAACAGCCAGTTTCTTGGTCCGGGTGCTTCTCCGGGCCCTTGGGATTCCCGGAGACATGACAGCACTCCCCCTCAAAGCCCCCCAAGGAGAGCCACTCCCAGGCCGGGTCGTTCCCGATGTTCTTTATGGTAACGAGCCACCAGGCGAGGTGCATGCAAATGTTCCACTGGTTCCCAAGTCCGATCCAGTACTCCATAGCCTTTCCAGTCCACCAGGTAATAAAGTTTCCTGCGGATAATTTTAGAATCTAGAATTATTCTGACCTCGTATTCAGCTTCCCCCTGCACTACTATAGGTGGAGGCCTTTCAAGAGTGTCTCGGGTTCCTGGATGGACAGATTTCAACAATGAGACATGAAATACTGGATGTATACGAAGCACAGGTGGTAAATCCAGTTACATGGTCACAGGGTTAACAATGTTCTTTATTGAGTATGGACCAATGTACTTCGGGTAGAATTTCCTGGGTCCCTTTAGCTGTATATGCCTTGTAGACAGCCATACCTTGTCACCGATCTGATACTGGGGTTCAGGTGTTCTTTTTCTGTCTGCAAAACATTTCTGGTTTGTTTTGGCTTCTTGAAGAGCTTGCCTAGCCCTTTTTAAGGTTTCTTTAATATTAGTATGCAGGGTGCTTACGGCTGGCGGGTCCAGAGCCTCGGGTGGACCCAAAGTTGAAGTTCGTGGGTCCCGCCCATAAAGGAAAAAAAAAGGTGATATGCCGGTGAAACTGTGGACTGTGTTGTTATATGCATATTCCGCTGCCCATAGTAATTCCTTCCAGTTCTGATCTGTTTGGGCAAGCATGCACCGACGGTACTGTTCGAGTGATTGATTTGTCCTTTCGGTCTGTCCTTTGGTCTGTGGATGGTGGCTAGTGGATAGACAGACTTCAATCTGAGCCTTAGCACAGCAATCCCTCCAGAACTTGGACATGAACTGGCTTCCTCGGTCCGCAATTACCACAGAAGGAAATCCATGTGCTCTGACAATGTTGGTCAGGAAGGTTTGAGCTAACTGTCCTGCATTAGGTATTCCTTTCAGAGCAATGAAGTGTGCCATTTTAGTCAAGAGATCCACTATGACCAATATGGCATTGTAACCTCCACAGGTGGGCAGGTCTGTGATAAAGTCTAAAGATGTTGTGTGCCATGGAGTTGGTGGGATCGATAAAGGGCGAAGCAATCCTTGAGGCTTGATTCTGAATGCGTTGTTTCTAGCACAAACATCGCAAGACTTTACATGTTGCACAATGACTTCCGACAGGTGGGCCACCAGAAATATCGCGGAATCCTTGCCATGGTTTTGGCTATGCCAGGATGGGCCGCTGTAAGAGCATTGTGATAGGTTTCCATGATTAGTTCTCGCATTTCTTGATGTGGCAAATAAAGGTGCCCTCGGTAATATGGCAGGTTGTTATCAACAGTGCGTTGTGGTCCTAGTGCGGCCCATGCTTGTGCCTGCATTGGGGTCAGGGCTTCTTTGATTTCTTCATGCAGCATTTCCAGTGTGGTCTGGTGGTCGCTCATCAATCTGATGAGTTTCTCTTCTGGTATGATTGGCTGAGGAAGAGGGGATGCATAAGCGTCTTCTTTTTCAGTATTCCAACCGATCCGTGACAGCGCATCCGCTTTTCCATTTTTTACTCCGGGACGATAACTGACTGTAAAATCGTACTCTGAGAAGAACTGGGCCCATCGCAAATGTCGTGGTGTTTGCGCCCTGGCTGTCCGTAGAAATTGCAGGTTGCGATGGTCAGTAAATACAGCGTCTAGATGTCATGCTCCTAAAAGATGGTGCCGCCACTCTTTGAAAGCTGCTTTTATGGCAAGGAGTTCCTTATCGGTTACTGCATAGTTTAGTTCTGTAGGATTGAACTTTCTTGGCCAAAAGGCCACTGGATGTAGTTGGTTGGTCCCTGGATCCCTCTGGGACAATATTGCCCCCATTGCCACATTTGAGGCGTCTGTTTCAACCAGAAAAGAGAGGTCCGGATTTGGATTGCGGAGTATTGGTGCTGTGGTGAATCGTGTTTTTAATTCTTGGAAAGCCTTCTCGGCTTCTTCGGTCCATTGAAAAATACGATTTTTCCTGAGCAATGATGTAATTGAATGGACTACTTCTGAAAAGTCTGCAATGAACCTCCTATAAAAGTTTGCGAAACCCAAAAAGCTCTGGACCGTCTTGATTGAAGTAGGCAATGGCCATTGTAGAATTGCTTCCACCTTGCGTTTGTCCATCTGGATACCCTGGGGACCGAGTATATATCCATGGAATTCCACTGTGGTGATGTGAAAAGCGCATTTTTCAAGTTTTGCAAACAGATGGTATTGACGTAACTTAGCCAGGACTGCTCTTACATGATGTACATGCTCTTCGTAGGTGCCAGAGTGTTGTCTATGTAGACCATAGCGCAAACGTCCAATAGCTCTCTTAGTACATCTGTCATAAAATACTGAAAGGCTGCTGGCACGTTGCATAGCCCAAAGGGCATGACAGTGTACACGAATAACCCAAATGTGGTGCGGAAGGCCTTCTTCCATTCGTCGCCAGCCTTAACGCGAACCAAGTGGTAGGCCCCCCGCAGGTCCAGTTTCGTGTAGATCTTTTCCCCTTTGACTTGGTCTAGAAGTACTGGAATCAGGGGTAAAGGATACCGTTTTTTTACAGTGATTTTATTAAGCCCTCTGTAGTCTATGCACATTCTCAGGTCTCCCTCCTTCTTGGTGAAGAAGAAGAGAGCTGAGGAAACCAGAGATTTGTAAGGGCGTTATAACCCATTGGCTAGGTATTGGTCCACGTATTCGCGCAGGTGCTGGTTTTCCTTCTCCGTAAGAGCATAGATACGACTGCATGGTAATGGAGCTCCAGGGATCAGATCGATTTGACAGTCGTGGGGCCTGTGAGGTGGCAATGTATTGGCCTGTTCCTTGTGGAAAACGTCTTGAAAATCACTATGCTCAGGAGGCAGGTGCCCTACAATCCTAAGGGCAGTTCCTGATGTCTGTACCGTCGACGTAGGTTCCTTGTGGGTTTTGACTACAGCTGAATAACAGGTTTGAGCACATTCGGGTGAAAACTTCACTGTATGCTTACACCAATCTATGACAGGGTTGTGATATACCAGCCAGGGCATTCCCAGGATTAAATGGAACTAAGGAGCATTAATAAGGTCAAAGACTATGTTCTCCCGATGACCGTCATGGCATAGCATCACAACTGTACCAGTACAGAGGGTCACCGGCCCCAAAGTCAACTGAGTTCTATCCACGGACAATATGGTATCTGCTTTTTCCCTTTTTTTGGTAGGCACCCCTACCCGTTGAGCCAGGGTGATGTCCTTGTAGTTACCTACCGCTCCGCAGTCGATATACGCTTCCAAGGCATGCATCCGTTGTGACTGTTCGGGGCATAGTAGGATGACTGGTGTTGTTAAATGCGAGACCGCTCACATCTCTTCCTGTCCCGACAAGCCGGTCTCTACTCTTGCCGAACCTGGTAGTTTTCCGATAACTCTTGCGACTCTGCTGTGACCACTGCTGTAGTGTCCATAGCATCCAAAGGCCTTCGTGCTACCTTATTTGGATAGTCTTTTAAGAAATGTCCCACTTTGCCACAGTACAGACATAGTTGTTGCTTCCTACGTTGTTCCCTTTCCTCCTTGGTCAGTGGCCCTCGAATACTTTCCAACTGCATTGGTTCTGGTACTTTATCAGCGGCCCAAGGTGACTCCCGGGGGCAGACATACAAATGCCGGTTGTCAAAACGGGCTCGGTCAGACCTCCTCTCCTGCAGGCGGTGGTCAAGCTGGATTACCAGGTCTATGTACTCAGCACAACGATCGGGCGGGTTCACGACCTGTGCAAGAACATCCTTCAACTCGTTTCGTAGACCTCGATAGAACAGAGTGGTCCTCTTGTCTTCTGGCCAGTTGGTCTCAGCCACCAGGCGATTAAACGTGGTAATGTAAGCCAGAAGATCCTGAGAACCCTATCGAAGACCTAACAATTCGGCATCCAAGGCATGTCCCCAGGTACGGCGGGAGAAGAGCTTGTGCATCTCTTGCTGGAACTGAACAAAGTTGTGTAGAACAGGGTCATCTCGGTCAACCAACGGAACTGACCAACTAGCGGCATGACCCCCAAGGTAGAATAGGATGAAGGTAACTTTAGTTTGATCCATCGGGAAAGCTCCTGGTCGGCATAAGAAATGGAGCCGACACTGAGTCATGAATACTCCATACTTCAGTGGGTCACCCATGAATCTTTCGGGCGGGGCCAAAGGAATGGTAACAGGAGTGGTTACCTGTATGTGAGAGGTTGCTGCTGCTGCTCCATCTGCTGCATCTGGCAATGGGGTTTGTCCTGCTCGAGTACACGTGAGGCATCTTGCCAGTTCTTCAGTTCTGTCGGGGTTCACTACAAACTCCTTTTGAACAGCACTGGTCTCTGAGCTTACAGCATGCACCTCGGCTCTCAATTCGCCCAGCAGGAGGTCCAACTGGTCGTCCTCTGAAGCCATGTCACTAGGGCAGAGCAATTATGTGGTATTAGCGTTCTGTAACGCTTACCTCTGGGGCCCTGCAGGAGTGCCTTGTCCGGTCTGTCGGTGAACTCTGGCCCGGTTTGTGAACGCCTTCCCTTGATGCCCAAAATGCTCTCTCCGTTATGCTCACTGCAGGTGAACTCACCCAGCGGTCAGAGGGACAGGAGTGATCTGGAGGTACGGGATCTGTATCACTCTTATGTTGCGCCTCCGAGGCATGTTGCACCTAGTCTCTTAGTCTCTTTACAGCCCGGTTTCCTCACTGGGCTGGTATTAGCCCTGCTCAGTTCCTTTCACTGAGCTTGTAGTTTCCCCCGGTACACTCCCCTCCAGTTCCTTCACTGGGGCGTGGCGGTTCCAGTTACTCCACTGGTAAAATGGGCACCCCGGCCTGCTGCGATCCCCTTATTCGCCGCCTGTAGTGTTATTGTTCTAATTATAGACAATGTCCTAGTGCCTGCTACTGAGCTGCTTAGTTCAATACTCTGCTCTCTTCCTAGGATTGGTATGCCAATGGAAGAGGTTGGCGTAGATGAAGACGGGCACTGCTGTTGATTCAGGTAAGGCATTGCGAGGGTGGCGGGTGGGGTTATTGGCAAGACCACCACTTACCATATGTCTTTTTGTCTTTCTTTTTTCAGGTGTGAAGGATTCGGAACTCCGTCGCGCGGGTGGAATCCGGTGGGCGCTGCAGAGCGGGATGCAGAACTCCATCACGCAGGTGGAAACCAGCAGGCGTTGCAGAGCGGGCGTTGCTGAAGAAGTCAGAAGAGTGCCGCGATCAGGATTCTGGTAAGATCTTGACCCGCATAGTGAAGACTCTGTTTTTCCACGTAGTCCAGATCTGTAAATGCAATGCCTTGACACATAGTGCTGATCGGGAGTTTGAATAATGATCCGACATGCAGAATAAAACAGGACCGTGACAGGCAAGAGTCACGCTGGCAGCCGAAGAAAACACTAAGCACTGGGTGTGGCCCAGGGCAGGGTTTATATAACCCTGGGCCCCTACCCAGAACCACTAGACCACCATGGAAACCAACCCGGTGGCCCTCTAGGGGCCATGTTGAATATCACTGTTGGGTTTAGCGTGGGGGCCATCTTGGAAGGGGCCAAAGGCATCCATAAGCCTATGTCTGCGCCAAACAGCCAGTTTCTTGGTCCAGGTGCTTCTCCTGGCCCTTGGGAATCTCGGAATCATGACACTTATGTCCTCTCCGTCTCCCTCTTCGCCTCATGCTTTCTTCGTTCTTCCCTTCACTTACATTCCCTGTCTCTCTCGGGTTTATATAACCTTGTTTCTTCCTTCTCTTTCACTCTCTTGTCTTAGTCTTCCCTTTCCCCTCGTTCTCGAACTCCACCAATACCTTTATCATCTAATTTAAGCAATATCTGTCCTCCCATCCATTCTTTCTGCACTAGTGTTTTCCCTTAGCTATATTTATCACTCTTCTTTGTTTCTCTGCCTCTTCTTCTATCTCTATCTGTTTTTTCTGTCTATTCTTTTTCTCATCACACTGTTTACTTTCATCGTGTGTCTGTTTATATTTGAGTTCTCTACTTTTACTCTCTTCTTCTGTCTCTTCACTAGTGTAGGGAGGGGGTTAGTATGATGATTAACATACCCTGCTGCTGCTTTCAATTCTTTTAGAGGGTAAAACCTTTCCTCTTTATTCTCTACGTCTTGTTTCTCAGGAGGGAAAAGAGGAGCCGAAGGCGTCACATCGTCCCATTTATGGTGACTAAGCATCCACACTTTATAGACTGGATCTTCTTTCTCGTTCTGGTGAATGTTTCTTCTAGCTTCTTGCCCTTATATGTGGCATACAAATATGTAATCGGATTTCGTAATACTATATTTGACAATGAACCTCTTGGCGGCCAGGGCATACATAAATTATTATTTTATTGATTGTGCCCTTTCGGAATGGTAGTGCATAATCTTAGCTGTATATGTTGGCAATGTCCTACATAGGTGTGTGAGAGATGTCTCTTCCATCACGACAAGACAATTCAGACTGTCAATACTTACTCGAGTTTTTCTCTTACTTCCAAATTAATTAAATATATTGTTTCCATATTTTTGAGGAGGCACCATCAATCGCCACTCAAATTCCAGAAGATCAGGATATTTGCCCTACCTTAATTTATTATTTTTTTTAAACAAAATGTATTTTTCTGACTCCTTCATTTACACTTTGCATTAATTATTTGTATATCGTTCTTCATTTTAGTATCCTTAAACTGTCTTCTTTACTTCTATTTTAATTTCATCTCATTCTAACCTTTTGATTGACGTTGATCCTTTGTCAAAAAAGTGTAAGGAAATACATTGTTTTTTACTTATTTATCTTGCGCTATTCTTTCTTTGTTTTTGCTGTATGATGCATTCATATTATACCCTTTATATATGTGCACTTTCAATATAAATATATATAGATATATATTTATAATTATTCCCCCTGTACATACGTCTTCCCACACTACCTTAGTGGATGTATTCTCCTCTCTGTTTATTTACCCCATCTGGGGGTTTGACACTCACTCTTCTACCTGGCTCTGCCAGTTGGAATCCTTAATGTTCTGCTAGGGAACTATAGTGTGTGCCCTTTCCGTCTCTCTTGAGCCCGTGAATTCCAGGTATCCGTATCTCTTCTTCTTTGTATAATCCTTCAAAATGCAGTTACTCTCTAAACCTATTGTTTACAAATAGGACATAATTACAATCCCTCCCCCCATATACTTTTACCAACTACCATGGTCTACTTACGTCTGGTACTCAGCTCAAGTCCCCCGGCATCAACTCTGCCATAATCAACCAGTTCACCTTTCGTCCACGAGACACCTGTGGGGACTAAACAGGAATTTCTTCAAAGGGGGACCTGTCGACCATATATCAATCATGTGACTTTAGTTAAGCACACCGCTCACCGCATGGTACACTGCACTCGTCTGGCTTATGGCAGGAGTCGTCGAGTGTCTGGGAGTCTAGGTCTGGATTCTAGGTCTGAGTTCTAGGTTGATTAGACCAGAACCATCTGCACTGCTACCAAATGTGCTGTAGCACCTTGAAGCATCTATTGTGCTAGATGGAATTAACAATAAAATACTTTGGACCCAATAACCGTACAGGCTCAAAGGAGTTGGTAAAATATTGCTTTAATCTCAAGAAGTAAAGCAGGGCAAATAAACACTCATCAGTTCGACTCATGCAAGATCACACTGTCTTATCATTTAGTTCTAGCTTTGATAATACTAGATGCGTCATCTATGACGTCATCCTACATGGCAAACTTCAAAAACCTATCGAGGGGTGGAATTGGATTAGGAGATCATCTCTACATATGGAAAATGTGAGGGTTAGTTTCTCATTGGTGGTCTTTTTTCTGTAAAACACACCCTGAGCTACTTCTAATCACATGGTGTAGGGTAATCATTACAGCCAAAAATGTGGCAGCAGACTAATACTTTGCAACATTGTATGTAAAAGTGCATGGCAGGCTATTCGAATTGGTTGGCAACCCAAATCCACTCTTGGACATTCGACTCATTAGCAGCACGTGCATAGAATCGAAACCCAGTTGGTTGGAGATACATCAGCTCTTCCTTTGTTTCCCAGTTAGGCCACCCTCTCTCGTCTGCAGGCCTCATGGCAGCGTCTTCAGTTTGATGATTGACCTTGCAGTCTGCACTGTCTCAGGACATTCGAGGGAGTGTAGGTACACTGCTATCTTTGCTGCAGGCCTAATGAATAGCCCTTGTTTGCGAGCTCTTCATCATGTGTTGCAAGACCAAGAAATTGTCCATTTCGACGATGCATTTAACATCATTTGATTCAATTATGCTGTGTGCAGTTCTCTTTGTCGCCTTTAGAGACTTGCCCACTCTATCCCATATGACATTGTGCCTTTTTAATTATAGAATATTTGGCATCGGTAAATGTTCTTACTCTCCTAATCTTTGGGAAATATGTTCTTGCACATAGTTTGCTTGTTAAACTCCCTTCCTGTTTTTTCCTTCATCTCGCGAAATAGCATCCTTGGTTTTAAGCCAATGTACTCCCATATTTCTCAAGGAAAACAGCCTCTTCATCGTCTTTTCAGATTAATACTCTGGGTTCGCATTTTGAGGTAGTTAGGTTGATTGACATAAGCCATCGTCCATCTTGTTCTGATGGTAGTCCTAAACGTTAAATATATACCTCTTAAAAGCAAGCTTCTATGTATTGTTTCTACCTTGTGTTTCAGCATATTTAGTTATTGACAGTGAATATTAAATTCTTCTTTGTATTCGTAAATGCAGCATCTTCTTTAAGACATTCTTTTGCTGCCATTAGACTTTGTTTAACGTACATCCATTTCACACACCATTTTATCCATGGCTGTCTTTCGACAACTCGGCAAGGTACATTCTTCCTCGTAGGTTTCCTCCATGGTTTCAACATGAGGGTATCTTCTGAATGGAAATATCAATTTCATATAGTCGATGGGGTATGGACATATCGCATAAATTTGTTCATGGGTTCCCAATTGTAACGTTTTAGTCAGTCATTCCAATAGGATGGGGGGAAAGGGACAGTGACTAAGGAGAATGAGTTCAACTGCTCCTCTACAATATCATATCTGCTTATATGGGACTGTCTTCAAAAGGAAGTAATGTGCCTTCATTTCTATTGGCTTCAGAGAATGCTGGATCAGATATGCTACCTGAAGGAAAACCGAATGCCCCCTTGAACATGGACTCGTATGTAACATGGATGAACCGATTGAGAGGAGGGAGAGAGGCATATGTGACGGGAAGCCCTCTGACATAGTCACGTCCTGGAGGAGTGGAGCACAGTGGAGGCACAGAGCCCACAGCAACAAGTGAGGGAGAGAATGCCAAAGAAGACCACTGAGGTCTGGCGTAGCAAACAGTGAGGAAACCACTGTCAGGACGGGTTCTTGGAGGCCATGCTTCATGGTCACGTGACCACGGGGAAAGCCGTGGCGGGTCTGGGGTCTGATCAACAACACCAAAACCAGACGGAGTTGGAGGAACGAAACCTCCCATTGGCAGACCTACGCCAAACAAACAGACAGTATGAGACACTGAGTGTGACTCAGTGCTGGAGATGAGAATCTGGAGAGAGGGAATGGAGGAAGTAGATCCATCCCAATGATGATCCCTGTGTATCCACCTGTGTTGTGTGAAGGTACCAGAGTGGATTCAGAGAGGGGAGGCCACAGGGACTCTTTGCACTGCATGAAATGAACTGCAATATTGACTGTGAGTCATGGAGAGAACACAAACCAATATGTTGTGAAGCACCAAGAAAGTTGCCAAGTATAAATGTTGATGATTGTTGGAATCCATTGCTAAGAGAATTTAAGAAACCTTCTGAATTAAATGTAAGTACCCATACCAGAGTAAAAAAGAAACCAGGGGAAAGGTCCAGGACTGTCAGTGCTGCCTCTTTCGAATACTGGAAACCATCACTAAGAGAATTTGAGAAACCCTCTGAATTAATTTCAAGTACCAATCCCAAAGTAAGAAACAAAAACCAGGGCAGAGACCCAGTGCTACCGCTTTCCTTTCGAATACTGGAAACCATCGCTAAGAGACTTTGAGAAAGCCACTGAATTAAGTTCAAGTACCAATCTCAGAGAAAGGAAAAGGGAAACCAGGGGAGAGGCCCCAGGAGGGGTGGTGCCACACATTTAACAAGGATATACAGAACCCTAAAAAGAGAGAGGATCAAATGTAAAGAGTCTGAAGGACTAAAACTGAAAGGAGGAAGGGTAAGAGACAGCATACAGAAAGACAGTCAGAATGGAATTAATGACATTGATAGGTCTCACCAATTCTAGGATATCGGACATATACATATATACCACGAGCTGCAAAAGCTCATGAAGGAGAATTTTTAAACTTGGACAAAGATGTACTATGGAGTTGTTTGACTTTCCAGAACTGGCTATCATTGGAAAAGACCCTGAAACATAGGGCCTCATTACAATTCTGGCGATAGCCGTGCCGGTAAATCTGGCAGGCTGCCACTGGACTTGTGAATTCTTCTGGCATCTGGCTTCACGGAAACACCGGGGGATTACGACCCTAGTGTTATTGGAAGTCAGGCACTGGAAAATCATTAATCCCCATTCCCATTGAGTCCCAACGGACTCAATGGGAATGTGGATGATGGAAGCACCGGCACCCTTTATAACGGTGCTGGTGCTGCCGTGAAGGTCTGCGGGCAGGTGGCGTCCCGCCCGCCAGGTCAGACCTGGTGGGCGGGATGGCAGCCACCCGCAGAATCAGAGCGTGCCGGACCGGTAACAACGGTGCCAGTAGGTTTACCAGCACTGCTGTTACCGGATCGGCACACTCGTAATGAGGCCCATAGTCCAAGAAACTCGGCTAAAGGGAAGCTGCCGAATGATAGCTACTCTGGCATGCTTTAATTATTAGTTCTAGTGGTAGGGTCAGGTAGAAGTTGATTTTTGACCGTGGACATTTTGATTTGGACTTTTGATGACAGACAAGCACCCTTAGTTGGGTTGGTTAGGTAGTGATCATTCCCTTAGCGATAAGGTGAGTTAAGCCTTTGTCTTATTATTGCAATAGAGAAACTAATGAAAGGTTCAACGTGTGTCTGACTCCTTTTTCTGGTCCGCCACAGTGGTTGGGGTAAATCAAATGTACATATGGTGAAATGGGTGCTTTCACAAAAGTATATATCCAAGTTAAATGCAGCATTGACAATTGAATTTAACAGTGCATCATTGTTTTTACCTCAGACATCAGGATTTCATATAGAATGATAGATGTATAATTTGCTTATATATTAAATTGGTTGGAATTGTTCAGTTTGTTTAATAAATAGACCTTCTGTGCAGGCTCATATGATTCTTGTGCCAAAAAGGGAGGGAGCCATAAAATTGGTGTCCTCCAGAGTGGTGTAGCAGTGTTCCACAGAACTGTGGATTAGATTCTGTGACTGCTGAGTCTTAGACATGGCTACAACCTGATGAGCAGGTCAACTGTTTGTATTCCATCCAAAGTGTGCACATTTAATACAGCCCGTAGGTCACTGTGGTTAGAGTTCAAAACAGTACAGCTGGAGAACCCACTTGCGGGTTATGCAGTAAAAAGGCAGCCAAAGGGCTGAAGGGCTAAAAGTTGGCTCTTATAAAACCTGCTCACTCGATGGTAATGAGTGTGCTAAAGCAAAACAATTTCCAGGAAGCAAAGTCTCTTTGTTGATGTGAGAGAGATCAAAGATGGGTCATGAGAGCCCTCAAGACCGAAAGGGGTCGACCGGTTTCAATGGTGTAGCTAATTGGAGCCATCTTCGTCAGGACCGTGATTAAAGATCCAAGCTGAATTGTCGGAGTTCAAGAATGCTGAACTGAAGAGAAGTACTGATGTCTCCTCTAAAGTGCCATCCAAAAGGGGAGCAAGGAGGCAGTCAATTGTCAGAGGTCGCTCAAAGAACAAGAGCCAAAAGGAGGCAGCAACCAATGCACGCGTCTATGCCATCTGTTGGAAGTTGCTGCTGGCCTCCGTGTGCGCCGAGTGCTGTAGCGATGTGTACAGCTGCGGACTTGTGTGTGAAACGCGTCTGTGCCATCTGTTGGAAGTTGCTGCTGGCCTCCGTGTGCGCCGAGTGCTGTAGCGATGTGTACAGCTCCGGACACGCACACTCATTACCATCGAGTGAGCTGGTTTTATAAGAGCCAACTTTTAGCCCTTCAGCCCTTTGGCTGCCTTTTTACTGCATAACCCGCCAGTGGGTTCGCCAGCTGTACTGTTTTGAACTCTAACCACAGTGACCTACGGGCTGTATTAAATGTGCACACTTTGGATGGAATACAAACAGTTGACCTTCTCCTCAGGTTGTACCCATGTCTAAGACCCAGCAGTCACAGAATCTAATCCACAGTTCTGTGGAACACTGCTACACCACTCTGGAGAACACCAATTTTAGATTTTTTGATAATTAGATCATTTTGTCTGCCTACAGACACTGCCACAATTATAGAAGGTTTAGGGACAGCTCTCTCCTCTATATATGTTAGATAGGCGATACACCACACGCCACCCAGGGACAGGCACCCCCGCCAGGGACAGGGTGTTCTTCTCTAGGGTGAGATACGCTGAGTCGGGTGGCCCTTCTTTGTGTTAGAGTGTGAGCACTCTTTTGACCCAATTTTTGCATTTTTTACATGTTCTTTGAATGACTACCTTCCTAGAAAACTGTTGTTTTTGTGCTACTACATGTTTCCTTGTTAACGGTTAAAAGGACGACCATGGTTAGTCCGTGCCCTTCAGCTTCTTTAAGCTTTCCCTGTTTGTTTCAAGACGATAAGATCATCCTACATTGTATACCACAGAAAGTTAGATCAGGGATTGACGCTCAGTGGCGAGAGCGATACATGAACAAATATCTCAACAGTGCCCAAGCAACAGTAATTTGTGACTGAAATGTGTCACGTTGGAAAAGCAAGACTTTTGAAAAACAATTTCAGAAGAGCTAAACTTTCAGATCTCCAGTAGAAAACATGCTAATTTCGCTAATTCCTACATCAAACAACATCCATCCATATGTCAATGCAGCTCACTTTCCATTTGAAGTTGTGTGCATTTTTCTAAAATGGCTCAGCCGAACGTCCATGCACACGCATCCACAATCTCTGAAAGTCTTCGGAAATGTTGGAGCTCTGTTTGGAAATTCCAAATGTATTTTTAAGAACATGAGAAATGCCTTTTGAATCCAATTCCAGTTCTACAGCACGGTGGATGCTTCATCCGTATTCCGATTTGACATAAATGACCCTTTTCTGAATTCTGTAGACATTTCTAACCAAATGTGTACCACATTGCAGCAGGTACGTGGTCATGCTGAGTTGAGCGTTTTGCCTTTCCACCATGGACTGTAACCGATACACATGCGTGCAACCACTCATGAGCTCACACATAAGTCCAGGAATGCTCCTAGGAGAACACAGCATCAGGGGACACATTTTGAGGTGCTTTTAAAAAATATATGTTTCTGGCATGTGTCCTAATTCTCCCCTCCTAACCAGTTTCAGCTGTTACAGACAAGATGTGTCAGGGTCCAACCTGATGCTGTGAGTCTAGGAGGAGATTCTGGGTCTGTATGTAGGTGAACCAGCCAGGGATTGCAGAATGAATATACACGCTGACGTATACAGAGTAAGACACTTGCTGTGCTGCAATCTGGGAGAAGGGGGCATGAGTCAGACTCCACCCATCTCTCTCTCTCTCTCTATATATATATATATATATACTTATTTATTTGCATTTTTATAGTGCTCACACAGCATGGGGGCCTTGAGGAGCTGTTACAGGAATATGTCTTAGTTGTGTATTTATAGCGCTTAATACCCAGAGGTTTCTAAGCACGGACGTCTTGTTTCCAAGTCGAGGACATTGCCGCTGAGCTGTCATCCCAGGATATATATATAAAATGCTTAGGTTCTTTCTTTATTAGGTGGCAGCACAGTTGAATAGGATGCAGCGCAGTTGAAAGTAGCAACTCCAACAGATGGAAGTGTGGTTCAAAGTAAGGTAAAAGCAGGTATAGCCAGGGATCCAGTAGATGGGTCTATGTTATGCTAGTTGTATGTCCAGTATACATGAAGGAAACAGGCAGCAAATTGCAGAAGAGATTTCATTATAGTATGCAGCCCTTAAGGTCCGCTAATACCTAAATATACCAGTTGTTTCTCAGCAAGTGGGACTATAATGGGACAACTAGAATACCGGCCATGAAAGCAGACCTATGAATCAAGGAAACACAATTAGAAAGAAGCGCGCCCAGGCCATTGGTTAGAATAAAGCATGGTGGGGTGCCAGATATTTTATGCAAGGCATAACTCATGAAAATAAACAACTAAACGTGCTCATTAAGACCGGGATGCAGTGAATACATTACATGTTTTTTATGAATAAAACACCTCAATACTTAGCCAGTCTGAAGCTCTGTCTCTGACCTACATTCTTCCTGTGCTACTGAGACTCAATAATAGGCTTATTAGCAGGGAATGCATGCAATCATTCCCGCTCCCAGAGAGAACTATGCGGGCGCTTTTTCAGTCTGATGTTTCGTAAAGCAGTAGGTGTGTGAATACACAACGAGGCCAGCCGTGACCTCATTAGACTGGTGTGGGAGGGAGGTCTGCACATGGTAATGGGGATCAAGGGCAGGCCCTATACAGAAGACGGTATTTCGTGGACCATGGTAATTACCACTGTGGCTGTGCACTGCACTATTTAAAGAATGTACAGCAACAAGAATAATTAAGAGAAAGTTCAACAAATGTGCTTGAAAATTACAAGTTTTCAGACAATGTAGCATCTTCTGATGGTAATTATGGTCACTATTATGTTGCACATGAAAACATTTTTAAAGAAATGTGAACTAAATAAAATCAATGGTTTGCATGCAGAGCTGCCTATCCAAGCCTTCATTTAAACTACTTAATTTTAGGCAGATATTGTTTTAGTTACAATTACCTTATATGTGTTAATAGGTTAATATCATATGCTTCCACACAGGTCATTTAACCCATGCAGTTGTATGACTAGATGTGTTCTAAGTCTTTACTATAACATGTTGGAGCACCCTCATAAAATGTTAGATCATGCATTGACATGGACCTCATTTGGGGCTCGCCAGATGTGACGACTGAGGTCTCCCTTGCTACCCCTAAAAAAAGAAAAACATTTTTTAAAGTGTTTTAAATAAAAGCTCCTGGGCTGTGGCCAGTGCATGTGGCTCTTTTTCTCTGTAGTGGTTGGCTTTCTTGTTCCTGCCTCTTAAAAAACAGGGGGTTGCACAAGTGTAACACTTTGTGCAGTGACCCTGAATAAGAAAGAATAGGGGGAACACATAATTTGTCTTTCTGGAATTCTATACAGTAATTTCTAGTCTCATTAAAGGTTTATTTCAGGCACACTTCAGGGAGTGAGTCACTAGTTTAGTCAGTTCATAAACACCTCAGCTCAGCCTTTCATCCTTCTGAGGTCGATAAATGAGTTCCAACACAGGTTTGGGTTATATTGTATGTATAATTGTTCTATATAAGGCGCTTTTGCGTAGGTGCTATATAATAACACATCATTATCATTTGGTCTTGGATATCTGCTTGCATTCACCGTAATTTGGAAATACGGGCGTATACTCACTGATATTAACGATACATATGGTGATCCATTCTTGTATGAAATGTATATCACATTATAGTGATATTGTAACCATATTTTTCGTAGTGTTCTTATGAACAATGCTATGTGATGCCACTTCCTGTTTTGTCAAAGGGTGAAAGGTCGTGTTCCATCGCTTCCCGTGATGTCCCTTGGGGTGCAGTCAAATGACATAATTTTCTGTGTTGTCATCAGAGGTCAAAGGTCATGCAATGTCACTTCCGCTACCCCTGGCATTTTGGTGAAATAACATCACTGTGTATTGACCTGTATTGTGTCTGTTTTGCAAATTGCATATCTGCATGTTGTTTGATTCGTCACTTTGACTTAAAATCAGGAAACGTGTTTTAAGTTAAGAGTCTCTCAGTAATAGCGCACAATAATAATTCCCAATGAAAGTAGGCCAACAGTTCCTACACAGGAATTATGTGTGACTGAGGTGCAAATGCTGTAGGCTGCACAGTCTGTGCGGTAAAGACCACAGAGCAATGCACCATTTATGCACATCCAGGTACCTCATAAAGTTGCCTCCAGTGATCCATGATAGACATGCAAATTGCCTCCCAGTCCTGTGACTGTGACTTGGGAAAAAGTTATTTTTCTTTGCCGACTGTTTGAGATCGCTGTTGTGTATTCACAATTGTCCTAATGGTATTGGCAGTTTTCTTTTCGTTAATTAATTAATTAATATTTATTTTTGCATTTATTTGCAGCCCACATAACCGTAGGTATCTAGGCGCTAGTTTCATTGTGGAAGGGTAGGTTATTTGTAACACGCTTGTGGATTTTTGCTTTTTTTTCTCAAACGGATTCAAACCTGTGTTCGCTCAACGTGGTCTTGCTTCCAAGACTCGCAAGACCCGTGCGTTGCCACAGAGCTATCCTCCCGTCCATCATTGGCAATAATCATTGCAATTTTCGAAAATTTTGCAAATCGTTACTAGCATCATTTGGCAAATAGCAACAATAGGATTTGAACAACTTTGAAATATTTTTCTTTTAGGACTAGCTACATCAGCTTCTAGGCCCAGTGTGGTGGTCTCACATGGCAGTGTTCTGCAAAGCAGGTCGGTTTGACACAAGAGAAATGCTGCTTTGTGGTCTCCTACACCACTTTGTCAAAGGTTGGCTCTTTCTGCTATACCGTAGTGGCTTGAAGTGCATATGGTCTAAGTAAACATGACAGATAACCCCGAAAAATTGGTACAATTGTGTTACATTGGGATTCTCTGAAGAAAGTACTACTTTCAGTAAAAAAGTGCTTAATATGTTGTCCACCATGCTGTATTTTATCTTTCTCACTCTAATGGTGGCTGTTACAGAGTAGTGTTTATACCAAAACACATTTTTTTTAAATGCATATTAGGCTATGAAAAATATATTCGAAAGAAGGTTTCTCAGAAAAGGGTTAGCCCAAATATTAAATGCTGTAAGCTTTACCAACTACTACAAAGTGTTATTTAATGGTGATCAGATTGTATGGAAGCTGCACAAGTTAAGAAGCAAATACCAACACTACAAGTGTGAATTTTTTCTATGCATTGGACCATTGTGACATCCTCATTAATACCCAGAAGTATTGTAGTTTCGCGTCAGTACATAATTTCACATCAGGTGCATAAGCGCCAGCGCGTAGGGGCCGGTTTTACTCCGGTTTCGCTTCGGTGAGTGCTCTGCTCTGCCAACTCCCTTTCTTTTGTTCTTTTGTCACTGGAAGAATTTACTGCTGCTTTTGGAAATGCTATGAATAATGCTTTTGACATTCTTGCACCTTCTCGCCCGGTCAAAAATAAAAAAAAATAAAAAAAAAGGATATAAACATTGTTTTTCACCTGAGCTTATTTCTGCGAAGAAAAACAAAAGAAAATGTGAACGTCAATGGCAGAATCACTCCTCTCCTATCACTTTAGCAGCCTATAAAGTAGCTGCTAAGGAATATAAGGACTCTACGCTAGAAGCTAAACAACTATTTCTTAATGAAAGAATTGAAAATGCTTCCATTAAATCCAAAGAACTTTTCTCGGTTCTAAAGGAACTTAAAGGCCCGCTATAGAACCTAGAATAAATATTAACAATGACTGGTGTCAAGACATACTTGATAGTTTTTGTAAAAAAACACAGCTTCACCAAGCTAACATCAAGGAAAAAATTATATCACAATCTCTAGTTGAAGATACCATGACCCCAACCTTGAGAGGACATGATCAAAAGATAGAACCCTTCTCTTTTACTAGAATGTCACAACAGGAGATCATGGCAATTATAGAAGGGCTCAAACCAACATCGTGCAAGGGGGATATATTCCCCTCTACACTTTGAAAAGAATTTGCTTCCTTCCTCACACCTTGGGTTACAGAACTTGTAAATCGTTCCTTTGATGAGGCAGTCGTTCCTAATGCTATTAAAGAGGCCTGGATTACTCCACTTCTGAAGAAGGATAATCTGGATCCCATGGCCACAGAAAATTATCGACCCATTACCAACATTCCGTTTATTCTTAAGATTCTGGACAAAATTGCATACATTCAGTTCCAGAAATGTGTTGAACCTAATAAGATCTTGGCTAATGAACAGTCTGGTTTCAGGATCAATCATGGAACAGAAACAGCGCTCCTGGATCTGAGGGCCAGTATTATAGAAATTAGAGAGGAAGGTAGTCCTGCTCTTTTGCTTTTGCTACACTTATCCTCTGCTTTTGATTTAGTTGATCATAATCTCCTGGCAGACAGACTTCTGAATATAGGCCACTGCTCCCCTGAAGCAGTATTATGGTTAAAGTAATTTCTTGGTCCTAGAAGCGCTTGTGTAGCCAAGGGCTCCTCGAAATCCAAGAAAGTTCCTGTTGACTGTGGTGTCACCCAAGGATCATGCCTTTCACCATTATTGTTTAATATATATTAAATGTGTATGTGATATGCTAAAATCCATATGGGCATACTATTTGCAAACTATGCTGATGACACCCAGATAGTTATTAAACTATCTGGGGTCTATAAAGATGATCTTTTAACTATTAATATAATCTATGAAGCAATCCAGAAATGGATGGCCCTGAATTCTCTTGCTCTTAATGATAAGAAAACAGAGCTATGGATCATCAGCACACCCCACAGGCTAAAAAATCTAGATGACTCTTACAAGACCTTTGAGATAGATGGCAACAATATTGATGTATCTGAATACGTAAAAACCCTTGGAGTGTTCCTTGATGCCCGCCTGACCTTCCAAAAGCACGTGGCCTATCTTAAATCATCCTGTGCTTTTCTTAAACATCTTCTTTGGCAAATACGTCCTTATCTATCTGAAGCTACTAGAGCATCCATCGCAGCTGTGATTGTAAATTCTAAACTGGACTATTGTAATAGTCTCTTTATTGGCACCACCAAATCCAATATAAAGAGTCTTCAAACAATTCAAAATGGAGCAGTTCGGGCAGTTTGTGAATTGAGTCATCAATCCCACATTACAGAACACCGAAAAAGACTACACTGGCTCTCCATTGGGCAAAGACTGACCTTTAAGGGGCTAGTCATAGTCTTTAAATATTTACTAGGTAGTGCTCCAGAATATCTCAAGGCAAGATTAAAAATGGTAACACCTAAACGTAGCTTACGTTCAAATAATCAGATGTTGTTAATTCAACCACGCACGATCACAAAAAAACTAGGCGGAGCAAGTTTTGCAGCATGGGGCCCAAGAAATTGGAATGTGATCCCAATTCATCTGAAACAATGTGCAACGCTGCAACAGTTCAGGAAACGGCTGAAGACGTTCCTGTTTGAAGGCTAAAAAGACACTGACATCTGCTCCCAAATAAAACCCTGCCTCTCCTTATGACACTGCCTGTCATTTGATTAAGAATGACTTCTGAACCCTCTACCTGCATTTATGTCTTGTTTCTTGTTATGTTTTTGTCCATGTGAGCGCCCTGAGACCTTTGGGTGAGAGTTGCGCTATACAAGAAAATAGTTAGTTATATTTACGATGCATACAAATATACACTTTTGATAAAGGTAGATGTACATTATTTTTAAATTCAATCGCAAGCACTTTTTCGGTTTTGATTCACTGTATATGGTTTTAAAAGGCCACATTTTTAATAGATTAGAGTGAAGGTGTCTGGTCAAGCAGAAAGTTCTGTCTTTTATTTAATCTTAAAAAACCTGTTGGAATGCTTTCGAGTGGGAGGGTTAAGCACAGGATACAACAGTACTGCACGTATCTGTTAGTCTACAGATGACCTTAGTTTTGTTACCAGAACCTTATGAAAGGAATACACATCCATGCATTCTATTCCAAATGTAGATGTGCCATTTGTCTGGTTAATTCCACTACAAATGCAATGAAATTAAGAGGCAATGTAGTCTTAAGAAAGTCAGAGGTCTGCTTTACCACCTTAAAAGAGAATTGCAGGTCAGGCCTGTAAAATGTGTTGAGATGAAGACCATGGAAAAATATTGTTACTGCTTTGGTCTGCTAGAAACGTTATCAGTGGATGCAGATAGTTAGTACCCGGCGAGGGTCAATGAGCTTGTTAAAAGCAAACTCATTGGCCCTCGCTGCCCGACAAGGCTCTGATGCTGCGGCGCCCCGGAGTTCTTTCCCTGATTCCTGGCAGCATTTTTTTTTTTAACTTTGTTTTTATTAACATCTTGAGTATATAACAGGGTGCTCAGGTAACCCCTGGCACCAATACATCAACCAGGAACAAATGTTGGTTTTTATACATTTTCCTCACATACCCCCATCCCTCTCCCGTCCCACCCCACCGGCCCTTAGAAATACCAACTTTCGAGGTTCTGAGGGCTATAGAAGCTGTGGGAAGAACCGCCAATTACCAGCTTGTTATCGATCTAACAGCTTGACATAGTGGGGTCAGGAGTTGTTCCAACAAATTAGGAAAAGACAAGGTCCGCAGAAGGCGGTGGTGAGAGCTGCACAGTAGGTCCATTTACTTCTATACATCACAATCTCATGGTATTACAATCATCATTCATGAGAACAGCAGTCCAATCCTGTACAAAGGAAGACGTAGTATCATTCGTTATCGCAGTGAGTTTCTCATAGATGAAAATTGCCCTTAGCTTACTGAGCCATTCCTCTTTGGATGGAGCTAGAGCACCTTTCCACTTTTGAGCGAGTGCTAATCTTCCCGCTCTCAACATAGCCCCAATGACCTTCGGGAATGCATTCTGTTCGGTCTCCGGCATGGGTGTACCCAGAAGAATCTCCAGTGGAAGTAGAGACGGACAGAATCCCACTATATCCTTGATCCAGCTAAGCAGTTCAGACCAGTACAACTGAATCACCTGACATTCCCATCACATGTGAAACCAAGTACCGCGTTGCAAACATATCTTGGGGCAAAATGGTGAGACATGTTTAAACATTTTAGACAGAGCGGTCGGAGGGCGGTGCCATGAATGGAGTATCTTGAAGCTGTGTTCCATAGCCGCGGTATACAGTGACACAGAAAAGATAGATTTAAAGATTGCCCTCCACGTGGAGTCCTCCAACATCAAGCCCAGCCTTTCCTCCTATAGACGTTTGAAGGGTTGTCTGCCTTCCAACCCCGCCGTGATCAGCGTGCTATAGATCCTAGAGAGGGAGCTCTTCCGGGTTGCGGATTCAGCAAAGACATTTTCTAAAGTGGGTAAGGGGGCGAGTAAGGTCGGAGACCCACCGAGAGTGGGTTAGCATACCCTTCAGGCGTAAGTATTCAAAGACTGAGGGCGGGCTATCTATCAATGCATCTGATAGTTGGTCGTATTCAATAAAGAGCCCCTGGCGGAAGAGTTGAGCAGCCCTCTCCAAGCCCATATCAGACCACGATTGGGTCTCACGAAAGCCCCTGGCACCAAGGTTGAGGGGGAGGGCCCAAAGAGATGTTAGAGGGGACGGGCAGGAGGAAAGCTGTTTATTGCCTTTGTTCGGTTTCCAAACTGCCCAAAGGGCAGCTAGGGTAGGGTGTGATTTGAAGTGGGAAGGGAGAGATTTGGGGGGGAGCCCACAGTAAATCCATGACTTTTTTCGGGTGAGACTGGATGCCTTCAATATAAGTCCAATACGTCCCCGGATCATCCCTCATGTGCTCCAACATCACACAGAGTTGAGCCGCTTTGTAATATAGCCTAAAGTCGGAGAGTTAAAGTCGAAAATTTGACTCTTGCTCTTTTACCATTCCAAATTAATTGGTGGATTCAGGATTGAAGTGCCTCGAACAAGGCCTCGGGGATCAACACAGGGAGGGCTGTGAAGAGATAGAGAAGGCGGGCAAGATGTTCATTTTCACCGAGACCATACGCCCGAACCAAGAGAGAGTGAGGGGTGCCCAGCATTTGAGATTGCTACTAATCTTAGCCAAGATCGGAGGGAAGTTGCAATAAAAGAGTTGTGACATGTCCCTAGGGATGGAGGTGCCCAAGTATACGGTGGTTACCCGCTCTATTCTCACTCCCAGTATTTCAGTATCTCCCCCGATTTCATGGTCCCTGGGACCCATGGGCATTATACTGGATCTGGATGTGTTCACCTTAAGCCCCGAGAATGAGCCAAAAAGCTTTATGAGGCCGAATAACCGAGGAAGGGAGTCCTGAAGGTTAGTTAGGTATACCAGGATGTCATCCGTGAACAGCGAGAGTTTAAAGTCGCAGTCGCCGCACCTCATCCCTGTGATCTCTTGGTCCGCTCTGACCGCGATGGCCAGGGGCTCCATCGCTAGGGCATATAAAAGTGGAGACAGAGTACTCTCGCCGAGGGGCCATTATATAATGCGAGACTCACCCACAGAATCTGTCTCCAGACCCATCTTTCGGAGAACTTTACCCATATAAGGCCATTTGACGCGGTTGAAGGCCTTTTCTGAATTTAACGAAAGAAGATAGCCCTCCACCCCCTGCCTTTACACCTCATGCATGAGATCCAGGGTCTTTCGCATATTATCTGATCCTTGGAGGCCTGGTATAAAGCCCACCTGATCTCTGTGTACTGGGGAAGGGAGGAGTTTGCCAGTCTGTTCGCCAAGAGTTTAGCCAAGATCTTAACGTTCGTGTTGAGGAGGGAAATAGGTCGATATGAGTGGCACTGGGAGGGGTCTTTCCCTTCCTTGGGGAGAACCACTATAAGAGCAGACATCATGGTGGGTGGGAGGGAGCCCAGTTCCAGCGCAGCATTAAACATTTTGGCCATAAACGGAGCCAGTGTAGACCGGTAAGTTTTGTAAAACTTGACTGTATATCCATCGTCCCCCGGGGCCGTGCCGCTCTTCAAGGAGGATATGGTGTCTATTATTTCTTGTGGGGTGATGGGAAGCTCTAGTGGGTCTGCTTTGTCAGGGGGGAGGGTGGAGGGTGGAGGTGAGGAATGGGGTGGGAAGCTTGCAAGCCAATATCTTATCTGCTTTTTCCCCCTTCTCCATATATTCCTCTTTCAGGAAAGATAGCTTCCTTTCCGTCTGTCCCACCAGGAGGCGTGCCAGCTTAAAATGCAGCCATTGTAGTTCCTCCCACTTTCTGGAGAACATCTGCGTTTTCAATTCCCCACCCCACCCCGGTTGGATAGCATCTATTTTTTCTCTCAGTTGTTTCTCCTCATAACCCCTCTCCCTCTTTTTCCTCGAGCCTATCTCAATAAGGGAAACCCTAATGGTTGCCTTGAATGCATCCCAGACACCCATAATGCCCACCTCCCCATTCTCGTTAATAGAAAAGTAATCTTTAATGGTTGCTAGAAGTGTCTGACGTACTTCCTTATCCTGCAACAGGAGGTCGTTGCACCTCCACTGAGTCCCAGAGTGGGGAAAGGGGGGAATACCTAGTTTTATCTTGACCATATCGTGGTCCAACCACGGGACAATTTCTACCCCCGATTCCGTGACCTCTTCCAGAAGCGAGGAGTCTATCAAAATGTAGTCAATGAGGGAGAACGCTGCATGTGGCTTTCAATAGAAAGTAAAGTTTGGATCTCGGCCCTGTTCCGGGGCGTGTGTATCCCTCAGGCCCAGTTCCCCATTAACCTCTTGGAAGGCTTCTGCCAATTTTTTTTTAAGTCGCTAGTCAGGACAGGGGTTGGTGGACTTCCTATCTCTCTTGGGACAGAGAACCATGTTGAAGTCCACTCCCACCAATAGGGTACCCTCTGTAAACGCCATATTTTTCTCTTTCATCCCTTCCCAAAAGGCATCTTGCACCTCATTCGGGGCATATATGCACACCAGGGTGAACAGCCGGACCCGCACCTCCCCCTTGACCATGATATATCACCCCTCCGGGTCTGACCTCTGGGCTTTGGGTGTGAAATGAGCACTAGGAGAGACCAAGAGGGCGACTCTGCATTTTTTAGCCTGAAAGGACGCTTCGAACACTTGGTGAATGGTTTTGGCCCTGAACCTTGGTTCTTTTCCCCAAACCCAGTGGGTTTCTTGTAGGAATAAAAAGTGAAGCTGAAGCCTTGCAAATTGTCTCACCATCCGAGACCTTTTTGTAGGAGAATTGAATCCTCGGACATTTAAAGACCCCACTGTCAAGAATTGGAGCATCTCATCCATCCAAACGGTGGTAAAAGCACATGGCCCCATCTTTGGAGCTCTTAGTGTCACCCCCCCACAATGCCTCTGTGCCCTACTATTGCCCTGAGAAAGTCCTGGGGCTATGAAATAGCCTAGAAAACTTGGCAAGTCCCAAACAAAACCCCAGAGAACTATACCCAACAACTCACCCCACCCCCCACCCCTGAACGCCTGGTTACCCAGCGACCTCATCTCGTCGCTCAGCCAGGCCACCAGTGTCTCCCCCCTCCGGGCTCTTTAACTCTTCAAGAACAACAACAACCTGAGCCACCCCCACGCCATATGCATAAACCGGCTTATGAACAACAATATCGAACCCCGACTCACAAAGTCGAATATGGACTCGGACCAAGAATACTGAGGGTCTCTTCAGGTTTTTGGCTGTTCTGGTGATGCTGGGGCAACTCTCCTGAACTTCCTGTGACCCCGGACCTTACGCTTTTCCAATGCAACCTTGGTCCCTGTGGTGCCAGTTGGGGCTCTCTCGTGGTCTTGTTCACCCATTTCAATATCCGGTTCACCCATAAGTCCCATGCATACCCTGTGGATGTCGTCCTCCATGACCAAGGCGTACTTGTAGCCCTCCAGCTCGAAGGAGAGCGAGAATGGGTATCCCCACCTATACCGGACACCTTTAGCTTGAACCATCTTCGTCAGTAGGGAGAAGAGCCGACGCCTTGCCAGGGTAAAGGCCTAAAGATCTTGATATACCGAGATCTGGGTCCCTTCCCACTCCACCAGGCCTCTTCTACGTGCTAGCTCTAAGATTTTGCTTTTCTCCGAGAAATAGTGGAAACGCACGAGGATTGACTGGGGGCCTCTGTTGGCTGCGCCTGCCCTGTGAGCCCTGTCAATGGTTGGTTCATTCGTATTTGCTCCTTCGAAGAGTGATCCCACCACTGCATTGACCACCTTTATAATGTCAATTTGCGTTTTGCCGTCTCGCTCCGGAAAGCCCAAAAAGCACAGGTTACAGCGACGCTCCCTGTTCTCTAAATCCTCAAGTTTCAGAGCGCACTTCTCTTCCCTTCTCTCCAGCTCTGCCAAGCGCATGTCGAATTGAGTCTCGAGGATGTCATTTGAGGCCGTATTGTTTTCCAATGCTTGGACCCTGTCATCAATAGAGTAAACTTTTTTGTCCAATGTGTCCAGCCGTACTGCAATGTCTGCTCTGAATCCTCGGATTTCTTCTAAAAGGGCGGCCATACCTTTAGCGACCGAGCTGGCGTCCGTTGGTTCCAAGTGCGCCGGGGCTGCAATTGTAGGGAGAGGCAGGGTGCAAGGGGGTGGGCGGCAGAATCTCTGCAAGGATTATGTCCAGTTCATGGGCCCCCTGGCCTACCCCAATGCCACCGAGGCTCTGATGAGTAGACCACCGGGGATTCAACCAGGTGGAGAGCACCGTGGGATGCCCTCACCAGCAGGGTAAGCCCTGTTATCCGGACCCTCCTCTTGCTTGCACCGACCACCAGGGGTAGACCTCTCAATGGTGACGGGCGAGAATACAATCCCCAACCGCCTAAACCCTATAGGCACCGGAAGACCTCCAGCCAAGTTCCAAGTCTTGCCCCTGATCTCAAGGCTGGCCCCCCACCTCTTTCCCCATTTGCCCAAGCCCAGAAGGTGACACCTGCCTTTCCAACAGACTGGAGGGGTAGTTCTGGGGACCCAGTCTGGCCCTTAAGCATTTTTCACAGAATTGTTGTCCCAGCGACTCTACTCACTGGTCAAGCGGGCCCTTGTAGGCGCAGGTGGCTGTGTGGGCGGTGCTTCAAGTCCGGGGCTGCAGGGAGTTGATCTTGCGTTTTCCAGCGGCGGCTCCAGTCTCCGTGGTCAGGTCAGGTGGGTGGGGTCATCAGCTTTCAGGGATCAGAGCTCTGGCCATGCCGGAGGTAGATGGGGGCGGTCCCACAACGTCCAGAGGATGCCGCCTCACCGCCTTCAATAAGCACCGAGCACCGGGGCACTCTCTCACCTCGGAAGTCCCCCGCCTCGCCTGGTCCATGGGTCACACTAATATCCTGGCCGCGGGGGGGGAACCCTGGGAGCTTGATATCTGGAGGAGCTCGCCAAGGCCTAATCTCGCGCCCCTCCCTCTCCGCGGGGACAGCTGCAGTGCTGTGGAGCGACTGCTGGGATCCGCGGTCCGCTCTGATCCACGCAGGTTTTCACTGTGCCTTTGCTCAGGGCCAGCGCTGCTTCTCGGGGGGGTCCGGACCTTCACTGGGGGGGTTCAGGGTGGCTCAGATCCTGCTTAGCCTAGCCCAGAGGGGAGGTTTACTGAGGTGCGTCAACACATCTCGACGCCCCCTGGGTGTTCCCGTGGCCATTTTTTTTTCTCGTGTCCAGAAACGGTCACTGTGCCATTTCTTAACTTGATAAAAATCGCTCTTACTACCCCGGTATGACATGCCGGGATACTAATGGCAATATAACCCTGAGAGGGGGGCATTGCCGGGAGGGTAATTCCCCTGGAGCTTCGTTGCCCTGGGGGCATTACCCTACCGATAATGCCCCCCTCCTCGGGTTATATTGCCTAACCCTGACTTGTGAGCTTATAATGCTCTGAGACCCATATTTGGCAAAGTGATGCCCTTCCTGAGCAGCAGTGGAGTTGGTAAACATAATGATCTTACTATATTGGGAGCAGATTGTTCTAGTCAGTTTTACAGCCATTGGAATTGATTGATAAAAAGCCCTTCTCCTAGCCGAAGGCCTGATATGTCATCTAAAAGGGAACACACTACCACTATGTATTCACTTTCAGTGCATTTCAGCAAAACCTGCTTTGCACTTAAAAGGAGACGGAGAATTTGAGCATGTGACCATTCCCCTATGCACCACTATAAAAATGGGTCCTGATCCTGGCAAATCAGGTGGTGGGAGGGGTTTGTCAAACTTGCAATATGGTAATTATTGGACCAATGAGAAACACCTCTCATCAAAGCCCTTGGAAAGGGCTAAGGGTAAGGGTGTATATAAACTGGTATCTTATAGAAAGTAGATAGTCAGCTAGGAATACAACAACCAACACAGACAGAAACCAAAAGGAGAGAGACACATGAGCAGAATGTGCCACAGCCTTGACGGCGCTTTTCCTGTAAGGCAATGCTCCAGCATGAAAAGGGCACATTGACCTGGATCAATAACATAAACATTGCATTTCAACAAGGATGTGTAGGTCCTTGACCAGTACGCATCTTATTCTTTCCAAATCACAACATGTAAGATTTGCCAAAAACAAGCTATGTTTGAGGCTCCAATTTAGAACAAATCCTCGATCTGAACTAGTTCAGAAATCCCTTCTTTGAGGTTATGATAAATAGTATGTTTTGTTAATGTCCTTCACTTACATGCAGTGACTTTACACGTTCCAGTCTCTTTGGGCTTTGGGAGGAATGGGGCCAGAGTTTTCTTCAAGATATGGCAGTGTTTTAACTTTAAATAAACTGACGTAATTGAGATGATTCAGGGCTGCAGTGAGTGGTTGGATGTCACATGACACTAGCAAGTCCACTCACGGTAGCAGTCATGTTGGGTATGCGACTGAAAGCCAATCAATAAGTTATAGTGTAGCTTCTGGCAATAAGTATTTGTGTTCAGTAAACCAGGCACGCACACCTCCCCCTAATACTATTTTGCCCTGGTCTTGTTTCTCTGCTGAGTCACCTTGATAAAGACCGCTGGAAAACCCATATTGAAGTGGAATGTAATGCCCAAAGAGACAAATACATCACCTGTAGGTATGGGTCGGAGCCTGCCTGGCACCGCCCACAGTTCCCATATAGATGCTGATGCCCTGTCTCTCAACCTAACACATGTGAGTTGCGATGAAACATGTCCTTTCCAGGTGTAAAACTCTACAATGCCTGTACACAACGCCTGTCCCTTTATCCTTCCGTGCGCATAGAAGCTAACCTTGAGTTACAAGCCCGGAGTGAACGTGTTATTCTGGTTATATCCCCGCTCTAAACATGGTCCCAATATCTACTGTGTTAGTGTTGACAGCAATAGTCTTTGGAAAAGACTCTGTTTAATAGCTCATTTCACAATAAGGCATGGCCTACTATAACAGTAGAGCGGTGTACTGGATTACTGTCATGTATTGCTCTTCGAGGACCCCCTTATGATTTTCATTAAAATGCCATAATGCGATAATGCCTTTGAAGATCATGTCCTATTATCTGAATGATCAGGTCAAAGCGTAAACATTACATGGAGCTAAGTAAATCACCAGCGAGCGCAAGGAAATGTTCTCGCTCATAATAATGGCTTCACCACACGAGGCATCAAGGAACAAGAATGGGCTCCCACTGGTGACACTAAAGAACATTCTCTCTATGAAGAAGACATGGTACATGAGTGCTACTGCTCACGCCCATCTTTGAAGGCACATGCTTTTATAATACTGATCGGCATGAGGGATCAAAATGTCTGCCTGGAGTCCAGGAACACAGCGGCAGATAATCAGATGTGTCTTGGTTCATCAGCGCGGCGTTCAGCGTCAAAGGTTTACTCACAGCGGCTTTTATAGCTATTGAAAAGCATTGCTTAGAGGATATTGGATTTCTTCCAGCTGTGCCCCACCTATTGATATTGATTACTACATCTTCAGTTCGGGAAACATGTCTTGAAGCTAACAGCAAGGCACCCCGATTCTTAGACTCCGCGTGGCTGCTGTGAGAATCCTAATTAGGAAATGACAAAGGAAACATCACTCCCGCTTTAGTTTTGGCTTTTAGATGGTGGCACCTTCAACATCTCGTCAGCGAAACGAGACCTTGCGTTTACTCGCATGGATTTGCAGAGCAGGACATTGCTTTTGATAGACCGCTGTAATTGCGGTGATGGCTTGCCTGTGGACTCTTACCCATTGCCTCAGCACTTCTGCTCTCCGCCTGCCCCCATCGCCTCCCCAGCCCCTATGCCAGTGCAGCAAGGGGAGCTATGTGGATAAGGGAGAGATCAAGGCTGCTGTGATACCCGCTAGTGCCTTCGTGTTGTGGTATACTACGCCTACTCTTTCCCACCCGTTTCTGGGAAACTTTCTTGTGCCTGTGAAAAAGCCTAGGATCTAAGAATGCATTTGAGAGGGAGCAGGAATGCTAGGATATTTACTCTGTTGTCCCAGAAATGTTACAATTGGCTATATTGTTATGCCTGGGACGAGGTTTGAGTAGCTGATCAATGGATACCAATTCCTTACAAATTGTCTTATTAGCTAGGTATATGCTGGCTTTACCTGGCAAATGGTCGACTATCAGGGCCAACAGTGGCAATACCTGGCAAATTGTTGTGAGTATCAGGGCATTTAATTCCATTGGATGGCAAATAGCATGTGTATATGGGCATATAAAGGCAACACCGGGCAAACGGTGTAAGTGCGTCTATAAATTGTAAGGTTTTATTGGCAAATGGTCACTGTCAAGTGTGTGAGTACTTGTGCAGAATATAGCTATACCTAGTAAATAATGTGAGTACTGTAGGATATGAAGGCAATGTTTATCTAATGATGTCAAAAGCTGTGCATTTGATAGCAACACCTGAGAAATGTGATATGATCAGCCAGGCATATGGTTGCAAAAAACATCATGTGATGGGACTACCTTGCAAATGATATCAGCAACCTCAACTTGGACTAAAATGCTTGGAATGTGTTTGCAAGTCCAGGGATAGGGTTGATAAGTGATGGCAATACCTACTAAATCCTGTGAGTAACTTGGCACGTAATCGAAAAGGCACACAGCATAACACCCATGGTGGCAACATTTGAGATATGGCGCAAGTACCTTGACATATGACCATAAAACCAGATATTAAAGGTGAGTATCTTGAATACTCCTGGTGGTTCCTGGCAAATGGTGGCTATGCTTTTCACAAGATGCCAGTGAATGCATATACGGTATCAATAACTGATGTATTCCATCAATATCTGGCACATGCGAATAGCATGCCATTACCCATCAAAGATTGAGAGGACCTTGGCATATGATGATGCCACATGGCATACAGTGGCAATGACTGGACATTATAGGTTCCTTGGGCATTGGATGACAAAACTGAGAGCTTGTTATAAGCACCTAAGACTTTTGATGCTAAGGCCTGGCATATGATGACAGTCGTGTGAGTTCCTGGACTAATGATCACAACAACCGAGAACGAGTACCGGAGCATGTGGTTTCACTGCTTGGCCATGTGATGCCAAACTGTGAAACACAGACACAGCTACTTTCAAGCAACTGTTACATAGGATCAGGGATTTCTGCGAAGGTGGATACGTAATCTTAGTGAGCACACAGACATATCTATCTGGCCTGTAGTATGATTCCATAACTCCACGAATTTAAATCTGAAACTTAATCCACAGGATATGATTTGGTAGAAATAGTGCAGGCCTGTGGCTACGACAAAATGGGCCTTAATCATTAGGATCGATGCAGGGCATGTTGCAAGGGGCATGCATTTCATGGATTGTGGGGATGAGTATGAGTAACTGGTTTGTGAAAGGATAGTTTGTGCTTGTGAGTTGCTAAATTATGATGAAGGTTTTCGTATCTAATATTTTGGGTTGGGCTTTATTAAGCACTCAGTTCACCAAAGGCATCTGGGCACTGCAGATTCAGGGTAAGGCTAGGGTTACGGTGAACAATTAAACTCCTGTTTAGACTGTTTAGAAAGCCAAGTGTTCATGTTTTCGCCTAAATTGCAGCAGGTTAGCATCAAGACAGAAGGGAGAGCAGTCCACACCTTTGCTGTTTGGACCGGAAATGTTCTGACACTTATCTTCGCCTTCCTCTATCTAGTAACAGGAAGTAAGCAGCACTGTTGTGATCTTAGTGTTGTAAATTGTTCTGAGACAAACCTATTGGCTCGAATATCGGTCATGTTCTCACTCGCAGAGAGTGCATAGATGCAAACCAGGGTCTGCACATTTTGGAACTCTCAGCGATAGGCTGGCTGCATGTTTTCATCCTCTGTAAGTGGTTCATGGATCTCACATAGACGCAAAGGTAGCTAGAAAACTGGTTCCAAAGTCCACTCTCGACAATATAAGTGCATTGACCATGATAAAGGTCTGAGGAAATGTGAGAAAAGGAAGCAGAATTTGAATTCTTCTCATATAAAAAGCATTCTTTAATACCAATTATATCTGGTAGTCGAGCGACAGATCTGCATCCATCGTGACACCCAGATTCCTGAAGTATGTGGTAGTGCAGTTTCTGAGTTCCTGAGTCAAGAATAAGGAATTTTAAGTGTCCACCCTTGGACCTTGATGACCAGCACCTCAGTCTTACTCATATTATTAGTTTGGGCTATGTACGCATCACCTATACACCAACACTATTGCATAGGAGTGAAGGTGGCAGGGACATGTACATCCTCATTGGATCTCTGTGAACACCCTCTATCAAGCAGTGACATCAAACCTTATTCTGCCAGTGTTTTTCTAAGCTGTCTGCTGAGAATAAGTGGCTTAATTGCAGCTGTAAATGGCTGCTAGTGCAATATAAATGTCTAAGCCAAGTGTGCCTTCAGCCACCTGATTTACATCTGTCCCGAAAGTCAGGTTAAAAACATGCAATAACAAAACCAGCAGTAGCTTGACTTCGTATGCATTTGCCGGGTAGTATCTTGATATCAATGCTAAGAAAATGCCTAGTCCACACCTATACACAAGCCCAATTCTTGTTTTTGAAACTGTTACTGTCCATGTGACCCTTTAGCATTTAGTGCAACAAGGCACTCTTTCAAACGTGAAGATACTCTATCGCCATGGGGTCTGACACAGATTTGTGAATCATCTGCTTCATTTAAAAAGAAGAGGTCACTTTTTTGGAAAAGGTCTAATAAAGGATGAATGAACGCATTAAATAATGCAGGATGGTCCTTTTGTAACCCACAGTTTAGAGGTTTGGCGGCTTACACAAAGGAACCCATATAATCGCACAGATCTGTTGTTCAGAAAGGAGCGGATCCAGCTCAGGGTCATGTCCAGTATGGCCACGGTATTTGGGGGGATTGTAAGACTGTGCTGGTCCACTGCATTGAAAGATGCAGACAAATCCAGAGGTAGAAGTGGCCCAGATGCACCATGATTAGCCTCCTCTCTCATATGGCCTGAGACTTGTAATGGCAGCTTCGGATCTTGAGTTGAGTAGCCACTCACCTCCTGGACTCAAATGGGAAGCTGTGAATTGGGATGACATGTGCCTGGGCCCAATGGGTCCAGAGTTACTCTCTGCAGTAGGGGATGCACAATTGGCTTTTTCTTTAAGTCCGGCACCGCTCTGTAAGTTAATGAAATATTCAATAAGTTGCAGATGTCATCATGGAAAAGAGGGAAAATAACAGCAGAAAATTTCAAGGGGTCTAAATCACCCAGAGATCCGATAGAGTGTGGTATAGTAATGAGTTTTAAACCCAGTGCTCTGCTTAGAGATTCAAATTCCTTGAAAACTTTTTGTATGTGTGTTTTATATAGTGCAAGCTTAGCACAGGAGCAACTTAGTGATGTCCCTGCATTATAGGGTACAAGATGGGTACATTTAGAAGACAGTTCTGAGAGGTGTTAAACCGAGGGCGGTGGATCCTAAGTCAGACTTAGAAATGTCCTAAAAGTAGTGCCTCCAGTTCTTTTCTGAATCGGTCTTGATCACAGCTGGGATGGTGTTCCAGAATACTGGGGCATAGTAGGAGGAGGACTGGTTTTGTGTCTTCCCCTGTGTCCGTTTTGTTCGAGTCTTGCGTTGGTCCGGCTTCTGAAGGTGCAAGTGGCGGTACATGTTGCATGCGTTCGGGCGGTCGTTGTCTTGTATGTGATACAGGTCGTTTTACAGAGAATCCTGGCAGAGATAGGTAACCAGTGTAGGTCAAGCATGACAGGGGTGATGTGGCTACATTTCTTGGAACCACTTAAAAGGCATGCTGCAGCATGACTGACCACCTTAAGAGGGGTCAAATGTACAGGAGAGAACCCATCCAAGAGGTTGTTGTCCCCAATCAATGTCTGCAATCATGAGGGCCTGTAGTGTGGTCCAGACATACTGTAGTGGGGAAAAGGGCCTAATCATGCAGAGCAGTGTGAGCATATACCAAGCAGTCTGAGTCCTTTTATTAATATGCTGCTGGAAAGAGATCTTACTGACTTAGATGAACCCAAGGTATTTGGTAGAGGGGATAAAATGAGGAGAGAGCCCATCCAAGTGCATAGCATGTAATTCAGCCATCCTTGGTTGATTTCCTGTTTCGATGGCTGATCAAGCAGAAAACATTCTTTTTTGGTTGGGTTGAGATTTAGGTATGCACTTATCCATCTTTGAATGTTTGGAAGATGTGTGCAAGCGTGTATGATGTAGTGGGAGCAGTAGACTATGAGATGCATTTGGGACTAATCCAAGTATTGGTGAAGCCTACAGAGATGTTTGGATTGTCGAAGAGTGAACCTAGTGGTTCCATGTACAGTTGAAATTACTGCAGAGAGAATTGAGCCCTGCAAATGAAGGAACTCTGCAGTTCACCCGGTTTTGGTCAAATCTGAACGTGCACATCTGAACAGCTTGGTGTCTGTCTGATAGGTAAAAGGAGAACAAATTGGGAACCATTCTTATGAAGCACTTTCTTTGCACAACAAAGCTGGCCAGAGTCTGTTGGTAGACTGCAAGCAGCGGAGATGTCGGAGGACTTGGATCATGATCTGGGGTGCATCTTCAATCACCTGGACAATAGCTGTTTCTGTTCTGCATTTGAGACCAAACCCTATGATGGCTGATCCGATCATAAAGTTGATTGCCTAATGCCTTCTCATTAATTTTACCAATACATGGGAGCATTGTGATTGGCCAATATTTGGGAAGGTCATCTGGGTCCAGGGTGGGATTTTTAAGTAGCAGGTGATTAGTCCTCTTTTTAGTCAGCTGTCCAAGATGCCCTGATTGGGCAAGGTATTAACTATTTGGAGGAGGATGGTGAGGGCAGGTCTTGTGATCTTTTTCAATATTGAGGAAAGTAGTACATTGTCACTGTTAGTGGCTGGCTTTAGTGAGTCGAAGGTTTCAGTGAGAGCCTTCGGAGTGGGGGCATATCCAGGGTTGGACAGACATGAAGTGGGATCAATCTCTATGGTGTGACCAATTTAAATACATCAATGTGTTGTCTTTTGGTGTCAAAGTTAGTGATAAAGAAATAGATTTCTCTAGATGGATTCTCTGACATTGTTTTTAAGTTCCAGATCCCTGTATTTGAGTTCAAGATCCCTATTTGTGAGCATCACTTGCTATGCCAACTTCACCTTCTTAAGTTCAGCTTCAGTTTCCAACTTTTTATATTCAAAAGCCAATTTCATCCTCAATAATTCAAGTTCAAAGGAATTCCCAGAAGAAACATTGGTGGGTTTCGGAATAGAGGCAACACAAGAGGTGGCACTCCCAGAAACAGATTCAATTACAACCCCATGGGCAGAGTCCTCAATGGTTGCACCCTCCCCCTTCATCAAGAGCATTGCCATCAGTCTGGTAGTCCACCAGGACAGCTATCAGCTCAGCCCTAGACTTATCTTCAAAGTCTAACTCCCTGACTGCACAAGCACTCGAGAGAGCCTCTAAGCTCATCCTAGTCAATTTACCATTTGCAATAGATTCCATTGCTTGTAATGTAGTTATCTAGTACACAACTACACCTCAAATTCACAAAGTGTGGATATTTAGTAGTGGCAAGGTTACACACAGATTCTTAAAACCATTAGCATCCCACCGCTGCCACCAGTGTAAAGATTGGAGGGGGGTTTCTGTATTCGTGCCCTCTATATGGCAGAGTAGAAGCACAGAGTACCCCAGCCAAGATTCTCTATGCGGTAGCAATGGACGAGCAATCAAGATTTAAGCCCTCAGGAGGTAATTCCTGCTGGTTCTTAAGTACAGTGTAGACCCCAACCCCCCACAAAGGAATGTCCACACACTATGTTATGTGATAAGATAGTTCTTTATATAAATTCCGTTCTGAATATATACACAATCAATAACACACTTTGTACTCTGGCAATTCTAATATGGTAAATATGTACAATATCTATGTGGTACCACAGTGCACTCTTGACTCATTTAAAATGCATCAATTGCTGACAGTTTCCAATGGCATACAAATAAAATAGTAAAGTGGATCAACATCAGACATAGGAAGGAAGACAAGTTAGGTTAAACAGTGCAGAATATTTTATCCCACTACCATGAAACCGTTCTGTGTGAGGATCCCCCCACCTTGGCAACCTGTAAATAAAGTGTATTAACAAGCCCAGTCCATATATGTTTAAGATAGTCTTGTTTCCTGCTAAAATATTCTACTACCCCAATGTACCTGACATTAGCAGAGTGCTTTCGATGGTTCATCACCAGATTCCTCTTGAGTGGACTCCCTTTAACGCAGGAGCCACGGGTCGTCGAGATTCCTATGAAGAAATGTGAACACTGTTGTCCAGGGAGCAGCTTTGACCTTCGCAGTGCTCATCGGTGATCGGTCATGAACGTCCTGTGAAGATGAGGCATGCAGTGCACCTTGATGACAAGAGTTTGTTGCCACAAAGCAGACCGATAAAGAACGTAGGCCCAGCAGGGGCATCGAGTCGTCGGTGTTGGTGTCGATGATCGGGACTCGACAACGGATGGTGTTCGGATCTTCATTGGTCTGTGTCTTTGTGGACTTCGGGTGGCGGGAAACCCACCACGGGATCGTCCTTGATTCATCAGCGACCTCCACTTTCTCCGGCGAGACAAAGCAGTCGACAGTGATGGAAAGGTAGTCCTTGATTTCAAAGTGTCTTAGGCAATGGAGTATTGCGGCTCTGGTCGACGAGGTTACAGCAGTCCTCCAAACCTCGGTCAACGGTGATGGTCGTTGACGGCCTCGATGTCCTGGCACTTACTTCAATATTTCTCGGCGGACCCCATCCGAGCCGGCAACCTTTCTAGGACTGACTTCCAGGGTGCCTTGAACAAGATCAGCATTGCACGATGTTCCCTCATAGCTCGGAAGAGGTCTACTAGCTTGCATCAGTTCTTGGAGACACAGCAGCTTTTGGATTGTGTCGAAGGAAAGCAGCAGCAAAGCCTTCTTCTTCCAGCTGGGCTTCAAGGTTAAGCATAAAATTTTGACTTCAGCTTCTGAACGATTCTGGTAAGTGAGAGGTCCCCAGATATAGTGTTCTGTCTCTCATTTACACTGCTGAGCCAGGCTCAGGCAGCCAATCATTCAGAAGTGCATTCAGCAGGCAGGCAGCCAATCAGGCTCACCGTGCATTCAGGCCATTCTCTTCCACCCATACACTCACAAAAGGAATGTGGATTGGGGCAAATACCCAGCCTTTCAGCACACCACACTGCATTCATGCCAGTTTCGGGCAGGGCTGTCCCATTAATTGTGTCACACACCAGAAACCAGACACCCCTAACATGAAATGTATATTGGTCACACACTCCATTCACCCAGGTCCCACCCCAAGGGTATACCCACAAAAGACAGACATTGGGAAGTCTCCATACAGTCTGGCCTGGACTTCCCCACAATACCATATATGGAACTTCCACCCAACAGGCAGACAGAGGAAGGGACAGAGTCAGGGCTTCCGAGGACTTTGGTAAAACAAGGTAACAGGCAATAGAATCCAGGAGGTCACAAGGGCCATCACAGAACACACATGATAAAAGGAGTACAAGACAAGTCCCTCCAAAGCATTTCCAGCATCACAATAACCAAATGTGAATGTTCAAGATGTAAGTCGGGGCAATAGATATGCTACAGTTGACTTATTGAGGAGCCTGCAAGAGAGAAGAAAACAGAGCAGGGTAGTGTATCCTTATTTTTCTGCTACAGCATTTCCGTAATGAGAAACAGGACCCCACAATGATCTGTCCATGTTCCACCAGAACTGACTAAATGACAAAAGACCTTTTCACATTGAGATTTCTTATTGAAGCAATACCCGACCAGTAATGCCCCCCTCCAAAGGTTCCATTGCTATTAGTACCCCGGCACATTTCACCAGGGCACTAATGGTATTTCTTTCTTGTGCAGAGAAACGGCATGTAAAGGGTTTCTCAACATGAGAAAAAAAAGCAAAAAAAAGGGTGCAATGGATTGAGGTGAAGGGACTGACTACACGTAGTTCCTTCTTCTTTTCCATGGCGGCTAATTGCGCAGCTGAGATATGAGGGACAAAGTAGTGCAGGTAAGTAGAGTTGGAACAGGGAGGGGATTAGATATGTGAAAAAGAGGGGTGGGAGATGGAGAGGGCCAGGGGATGCGGGGAGCGCGCTTACCTTTGTTCCCAGTGAGGGAAGGTGGCTGGGAGGCCACCGCACATCCCTCGCTGGGTACTAATTGCATTTAAAATGACATGTCTTATCAGAAAGACCATTAAACACGTATAATGACAGCTGGATTAAGGAGGTAGGTGCTCAGTTACCTAAGAACAGATATGTGTACCGGTCCGGGATGCATGTGTGTGTTTGCGGCAGGGGTTGTGTTTCTATCCATGTGGGAACTTGGGAATCATAACACACACACAAACCCTGTAGGACCTTGGTTTCACTGTGGGCACCTAAACCCAAGTCCACGCATCCTGTCTTCCAAATAATTTAAATGACTTAATGACTTAATAAACATCTGTGGCAGTTTTTTCCTCAATGAGGGTACCACACACGCAATAGGAAATTTGCATTTTTGACAAATTTGAAGCAGGATCCTATATTATAAATTTTTAATAATCATATTACTACTAACTTACACAAAAGGGTGGTTTGCATATGTATGTTTGTGTGTGTATAATTGATTTTCATGAAAGAAAAAAGAAGCTGTTATTGTACAGTTTAATTTACTTGGCTGAATAATGTTTTTTGCTTTGCTAGCCAACCCCCTTACTGTGCACATTTTAGGCCTACTGCCAATACAATAGCGACAACCTGTTAAGAGGAGGCAACTACTGCCATTGTTAATGCTGCAAATTGAGGGCATGTTTGCTTCCTTACCTCCTCGTTTCATAATAAATATTAGTATATGGCGAACAATGTGTTACAGCCTCCCAGCCAATGAGGAGGCTCAGAAACAGGGTCTTTACCACACCGGTAAATACCCTGCTCTTATCCTCCTTAGAGAGGGAGGCCTTCACCTTTCCTTGACGATAATCAGGTAAGTACACTCCCTGCAGCCGCCGCTTCCCCATTGCCCCACCCCCAAGCCTTTTTCCAAATATTTGAGCCCCCCCAGTCCTCCCCACTCACCTTACACTGCATGGTCCCTTGCAGGTGCCAGGAACAGTAGCGTTTGTGGTGCATCTCCAACTCCTAAATGGCTGCCATGGAAGGGGAGAAGGGACTACGAGTAGTTCCCTTCTCTCCGATCCATTGCGGTCAGGTATTTTTGTAGTTTTATTACGAGCTGAGCAGCTTTGCATAAAAACACTTTTAGTACCCCCGGTACAACGTGCCGGGACACTAATAGCAATATAACCCTTCCAGGGGGGAATTATCAGTCAGGTAATGCCCTGGGGTATGCTTTGCTCAGCTTGTAACTAAGGCCCTCCTGCTTGGGTCATATTGCTAAATTAAAATATGTCAGGTGTGCAGTGTTCTCTCCATATTTACCCTTATCACCAGGGTGCTGCTTGACTGCGCGAGTAGCTCGTGGTTGTGACGTATGTCATCAGACTAGCCACTAACCGGCTAAAATATCTCCAGGAGTAGAGAAGATTGTGTCCAGAGCTTCCATTTAACTGCTGCGTCCTTATAGTCGTATATTCCTGCTGCAGTTACACTCAACCACTTGGCCTTTTTTCTTAAAAAGATCTTACAGTCATGTAAAAAAAGCAAAGAAGAAGCCCTCACTCTGGAGTTCCAGCACAAGTTGTATATTGCAGTAATGATTGTGTAATAAGCGAAATGGGAAATGAGCATACCCTGTGAAGTACATAATAAGAAAAACCACTCTCCAGATCCTTTAGAAGCCATCCAATTACCGCGGCCCCTTTCCCCGAGTGATTTAAACAGGGAATTTTAAAAAAGCACTGTGTACACACAGTCCTCATGGTGGAACTACCACTTTTGCGCTTTCATGATTTTTTGCAAAAAGCTTTAAATATTCTCATAAATAGATTTTTGTAGTTGCTCACAACAGTATTATTTAATTGTATATACCAGCGTGCAAACATTTTAATAGGATAAAGATTATGGGTGCTAATTTCCAAGTCCTTTCTTAAGACCCCTGTCCTTGTGAGTGTGCATAGCTGGAAGACCATGAGCGAAGCCAGTGCTGCATCTTTTGGAGATCAACTACTCTATCCTCCATGACATCAGTACCATTACATTTAATAATAATGACACACGTTATTCCGCTCTTAGATGCAGGAGGAATCCTGCATGAAGTGCTATATAAAAGTAAGACATAATCATTAGTACTGTTTTTTGTTGCTGTTGAAGGTAAGGTCCTTTATTTTATAAAAATAGTCACCTCCTGAAACATCTCCTGCTCGCCCCATCACTCTGCCCTGCTCTCGCACCGACAGCCTCTTTGGAATCCCCCGTGACCTCACTAGGTTTCTGGGGTTTACAGGGGGCTTTGCCGCAGGGGTGTTGCTACGTCTGGAAGAGATCCAGGGCTACGCTTATGTCGGGACTGTCAGGACTCGGGGCTAGCTAACCTTTTTAGTTGCAGCCCCTGAGCTTCTGTCCGGGGCTACAACCAAAAGACCTGGGGCTACAGCCCCCTAAACCCCCCCCCTAGCAACGCCTCTGGGTCTTGACAACAGGCAGAGGATCTGACTTGCACAGCAGAGAATCAGGGTCGCCTTTCCAGCGGGTGGTGATAAACGTACATGAAGAGATGGTGAAGGGCTGTCGTCATATATACATGGGAGTTCATGTCTTAAAAGGGTGATGTGGAGTTCACTGAAGACAATTAGCAAATGTTGCATAGTGCACAAGCCGGGAGAGTTGAACGATACATGGGATTCACCCTTACAGTGGGGAGGTGTGACCGTACAAGGGACTTAAGTTTTCACGGTGGAAGGTTTAACCATAAATGGGGCTCAACTTGACCAGGTGGAGTGTTACAGCATACCTGGGACTCACCCAACAACGGGGTAAAACAATACTTGGGAATCATGGTGCCACAGGGGGAGTTTATCATTATGTGGGGCCTCATCAAGAGTTGGGTGGTAGCCCTTAAATGCAGCGGTAACGGTGTTACCTCCACATTTAAGGGGTCGCCCAATCTCGAATCTGGAAGCATTTACCCCGAGCTGTAAACTGGGGGTAAATGCACCGGAAAAATGCTGAATTTCAGCGCAATTACCACGTGGTAATGGACCCAATGGGGAATGAGGAATTACGTTTACCACCCAACCTGTGATCCAGCAGTAATACCACCAGACGGGTGGGCAGTAACACAAATACAGTTGGGCAGTATCCCAGTAGGGATACCGGACAACTCGTGATGATGCCTATAGTATTTACCCTAACATGAGGGAGGGTGGACTCACCCCTACATGGGTGCCTGATTATCAGTTCTGAAAGTGTTTGAAATAGTTCAATAGCCACATCAATTTCGTTTTTTTAATTGTTATTTTTTAATGCCAATGCGCAGAAACATAGAGAGAAAAAGTTCCTTCAATTTAAGTTTATACTCCTACATGAGCCCCCTCCCCCCCTTGCAATACAGCCCGCGCAGTCCCAGGCTCCTCCTCCCTGCCGCTGGCACAGATTCCATGTCACGTTCCTGCAGGTTCACAGACTGCTCTTTTTGGCACCAGGCTGCCTCCATCTGCTCCGGAATCTCAGTCTTGAATCAGTGGAAGCTCAGTCTGAGATCCTTCACATCGCGGTTTGTCAGTGGAGAGGAGCACCATCCGATTTCTTGGATGGCGCTCTGGTGCTCAGTGAATCCCTTGGTTGGCTACAGCGCAGCGTGGCGTATGGCAGTCAGGAAGCTGTCATCCACAACGTCCTCCATTTTGTCAAGCCATTATTATTATTGTTATTTTCCCATACTTCGTATGTATGTATGGTCCTGTTCTTAATTGTGGCAGAGTAGTGGCCATATAGAAATCCGTGTGTTGCAGGAATTCATTGTCAGTTGGAGAAACACTGCAAGTTCATATCCTCCTGTGCGTTTCCAAACTACATCACCAAGAAAGTCAAGCTGCTGCTTACCACCAAGATTGCCATAAAGAAGAATGAGGATAATTAAGCCTTAGCACCTGCTGGGGGTAAGGGAATTCCTGGGCATTAGGTGCCTGGAAGCCTGACCTATCATCCAGACCGAAGCAAGGACGTTTAGGGGGGATTTGGGTACCCATTTCCCGGGAATTCCTACCCACACGGGGAGCAAGTGACCGCATAGCACATATCAACATATCAATGCATGCAATATTGTGCTCTAGACAGGGGATCGTTAGTGTGTGGCACGAAGGTTTATAGATATGGTGCACAAAATACAGCCCGCGGGCCAGATGCAGCCCGTCACCCCATGATTACTGGCCCTCCAGGGCAGTGGAGGTCAAGAATAAGGTGCTACCCTTTTCTAGTCATTTCATCTCTAAGAGAAAATGAAGCAACACAGAAATAACAGAGGCCGACATCTTCATTTTTGTACTTTTAAGAGAAGAAAAATCACCAGACCAAGTGTTTCATCAATGTAGGCATTTTGGAACAAACAGTGAATGTAAATAGACTTACATACATTGCCAATGTATTAAGTTACAGTGGCTTTTCCAACCCCCTCTCCTAAAGCACACAATGCTTGCATCTTAAAGAGGCCAATCTCAAACTCCACACAAGTAAAATGTATTTTCTTCAGATGCTTGCATTTCATTTTTGGGATTGTAGTTATGATAAACATTACAGTTGACATGGAACATGGTATTGGATAAGTGAAACTATGCATTTTCTTTTCTTTAAAAAGCCACCCAAGATAAAACACAATCACAGTTAGAACAGAACACCTTAGGAGTTGTTTTGTCAGCATCCGCGTTCGTTTTGTTAACCACGGGCCTCAAGTACTTTCTGATAACAAACAGTAATGTTTTCATTATGTTCCTATGAAATATTACATGATTTTCTCCAAAAATTAAGAAATAGAACAGTAAAGTCAATAAATCTATTTCAGGGTGCAGCTTTCTTCTCGTTTCATTAGGGCGTTTTGTTGGTATTGAAAGCCTGCAGGACCCCCTTAGGCAGTCCGGCCCACCACAGAAACCTAGCAAATTACATCCAACCCTCCAGCAAAGCGAGATGTGCACCCCTGGTTTATGGGCATCATCAAAGACCTGCATTGCTATTAACATGCCAATCCTGGTGTAAACCATTTCCTCATCACTCAGTAAAAGTCTGGATTGATTATAATGCTACCTGTTGAATTAGTCAGTTGAATGCAAACAGCGGTAGAGTTTGGTGTGCACAGGCACAGAGGTACCGGCTCTGATCCCCGTGGCAGTGATGGCATTTCCTCGAACCAATGGTTGGTTGCTGTCTCCTGATTATAACAGAGGAGTGAACGATTCACTGTTCCAGAGGTTCAGCTGGGTCCTTGGTGAAGTTAGCCTCATAGCTCAGTGGGTGGTACACAAGGAGATCTTATCATGGCCTGTGCAGTCTGCTCCGCGCCATAATAGCCCTAGCAGGGATTGGGTTGCGGTAGTACATTTCTAAACAATCTCGGTAAAAGTGCTATGTCTTTCTCTCTTTTTTTAACAAGACATGGGTGGGTAAGTGTACCACTATTCTCATGACTGGCATCAGTGGCTGTATTGTTTATTACTTCCAGTCTGATTGTTACAGTTCAAATGCAATTTGATATCGAAGATGAAATCAAGGAAAGCTCGACCATCGCTCACTGATGACTCTACATTTAAAGATTAGACATGATGCCCTGCTAGGCGTGTTAAGTTACCGGACGACTGCAATTTGATCCCCCAGGTTGGCTTCAATTCATAAATTCCAAGATGACATTCAATGTTTCTCATTTTAGCTGGGGGGCAGGGGGGACTGAGTCCACCCTCTGAGTACCCTCGACTTGTGCCCTGGCTAAGTGATCATGCTATCATACAGTAAATACTTTATAAAGCGCACCATACCCCCAATCCAGGCATCTTGGCGCTATCTTCCTGAATTGCCGGTGGCCAGTAGTGCCTCACAGGTTAAGAGGATGCCGGTTCCTTTGGAAGGATAGCAATCAGCCACCTTTATTAGAATGGCAGGTACTTGCCACAATCAGATGAAAGCTGCCGGCCGAGTGCAAGGTTTTAATGGGCTTGAATCCAGGAAATCTGTGGGCCACAAAACTCAGAGCCAGTCCCTGGTCAGACGTATGTACTATGCATAACTAGGGTGACCATATGTCCCGGTTTTGCCAGGACGGTCCCGAATTGGGCCCTCTATTTCCCGTCCTGAGAGTTCTTAAATTTTAAAACCCCGTCCCGGTTTTGGGCAATCAGCGGGTGACAACAATTATAATTGTAATTATTTTCGCAATACTTTTAAAATTTTGAAGTTGAACGATTGGCTCGAACCACCAACTTTTCGGGTACCAGCCACAACTCTTACTGACAGTGCCACAGAGACTAGCTTGGAAAGTATTGTACAGCAAGCCATGTAATATCAATTCGAAGAAAAGCTTCTTTTTAATTAACATGTCAAGGTTCACAGACAAAACTGCACAAGTTAGATTATATATAACTTATAGAAAGGAGAAGTGCTGGAAATAGTGTTGGATGGTGATTGTGGGGTCATGTTGGGGCAGGGGCAGTAATGGGTGGCCTGCGATGGGGTTGTCCTTCTTTTATGTTTTTCGTTTTGGAAACTGGTCACCATATGCAGAGCACTTTAAATAGTATTCTCCAGTTCAGAGGTAGCCAGTGAAGAGCAAGGGGCGCATCTCTTAATGTGGAGTAATGAGGTCAATTCAGGGCCTCGTGGCTGCTGCTGATTGGCCATTTTGAACACGTGACAAAGCCTCATTTCTGGAGGCTGACAGACGCCTTATTGGAGCAGTCAAGCTCGGAGATCACAGGGGGCAGTGCTACAGTGGTGTACTATGATTGGTTTAAGCTTTCAAATATGTTCATACACATTCTCTAGTTCCATGTCTTAAAATCGCAGCCAAAATGGCTGTGGATACAAAATATTGCTGCAAAAATGCGGTGGTTTTGCCACCACAATCATGTAAAGGATGCAGGGGACATCCCCGTAAACCCCAGACCCATTATACCATTTAAGGGGAGCAGGGGACACCCCCACAACCCCTGCTCCCCTTAAATAGTATAATGGGGTACACCTTTACCAGGTCAAATCACAGCATTTTTGCCGTGATTTTTTTTTACCCGTGACATTTTTGCCACGATTTTACCTGATACCCATCCTCTGTGGTAGAATAGCAGCACCGATCAGCCTTTGTCATCTGAGGGAGTAGGCCATGTTTCTAACAGTCTCACCGGGAGAGGGCAAAGGTGCAGAGGGTCAAATCTCTGGTACCCACGAGTGTTGCTGGGGTTCATTGACAACAACCTCTATTGTTGAAGGGTTCAGTTGAAGCTGGTTCTGCATCATTGTGTTGCAAAAACTGCCCAACGACCCCAGGAGCAGCTTTACAGCAATGCATTCTGGGCATAAAATATGACCTTCGCTATGATGAAGACCGATCTCAAAGTTGACAACATCGGCTGCCCGGTGGGTGCTCAACCACCTCAGTTGTGGCGCAAAGTATAACATTGGGTGTCACCGGAAATAGAGCTAGGTTCCAGAAATGAATTCATTCAGCTTTAAATCTTTTTTAAAAAAGGTTTCTATTTTTCAACCAACACTCTAAGATCCATAGGCCCTGATTCACAGAATGTTTTACAATGGTGCAGTTCCATTGAAAAACGCCCTGTGAATCAGGGCCACTATATCAAAATGCAGCATATGCCACTTGTTCTACTATCATTTGTACTAAAATTATTTATTCCATTTATATTATTGTTGATGACAACCCTAAGATACCCTTTTTCAATCTGTCTCTAAAACGACCAACTTTAGCAGCAACGTAGACAAATGCGCCCTTAAAATGCACATATTGGCTCATTCTTTTGCTGATTCACACCCCCCCCCATGGAAGGGCTGACACTACAAGGTCATTCATTGGATTATTGTACATTGATTTTCATAATATTACATTTGCCTAGGTTTTGAGTGTGGGCGATAGCAGAGTGTAGGGCATTTTAACCAACAGTGTAAAAATGTGAGAAGCCATAATATAACGTGACCTGATAAAGTATCAGTGCCCGGCTCCCTACTAAAACAGGGGCATTAAACGTGTTATCTGGGCAGCACAGTAGCTACGCCGTGTTCTCGAGGGAGATACGTTTCCATCATTCAGGAAACACGCTTCACAAGGACACTGAGCAACAAGTCACTTAATATAGCCAGCACTTCGATGCCTACTTACATTTAGGAGTTGTGTTAAACGTTGCATTTGGTGAGAGACGCATTTGCGCCTCTGGCGCTGGGCTGGCAAGGCCCCGCGGGATTTCTATCAACACTAGTTCGCCCTCGGATTGAATCAGTGGCATTCACTTCCTCACCTCTGCGTCTGAAGCAGTGCATTCGGAAAGAATGTATGTACATGAATAGGGTTTTTAAAAGGACCAGTAGAAAGCACCCCGAGGAGCACTAGCAAAAATGAATGCATTCCTAGAATGGGCTCTTTCTAATTAGTCCCTAAAGCAGCTAAGGAAAGGTGTCAAGTTTTTCCCCAGTGGAGTGTTTTCCATTGAGAAGCAGGGGGCGGGGGTACAATTGGGCCTTTTATTTCGTCTTTCACCCCTGTGATTTGTAGGCGCTGCAGGTATCCCCCTTCATCACCTTTCTTTATCTACAACCTTTGTTTACTCTCTGGATTGCTTTAGCCTGCCACACCGCTTGACACCGAGGTGTACTTAAAAGTGTCTCAACCTGATGACTTTTGTGAAATTATTTCTGTATGAAAGCTGAAAATGGCTGGATGTTGGAAACCTTCCACCCATCACTTTTTTGGTTATAGTTTGTCTCCCAACTAGGCCAAACATGTCTGGAGTTGCTTGTGTTTGCATGCAGAGGGGACCTGGCCTAGGATTTCGGGCTGGGCTGCTACCATTGGTGGCAGTACCTGACTGATTTGCATATGGCGGGTCTCCTTTTGCAATGACTCAGACGGGCTAAAAACTGTGGTGTGGAAGATTTTCCCAAGCAGTGCCAATGGTTCAGATTTAATTAAAACCGTCCACCCATCCTTTTTTGGTTATAGTTTGTCTCCCTATGTGAGAGAGGGAATACCCAGTTGTGGGTCCCTTGCTCACTGTGTCATGGGGAACCAACCTGCACCTCACTCAAGAGGCCCAACCAGTCCAAAACATGTCTGGGGTTGCTTGTGTTTGCATGCAGAGGGGACCTGGCCTAGCAGTTCGGGCAGGGCTGCTCCCATTTGTGGCAGTACCCGACTGATTTGCAAGGGCACAGACGGGCTAAAAAAACGGTTGTGTGCAGGGTTGCCCATAGCAGTGCCAGTGGTTCAGATTTATTCAGAACCTTTCACCAATCCCTTTTTTGGTTATTGGATGTGGGCAAGTGATCTTAAGTTAATCCTCTTAAAACTGAGGTGATAATCATTCTCCCAGAGACAAAAAAAAACATTTGTTTTGATTTTTGGTTCTTTCAGCATATTAGAGAAACAACTGAAACCTGAGCCCTTGTTACATTCAATAGTCAGCAACTTCAAATAGTAAACACTGCATTCAATTTCCCAGGCAGTTTGCAATGACATCAATCGGAACTCAAAGCAAATGATTTCACTAGGGACGCACTGTGGGAGTCCTAGAAAATAACAACAACATATCTTCCCCTCAAGACAGTGTAGCCAATATACCTCTGAATTAATAAGGGCTTCAGTACCATACAACCATACAAGAGTCCAAGCACAATACAAATGTTATTTAACTAAGCAAGTGCAACAACAGCATACCCGCCCCATGGACAATAAACTGTTTTATCACTCTAATTTCTTGGAGTATTTTAGAAGTAATATGCTTTGCTAATATCCTGATGTTCCATCTAGAATTAATAGTCCTGAATGGCATCAATGGGAAAACTGTCCACCTTCCAAACAAATCCATCTTTGTTCCTTTTATGGCTGCCAATGATCATCACTTTACTCTGAGCTACATTGATGATAAGCCCATTGACTTTGTAATAGCTACAGACAGCATCAATGCTTCACTGAAGACCAATGGCCGTTTTAGCCATTAATAATTAACATGGGGTCATCAGCATATGAAAACCACACAAAAGGCAAAGAACCAATTTGAGGGGAAGAGAGCATACCAGCAAAACCAGAAGTGACAGACACTTCTCTGTCTATGGCCCTAGTTTGCTGAATCCATTACTGGGTCATGTCCACCTATGCAAATCATCAATATCATTTCATAGGATCTTGAAAACCCATGTGTTCTCTTTGACCTAGCCTCAATTACATTTTGGTATTTTTGATCCATCTACCCACAAATGCAATTAATTTTGTCTGGTGTGTGCTATAAGTACAAATCAAATTATTTTGTTTTTAAAAGGAGGGAAATGTGAGAAACCAAAGGGCGTCTCACTTGCTAGTCCCAGGGGATCTCTCTCTCTCAGGTGGCCAGTGCACAGCCATCGCCTTTGGATCCAGACCCTGGGGGTGGACCAGTACGGGAGGATCACCTGGGTGAGGGATCTTCAGGAGTGGGGGTGAGACGACCGATGGTGAAACGCGGTATTCCCCCTTTCCCGTGTCCATACCCCCATCCTATTTTTTAGGAGACTCAAATGTCCCAAATTCCCCCCCCCCTCTTTTCTACAAAAACACTAGACTGAGGAAAAGAGGCTAAGAGGTACATATCTCATTGGAAATGTCCCGTTAATCAAGTCAGGCAAAGTCAGGCACTTAACCTTAATAACATACATCTGATAGTCATAAGCTCCCCCCAAATGGATTAAAGGTGGAACATAGAGACACACTCTGAGCAAGGGGAGACAACGAGAAGGAGCATATCTTTCAGGAGAAGGCGAACCCACTGGAGCAGGACAACCGACCGAGGGACTAGAGCGAGGGATAGAGTGACCCCGAACATCCCTGCAGGAGGTCCTTGACTCTGGGAAACCATGAAGGGTACGCAGAGAAAGTCAAATCCCAGATGAGAAGAAGCCTGCTTTGTGTTTCAAGGACTCCAGCAACCCTCCCGGGTGAACGGCAGAGTTGGGGAGGCGATGCCAAGCTTGTGGTTCAACCTTGACTAGTGAATCAAAGCCGGAGAGAAAAGAAAGGAATGCACACAACCATTGAGTTAGCGAAAGAGATGAAAGGCCAGTTTGTGTCAAGAAAAGATTGAAGCCACAACTGTGTATTTTACAATTGAAGGTTGCGCATGTGCTGATGCGCCACGAAAGAAAGCAAATCAGTAGTGAACTTTAAAGATCCTGGTAACTGTGAAGCCAGTGATACAGAGTAGTGGAGTGGTCCGGCAAAAGGAAGTAGCCCCTCGAAAGTCTCCACGAAATGTGTAATATCTTGGTAACAAGCAACAAATTGAACGAACTTTGAAAGGCGCAATAGTCAAGATTAACCCTGTCAAAGGGGAAATTAAAAACAGTGATTGCATTAAAAAAAAAGATCTTTTGAACTTTGTTGATTGTGTTATGGAACTGCCGAGACAAAGAGACACTGGGGCAAATACCAGAAGGGAGAGATAAAGTGAATGTCAAAGTGGTCCTGCGGAGGTCTATGGAAAAAGCCTTGCACCACCAAAAGTCTTCAATACCCGTGAAAGGTCCAAGCCATCCGAGGGAGACCTGGAATATGAAATAAGATAGAGGAAGGGAACCTCAAATGAATGTGGATAAAGGTTGGGGAAGGGAACCCCTGCAAGTGCTGTGATTGTGAGGTCCGAGCCCGACTGAGGGAGACCTACGTGACTTTGAATCAGGTACTGTTTGTGTTTAAAGGTCTGAGCCCGACAGAGGAAGACCTACGTGAACTTGGAAATTAAAAAGAGTGATTGCATTAAAAGAAAAGATCTTTTGAACTTTGTTGATTGTGTTATGGAACTGCCGAGACAAAGAGACACTGGGGCAAATACCAGAAGGGAGAGATAAAGTGAATGTCGAAGTGGTCCTGCGGAGGTCTATGGAAAAAGCCTTGCACATCCAAAAGTCTTCAATATCTGTGAAAGGTCCAAGCCCATCCGAGGGAGACCTGGAATATGAAATAAGATAGAGGAAGGGAACCTCTAATAATAATAATAATTTGGCATTTATATAGCGCTACGAACCCTCAGGTATCTGAGCGCTGCTTATTATTACCCACGGTGTGTGGTGCTCATTTATCGACCTCGGAAGGATGAAAAGCTGAGTTTGGCCCCGCCGGGATTCGAACTTGCGCTAGCAGGCTCTGCACAGATGTCAGAGCGAGCGCTCTACTTGCTGTGCCATTTGACCGGCTTGACTGTGGATAAAGCTTGGGGAAGGGAACCCCTGCAAGAGCTGTGATTGTGAGGTCCGAGCCTGACTGAGGGAGACCTACGTGACTTTGAATCAGGTACTGTTTGTGTTTAAAGGTCTGAGCCCGACAGAGGAAGACCTACGTGAACTTGGAAATTAAAAAGAGTGATTGCTTTAAAATAAAAGATCTTTTGAACTTTGTTGATTGTGTTATGGAACTGCCGAGACAAAGAGACACTGGGGCAAATACCAGAAGGGAGAGATAAAGTGAATGTCGAAGTGGTCCTGCGGAGGTCTATGGAAAAAGCCTTGCACATCCAAAAGTCTTCAATATCCGTGAAAGGTCCAAGCCCATCCGAGGGAGACCTGGAATATGAAATAAGATAGAGGAAGGGAACCTCTAATAATAATAATAATTTGGCATTTATATAGCGCTACGAACCCTCAGGTATCTGAGCGCTGCTTATTATTACCCACGGTGTGTGGTGCTCATTTATCGACCTCGGAAGGATGAAAAGCTGAGTTTGGCCCCGCCGGGATTCGAACTTGCGTTAGCAGGCTCTGCACAGATGTCAGAGCGAGCGCTCCACTTGCTGTGCCACTTGACCGGCTTGACTGTGGATAAAGCTTGGGGAAGGGAACCCCTGCAAGAGCTGTGATTGTGAGGTGCGAGCCTGACTGAGGGAGACCTACGTGACTTTGAATCAGGTACTGTTTGTGTTTAAAGGTCTGAGCCCGACAGAGGGAGACCTACGTGAACTTTTGTTGAACTGTAAAAGAAGTTTTGGAAACTGGAATAAGTGAATTTAACGTGGAAGGCTGAGCGGGCCTTGGCCCACGTTTTGAGCTACCTTTTTTGATAACCTGAGCCAGAGGTTGTCATCCTACTTATGGGGCCTGCCTTACTCCGTGCTGTCCAACGTGGCGGGGAGAGCTGACTCAGCTACCTTCATATTTTATGTTATAACACTGACTTTCCTTTGCATACACATTCCTCTTTACACACTTTTTGTATAAGAGATAGGGCAGGCATTATGCTTTGTTAGTATAGGCCATTTTGATTTGACATAGACGCACTAGGCCTGTGTTTTCCTTATTATTTGATGGTAGAGACTGCTCCCATCATAGTTATAGGGCAAAGTAGGAGTTTTTCCAAACCCCAAGAATTGAAAATAAACTTGTACCTCTTGTGTCAGTGTCATACTTATTATACCATGCCTCCCTTACTGAAGGGTGAAGCATAAACACATCATCCATTATATGTAGAGAGACCAAATCGTCTAGAATGTGCCATTACAAAATTGCACATTTGTCACTCCTTGGCCTTTGGCTAAAACCCAAATTCCTCAGTAGTCATCAAGCAGCTGCAACCTGACCTTGAATCTAACCAAACCTTCAAACCCTCAAAATCCAGATTTCAATTAAATCATGGCACCAAAACGGACAAGTGGGCATTGGTAGAGGACCATCCCTGAATTATCGACTTGAATGGAATGGACATGCGCTACAGGTGCTTCCCAAACTCTATGATGATATAAAAACATATTTGGTTACATCCTGTCTGTGGCACATGGCACACCTTAAGCTCTTAGGGGATTTACATTTTTTGATACAAGTACTCCAAAGGATGCCATTACCTCTCTCACACCCAGCATCCTAGCTACCTGTGAAGTACAAAAAGTCTCTACCTTTACCTGGCACTGTTCTACATGTACACGCTCTTCTGTGAGAACATCCTCCGCTCTTTCATTGTTGGCTAAAACATCTATGGAGAGAATGCCAAATTATATATTACAGTCTAATGCAACAGCTCTCCACACATTGAGCACGTGATTTCAACTTTGAGTCAGATTCAAACATAGAAGAACAACACATGCTACCTCTGAACATAGCCAAATACAGACTTCCTGACCCTACGTTCTCACCAAGCTATTCTTAATTTACGTTCTACCTATCAAAGGCATATCACCTTGGACAATGGTCTCTAGAAGGCCACACAAGCTAATAAACGTTGAGTGACATTTGACCCAACTCTCTCCTTTTTGGGGAAACACCAACTCTATCTGCTAGACATTGCACCATAAAACTGTTACACAAATTAAAATATTTCCTCTCAACATCACAATTCCATGCTCTGATTCAGGCTGCCATCGCCCCAAACAGGACGTCTGCATTGCCATACATGAAGGTTAAAGGTCCACCTTAATAAACAACTTCTAATTCTCCAGAAATCAATGATAAGGCTATTTAATAACATTGATGGTCACGAACACATTCGTCCAACTATCCAGGACTACACTGGCTATCTTTCGGAGTAAGATGCACCATTGCAATTCTAGTGCTCTTCAATGCTCGCCATGTCAATGCACTGGATTACCCATCTAGCTTGATTTCCCCCACAAATCCCTCAGACTCTTTGACCACTCCTCCTTCAAAGTTGCCCAAATCGGGGGCAGAGATTTCGCTGTTAGTAATACTGCTCACTTTAGCTCCATCACCTGCTATCCTTGGGACTCCATCAACCTCTATCAATGTCATTGTCATCTGGAGTCCTGGTGCACCACTCAAGCATTGCACCAATCTTCTGTTCTTCTTGCTCCTTGACGAAATCTTGCCTTGAGGCCATATGGACTCACAGCATAGCTGAGTGGATGAAGGAGGTCAATGGCTAAAATCCAGCATGTAAATTGGAAAACAAACTGTTGCAATTAGCTCAATAGATGGCTGAAAATGCAGTAAGATGGAAGTGTTCAATATGCTTGCACTAAAACTAGCTCTATTGGCAAGCCCACAAATAGTAAGTGGGGATTTTAATGTTTCAATACATCCAAGTCAAGCCATGCTCTATTGCCAACTGATAAGCTGGATGTTCAAATATTGAGGAATTTTAAAAGTTGTGATGACTGATTTGGCATTAGCAGACAGTGGGAGCTGAAAACATCCCAAGGAGCAGCAGTTACCCTTTTTACATGTGTCCACACATGGTACACTCCTTTCGTTTATGTGCTCATCTAAATTGAACTAGCACACACTTCCTGTGACTTCATATAATCATTGCCACCTTGCCTTGACTGGCCAGACAGGAAACCCATTGGCTAGTCAGAAAAACTAGAATCTGAAGAATAACTGATTCTATCATAGTGAAAATAAACACACAACACCACCTGCTATCTATCTTATGTGGGAGATAAGGAAGGAATTGTAGAAAGTCAAATTGCAATGTATGGCTTAAGGAGACCTACAATTTCAAAGCTGGCTTCCATCGAGCAGCTTGAGGTGCTAGAAATCTTGCACCCTAAAATGACTCAGACTGAATCCTCTAAAAGCGCTCTGTTTCAGGGTAATCAAAAATTAAGAAAAGCTAAACCCCAGAAGCAGATTGAGCGTGAAGCGATGGGGCAATGTCCATTGCATAATAGGAAGATTCCCAAACAAGGGATAAGGCTGGCAGTGTCTTAGATCCATAACTAGATGAAGAACTGAACTGTTGAACTATTGATGCAACCAGACATGATTGGTACAGATTCAGCCACAATAATGAATCTCTTTCAGCAATGGTATGCCAAGCTGTATACTGATGGCCTCGTTTATGAAGTAAGGGAGAAACCTTCACCTTAGAAAGAAGGCTGCATTAGATATCATGGTATGACGGGTTTATATGTGGGTATTAGCAATCTGCCCGCATGTAAAACTACAGAGAAGGCTATGACCCCTTTAAAATGTATGTAATTTAAATAACATCTGTGCACTCTACTTCTAAAACATTTGTATATGTCACTCAGCCAGTATACACCCCTGCCACATAGGTAGGCTACATAGATCTAACCCTGCCCTACCTATTGCTGATACCTATGTCAGTGCTACTTCCAGACAGACTGTCACAGATATCCTCTTCTCTGTCACCTCTCCAGACCTATGAACCTCCCATCCGAGCTCTACCCTCTCCCTTTATTCCTCTTCACCCATTAATGGTGGCACTAGATGGGAAGTACTTTTGGTATACTTCTCATCCTCTAGGTGCATCATTCATTTATTTATTTTGTATGAATTTGTATTGATTTAATGTCTATTACAATGTCAGTGTCATGGCCCAGGGTCCTCAATCTAATCTTGTTCTCTTTGACCAGTGCTTGCTTCCTACCTTATCCTGCTACTCCTCCAAGAAGCATTAAGGACATCTCCTCCCTCGCACCGACTCTTGCTGACTTCTGCAACCACTGAGTAGCATCTGGCTCTTTCCCTTCCTCTCGCAAGCACTCCCTTGTGCATCTGCTCAGAAAAAAGCCTTCAGCTGACCCATTGTGTCTAGCCAACTACCGCCCTATCTCTACTACACCCTTCCTTGGAAATTCCTGGAGAATTTGGTCTTCCCAACTGACCCAACACAATGAGATCGCTGGCTGTTTACATGACCATCAATCTGGATTCTGAGCATCCAGAGGCATGGGAACTGCTCTCCTGAACCCCGTGAAGAACTGCTCGCAAATCTTGACTCTAGCTCACCTGCTATTTTCATTCTCCTTGACCTCTCTTCCACCTTTGAAACAGTCAACCATTCTATCCTCATAAAGCGGCTCCAAGATACTCTTGGTATCTCAGAACAGGCACTGGATTGGTAGACCTCCTTCCTCACTGACTGACCTTTCCAGGTGCTGATGAGCTCCTTCTCCTCCTCCTCTACTCTCTCTGCATGTGGTGTTCCCCAGGGCTCTATCCTATCACCTTGCCTTTTCAACTTCTACCTTTCACCTCTTGGTCACTTGATCTCTGCCTTCTCTCCTCATTTTCAGGGTTATGCAGATGACACACAACTGTTCTTCAGCCTCCCCTCTTCCTCCTCCTCTATCATCCCTGACTGCCTGTCTGCTATTCAGTCTTGGTGCACCTCCGATGATCTCTGTCTTAATGCCAGTAAGATTGAGATCCTTCCTATCAGGGCACTTGTTCCCCATTTCCCTCCTGCACTCTGGCCATCCTCTATGGGATCACGACCATCTGCTTCCACTGAGGCCAGAAACCTTGGGGTCATCTTTGACTCTTCTGTCTCTTTTATTCCTCACATCCTGGACCTTGCTAAGAAGGCCCACTTTCAACTTCACCTCCTTAGGGGCATTCTCCCTTTCCTCACCTTCCCACAGAAGTTCAATGTGTCTAGAGCTCTGGTCCTCTCCAGGTTAGGTTACTGTAGCAGCCTCTTCCTCAACTTGCCTCTTTCCTCGCTCCATCCTCTTCAACAAATCGAGAACAGGGCTGCAAGATTTATCCTTGGCCTCAAGCCGTCTGGGACCACACAACCTGCTACTCTCTCTTACTAAATACTCCCCTTCCAGATCCTTTCGATCTTCTGGTTCCAATTCTCTGCTGATCAAATGTTTCTCCAAGCAGAAGGCTGTGGGCAGATTTCTTTCCTCAGCTGGCCCAGTCCCCCTCTCTCTCTCCATCTTAAATCGGATCACCTCAAGTTTCGCAAACAACTCAAGACCTTTCTCTTCTCCTCCTCCTTCCCTCTACCATGCTAACCATCTCCTCTGTCGCTGAGACTGGTGGCCTGGTCCCTCAAGAGTCCAATAGGGTCCTGGCCTTCTGTCCAATCGCCACCAGCATCCCCCCTATGTTGCCCACTGGTCCAACACCCACCAATCGGGTAGTTCTGCCCACTCGTCACCAGCACCCCATTCCCTTCACTGCCCTTGGGGTCGACACCAGCCTTGGTTGAATTCTCTCCACCCTGCACTTACCTGTTGGGCGGTTGACTTTCTTTTTCACTCAAGACGTCTCTGCCCATGCACTTACCTGTTGCCCCCCATTACCGGCCGGTGAAGATGGCAGACAAGGAGAGAATTGCTTAATAAGTAGACCTACCAGGCGTACTGTAAGAAGTCCTGATTGAGGCATTTGAGGATGCACAGTGCATTTGATAGCAGCCCTATAAATGTGCTTTCTGTACTGGTATTGGACAAGATTACCTTCGATACATGCCTGCCATCCACAATGTGATTTCATGTCACTCTTTTTTGTCTTATCCTACATCTTCCTCTCTCCAGTGCTTATTGTTGAGGTGGTCCGACAACCTTGACACTTCCATGTTGTACTCTTTCTAATGCACTACATCCGTGAAGTGGTATAGAACCATGTAATATCTACAAGGAGACATTGGGCCTCATTATAAGTTTGCTGGTCTGTTAACAACGGTGCTGGTAAGATTGCCAGTACCATTGTTACTGGACCGGCAAACTACAAGTTCTGCTCATGGATGCCGTCCTGCCAGCCAGGTCTGATCTGGCGGGCGTACCAGCACCCGCAAGCAGAGCATGCTGGATGCACCGGCACCATTCTGAATGGTACCGGTGCATCCAACCTCCCCATTCCCATTGAGCCCTCTGGGGCTCAAAAGGGAATGGGCAGCATTTTTTTCCAGCGCCCGCGAATTGGCAATTACTGGGTCCGGCGGGGCCGTAATCATCCAGTAAATGCCCATTCGCGGGTGCCGGAAAAAATTGCAGGTTTGTCAACAGCCAGCCGGTTTTACCAGCAAGACTACTGCCAAACTTGTAATGAGGCCCATTATCTCTTCCTCCCTCCAGCACTTATTAGTGAGGTGGTCTCACTACCCGGACACTTACATAGTATTTTCTTTCTTTTTATTACACCCAATGAATGACTACTGGGGTGGTGGTGTAAATACCTGCCAAAGATGCAGATCCCTCCTCTTTAAGAGACATTTTGCTGCCTGCATTTGTTCCCTTTCCATCTACCAGGAAGGAAACAAAGTGGCATTGCTTGTATGGCAGAAGGTTCTTTCCTGCACACTTAGCTAGAAAAGCAGCACTTTGACATCTGAAATCCATGTGTAACTCTGGTCCTGTCCACCAATGGTAGAGAGGCCTTGGCGACCACTTTGAGTATGATGGTGCACAGTACTATTTTACTGGACACTATCGCCCCCAGCTCGTGGGCTCCTCATCTGGGGCCACTGGTGTTAGCTTTCTCTGATTAGCTATGATTTAATAAAATATATTATGATAATTTAAATGACAATGGGCCTCATTACGACCCTGGCGGTAAGGGGTTTACGCCAGCGTTAGCTGCGCCGACCCCTTACCGCCAATTACGAGGTCCCTTAGCGCCATGGCGCTTTTAACACCTGCTTTTAGCAGGTGTTAAAAACCATGGCGCTAAGGGACCATGGAGTTAATTACGCCACCGTAATTTACGGTGGCGTAATTAACGCCTTCCCCACTCCCATTATGCCCTATGGGGCAAAAATGGGAATGGGGAAGGGTAAATGGGGATTGGGGACTTACCGCCCCCGCCAACCTCGGAATGGGGCGGTAAGTCCGCCAACCACCATGGCGTAAACGTAGTTTACGCCATGGTGGTAAAGTCACGGCCCAGGCGGTAACTTACCGCCTGGGTCGTAATGAGGCCCAATGTATGTCACAGGGTGTACAGTAAGTGGTATGGATTGCCTTTTCCCTCAGGTCACTTACTGTAACTGGTATATCTCACAATGACTTGGGTGAGGAAGAGAGGGGTGTCATTATGCCTAAAATAATTACCAGAAATCTTCACTACTCCTAGGGCCTCATTACACGGTAGGAGGTAACCATGGCTACCCCCTACCGCCTTCTGGGTCTGGGTAGGCGGTATGGGGACTTACCGGGTCATTCCGACCCTGGAGGACCCGGTAAGTCCCCATGCCAATTACCATTCCCCATTCCCATTCGAGCCTCCATAGGGCTCAATGGGAATGGGGAAGTAGCTAATAACGGTACCGCTATTAGCGGTACCGTTATTAGCTCTGAAGTCTCTCAGCGGGTCCCGTCCTTAACGTGTGGTTTGATCACACGTTCAGGACGGGACCCGCTGAGGGACCTTGTGGTAGAGCGGTAATGGATTACCAGCACCGGTGCCCTTACCGGTGCAGGTAATCCCCTACGGCCTACCGTGTAATGAGGCCCCTAGTCTTACTCTTCCTTGTCATGGTGCGTATACGCACCTCTCCCACCTTAACGCATGTTGTCCATTAGAGAGGGGTATGCAACTTGAGCATTTTGGGTAATGGGAGGTACTTATGGCCCCACTCCATCACAAGGTGGGAATGTCAAAATGGAAGGAGGGAAGAATCTATAAAGATTTTAAAGAGTGTTGTTCCCTGGTTGTTCGTCCATTTTACACAAGCAGGAATATTGACATGAGGGGAAGTAGGACGAGGAGCAATGGATATTACTCACAAGCAATCCGGGAATGCTTGCGCTACAATGATATGCATGGAAGTCTTGTGCTGGATGCAGCTCCCTTGCCTTTTTAGGGTAGGCTGTGCCCTGTTAGGTCCTGTTTTCTTTTATTTGGTGCATCTGCCCTACAAAATAGTGTCCAGTGCCCTCCAAAGTGGAAAATACACAGCACTCCATTTTCTGAGAAGATCATGGAATATTCTGGCATCCTCACCATTGTCAATATCAATAATATTCAATGTCATGCAGGCTCCGAAGCGTAACTGGACTTTATAATGCAGACATTTCTCAGTTCATAATTCCCTTCTCTGTACTCCGCAAACAAACACACTATGCACAATGTGTTCTCCTCAATGCACTGCACTGCAGGGATATGGCAGGATCGCAATGTCTGCCGCACTACTTTTGAGGGAGTATATTTTGTCAGCACAATGCAGGGAATGAGGTATAACTGAGTGCTCTGGCATTTTTCTTCCACAGCCTCTATTATGCCACCTGGCTGTGACCACCCCACTCCGCGTTGCCAGTGCCACTTGTCATCCAGCCAATCAGCCGCTTCAACAACTGACCTTGAAGTTAGCTGAACGAGCTAACTACTCATCGAGACATCTGCATTCAGCCCGCAGAACACAGATGATATAACTAGGATTATAATAAATGGTGTTTGTCAACAATAATACTATTATTAATCAACTTACCCTAATGGGATGCGTCTCTGTGTGCAGGAAGTACAGAGACACGAGGCGTGCACGTAGCGTGCTGAGCTCCCTTGCCAGCTTACTGAAAAAGACAGTGGGCCTCATCACGAGTTGGGCGGTAGCCCTTAAATGCAGTTGTAACACTATTACCGTTGCATTTAAGGGTCCACTCAAACAGGGGCGTTGCTAGGGGGGGGCTACGGGGGCTATAGCCCCTGATCTTTTGGTTGTAGCCCCGGATAGAATCTCAGGAGCTACAGCCAAAAGACTAGCTAGCCCCCAGTCCCAACAGTTCCGACATCAGCTTAGCCCCGGGTCTTTTCCAGACCTAGCAACTCCCCTGCACTCAAACATCAGAAGGGCGTGATTGTTGGCACTGTTACCACGCAGTAATACCGCTGGCGGTAATTGTGCTGAAAATTCCCCATTTGGTCTCATGGGGAGGTGCCACAACCAACAGGTAAATGGGGAGCAGTGTGGGAGTTGGTGGGCGAGTAAGCAGCAATAACCTCAGAGAGAGGGAAGGATGTTGGGCGGGTGTAAGCAGCAGTGAACTGGCTCGGAACACAGGCTTGGATCATGGCATTCAAACCACGATCTGGGCAACCTGTGTCCTAATAAAGTACTGAACTCAAAACAATAATAAACAAGAAGGTTGACCCCACACGCTACCTAACTGTGTAAGCACTGGAGGCTGGGGAGCTAGGTCAAAGCCCAAGTCAGCTTAAACGAACATTTTTTTTAACATATGTAAAAAGATGGCGGGGTCGGGTTAGCTGACCCCTTACTTTGATACCGTATTACATTCCGGGTTTACATTCCAGTTGAGAGTAACGCCTTTGCGTGCTTGTTCTTTTTATATTTTCTCTGATTACTTCATTCATTTGCACTCAGTTCGATTAAGCATCTAAGCACGTTAAGTGGAGCAAACATCCGTGGCAAATTAAGAAAATCTTCTTCCATGATACCTTATCCGAAAACTCAGGTAGGCACCTAATGCCGCTAAACAAATACAGTCAGGCACGGTTAGCACTACTGCGTATCATTCGCCGGCATTGTATATTATTAACAAAAAGGTACGCATTCATGGTTCGGTGTCTTTGACATTCGTTTGGGTTTGAAATAATAATGACATCAAAAACGATGCAGTGTTCTCTTTTGTTCCCTTGCCCTCCTGCCTTAGAATATATAGAATGTGCTCTTGTCTGAGTTAAGGCTTGACCCTGTAGAATGCTAATAATAATATAGCAGAACCTAAACTATGTAATTAAGTATCGTAGTTGTTTTACAAACAAAAGAAACAAATGTGATTTGCACGGATACTGCAAACTAAATAAGTAACTATGTTGTGCACTGAAAGTGTGCATGAGGCAGGTCTTGCCCCTTTGTCTTAACGCTAGTAAGAGGTATGAATTATAATGCCTGGTCGGTTAAAATGTGTGTGTTTTTATTGCAGATATGCTGTGATCAAAATGCAATAGTGTCTGTTATCACGATATTACAGACCCGAAAAACCTTTGCTCAATGTGTCCTGAGTAAAGCCTTATATGAACGATCAAATCTTCCATTAATAAAAATTGACCTATATGTGTAGTCAACAATAAGGCTGGAAACATACTTACCTCTGTCGACACAATCAATTTGGGGGTTCTTTTGAAATTTGTTATGAATCACACTGATTGAAGTCACCCATTAGCTACCAACACCACTCTAGCTATGGTGTATCCTGTGATACACTAGTAGAATTCAAAGGCAATTATTGTTATATTACCAGCTTCTGTTTTTTTTTAAAAAATGTGTTTAACAATTATGTTTTATGTTGTTTCTATGTTGGATTGTGACCATTGGGTCAAATGAAGTATGTTTTATGATGTGCTATAAAATAAACTGATATAGTTTTTTGCTAACCCGACCGCGTCATCTTTTTACATATGTTATAAAAGATGTGCATTTAAGCTGACTTGGGCTTTGACCTAGCTCCCCAGCCTCCAGTGCTTACACAGTTAGGTAGCTTGTGGGGTCAACCTTCTTGTTTATTATTGTGACTTAGTCCTCTCCCTACGAGCCCCTATACCAAAGAAAAGAGGAGGCCCCTTCAGTTAGCTCATTTAGTTTCCCTGAACTCAAAACAGACAACCATTACATTGCCAGCAGAGGCATTGCCTCATTCCGCATAACATGTTCATGGTAAACACATGGGGCAGTTTAACTAAAATTAAAATATCGCCAAATTATGACTTGCGTTTGCAGCGATATTTACCCAATGCGATATACAAAAGGTACATCATGGGGTAATATGGGTTCTTTACTCCATGCAGTACTTTCTATGTACCCCATGTGGTAAACATGTTTAATCCCATTGACCCAATGGGGAATGGAGAATTATGTTTGCCGCTCAACCCGTGATCCAGCGGTAATACCACCAGACGGATGGGCAGTAACACAAATCCCAGTCGGGATACCGCCCAACTCGTGACAGGGCACGGTAGCACGTCCACAGATCATTTAACCATGAATTTAAAGCCAATGCCTATGGAATAGCTTTTAATGGGCCCCTACACCCTAACCATTATGATGATGCTCCTGAAATAGGGGTGTCTATAATGAACAGCGAGCTGGTATGAGTCCTCAAATGTAAAGCTGAAAGGAAGCCACAACCCTCTTGATGACCTGCCAATTTATTTCCCCTCACACTGAATACAGGATCAGGGTGTGTCTCTACTCTTTTCATAACTAATAAAATACCTTATTGTTTCAAATCATATATTTTACAAGGTGAATACCATTTTTAAAGTTTATCCTTTTGTTAAGAATGAAAGCCTTTGGAGTGTTAAACCTGCTGCAGAAAATCCACAGTAAACAATGGCATGTGGTTAAAACCACAATTTAACAGCAGAAAGAGCAGTCACACTACTCTTCTAGAGGAATAAAACAATCCCGAGATTTTTCCAGAAGAAAAACAGACATGACTGCAATTAAAGTCAGAACAATTATTTTTCATGACACTACAAAGAAATAACCATATATTGGGCCTCATTACGAGTCCGGCGGTAACCGCGGCGGTAAATCCGCCTGGTTACCGCCGGACTCGTATTACCATTCCGCCTCCGTGATTCCCGGAATTACCGGGGCATTACAACGCCGGTTTCCCGGGAATCACGGAGGCGGAATGGTGTTAATCCCCATTCCCATTGAGTCCTATAGGACTCAATGGGAATGGGGATCATGGAAACACCGGCACCATCTCGTAATGCTGCCGGTGTTTCCTCGTCTGCCTGCAGGCGGGCGGTGTTAAACCCGCCAGGTCAGACCTGGCGGGAACATAACCTCCCGCCTGCAGGAGTTGTGATCGCCTGGCATGGAAACAACGGTGGCGGCGGGTTTACCGCCACCGTTGTTTCCATACCGGGCGATTTGGAATGAGGCCCATTGACTTTGAAACAAAGCAAACACATCAACTGCTTGATCAGTGGGGTTAATCTTTATAATATGCCAGAACAATTAATCAAATCTTTTCTGAGAGCATAAAACACACCTCAATGACAGCAAAAAAAATGTCACAATAATCACAGACACAATTGCAACAATCACAGACAGGAGAAAGAGCCTCAAACACAGGGGTGCTATCTCTGTCACCCTCGTGACATACTTGAGAGACATAAAGTGAAAGACAACTCTCGCTCTTCAGAGCTCCCGCTGCTACAGGCCGACATAATGCAAGAATTCAGGGAAAGGCATGGACCTAGTGGCTCACCGTAAAGCAGTGTTAATCAACCCATCCAGGAAAGGCTGGCCGGCCTCCATTGGCGGAAATCATTCCTTACTCATTTTTTTACACCACTATCAATTCAGTTGTTTGCCAAACAGAGGCTTGGCTCCCCCAGATTCAAACATGTGTTCTTAATTCGCAACAACTCTTTACACCTGTTTCCTGGGTACTGATGCTCAGGTCAGGTACAAACGTCAGCACTATTCATGGAAATGTGTATGTTACGCGCGGCTTTCTGGAGGATGCCTCCCCTGTCCCCATAGTTACCCAGGTCCACTCCAGGCATTGAGTACTGCCTGCCCAGCAGTCTCAACTCCTTGTTGACTTTGTCTGGTCTCTAGACTCTGCAGGATTGACGTTGGATGAAAGGAAGTCCTGAATGAGATTTCCTCTCCTTCTGCATCAACAGGGCCTCTCTGTACCCCGATATTGGTAGCCTAATAATGAATCACCCAAAGTTTAGTCATATACTCAATGTCAAAAATAGTTTTGGCTACACAATATTGAAAGGTCATTACATCCTTGTTTTGCTGTCTGAATGCACTGCATTGTTGTTCCACTGACTGCAATCGTCCATCTGTTACCATGGTGATGTTGCTCAATTTGATCCATTCTGTACCCCATTGCTCTTTTCCTAGCGTTGGCTGCTACCACCATCCTGTCCACTGTTTCCATTTTCAAATGTAAGGCCTCTAAAGAGTCCATAAGGGTCTGGGCATCAATGGGCATGCCCATATGTGTGCCAGTATTCACGCCTGGCCCCTGGGTGCATTTTTACCTTCCAATTTGTAGCTGGAGGAAGCCCTCTTTGCCTGAATTCTTATTGTGATATGATATGATAGGTTATTTACAACGCTAAACGCGGAGGCAGGGATCGAACCTGTGGGGGCTCCATGTCATCTTGCTTCCAAGTCCAGCAGGTTGCCTCTGAGCTATCCTCCCCAGACATTATAGATATTATTATTATGCTTGGTACACTGTGCACTATGACTAATGCTGCTCTCAATTAACACTGTACATCATACACGTCAGTAAGGAAACACACTCTGCATCCTGTGTCACTTTTTCGAGTCACTGAAGTAGAGTCCAGTAGTATGGGTCCATGTTTCTTTCCAGATCATCCTCATGGCAATCGACATTATTTCGTACTGCCACTGTTCAGCTGGCAGCACTTTATGCTTCCAGGGTGGGAGTGTGGTCACCTGTGCTTCGTGTTCATTGCGCCCCCCCTCACAGCTCAAGGTAGACATGAAACAATTCCCCTTCACATTTTTAACTCCAACCACCAGCTTGAAGGAGCTTCCACCATCTTGTAGGCCCTTTAGAAAAAGAGGAATGGGATCACTGAGAATTGTGCAGGTCTTTCTTGGATCTCTTCACAACGCCAACCGGTGTCAACCTCTTCTCTGCCGGTTGCTACTGCATGCACTCTGCCGCACAAAACTTCAGATCCCCACATATTGCGAAAGGAGGGGAACCATCGAAGTTCTCCTCACAGAGCTTGATCAGGCGAGGCCATCTTGGCTGCTACCTCTACCTCCAGCTCCTACTCTTCTACTGTAAAGATTTATTTTGTAAGTATAGGTGTTATGCATGACTTGGCATGGGCTCCACTGTTTATTGGTTTCACTGCTATCTGTTTTCTGCCTGAAGGTCATGTAAATGAATTCCAGCCGGGCACTAAAAGTGAGCAATAATAACGTCATTATACAGGATTAATATTATGCCTCAATTTGATAAACAGCCCTGGCGGGACTCGATCCTGTGTCCTCCTGGCTGAATAACGATATCACAGCTGACCGAATAATTCACTGAGCCACCAACACGCATGTTCATGAAGATCACAGCAAACCTTTTAGGGATGTAATGTTTTTGTATGGGACCATCATAGGTACTATAGAATCTGGCATTTCCTGCTGAGTAACATTCAACGGAGCAGGGGTATTGCTTTGCCTGTAAACGATCTCGGGGCTAATGTCGGTACTGTCAGGAGTCAGGGCTAGCTAGTCTTTTTGGTTGTAGCCCCTGAGCTTCTATCTGGGACTACAACCAAAAGAACCGGGGCTATAGCCCCCTGCAGCTCCCCCCCTAGAAACGCCTCTGCAATGGAGTGAAAGGTTTTACTGAGCACTGGCTACCATGTTCTTCCAGAGGCACCGTAAAACAGTATTACTACAGCAATAACAAACGAAAATGTATGTATTTATTTATTAGAATTTTTGATCAGCGATGGTCCAACCCAGGGGGTGGCCAAGTTCCCAAGGTTGAAAAAGTGGGAGGTGTAACAGAAGTTACAAACATGACGCATTTTTCTTTGTGCTTCTCAAGTTTTAAAGCCTTGTTTTTAAGAAATCAAAATCAATCACTCAGCCAAAAGATTCTTTGAACAAGTGTGTGAGGAGTGTAGAGTAGCGGCTTCAACAAAATTAGCCCCTTAGGAATATCTTTGGACGCCTTAAGTTGGACTCTACCGCATACCTTCAATACATTTACATGGAGTAGTGTTGGAGGCAGCACCTTTTCTTTGTGGACTACAAACACTGGAGCTCCTTTCTCAACTTGAGTATATGGAACACATCTGAAACCAAGTGAAGCCCAACTCACAGTGCATCCCTTTAAATAAACCTAGCCTGCTTCATCTCCAGAATCTCCTCTTAGTCTGCGGTTCTTGGTCCCAGTTGAAGTCTTCAGGGGTCATTACGATTTGGCACTGAAGGTCAATCCGGCGGTATTTGACAAAGACTGTTGAATTTTCCACTCAATAAAGGGTTGGGCTGCGTATTTACCCCAGCTGTATTCTGCCGATGGTAAATAACGCAGTTGGTTGGTAAATTTTCAAATTGATCACAGGCATAGTTTTGACTTTTACAATGTAAAACGATTTTTGGAATGGGCCTTGGTAATGGGATGACGACTGAGAAAATGTGCAAATGTGCTTGGGCATGTTTTGTTCCACTAAATATAGTTTTGCAGATGGGGTTATGCATCTGTGGACTATATGAACTGCTTATATGTTTGTGAACTACTTATGCACATACGTACGTGTATGCAATGTATGTTTAGGTGCATAGGAAACTATATCCACGAAGTGAATGGTTTGGGAAAAAAAACGTTTTTTGTCGACCTAACTGGAAAAAATGGCAAACTTCACAACTTCATGGAGCAATTAAGTCTGAAAGTTCACAGAAGTATGCCCGTTGAAAAATTATTTGGTAAACCCCTACTTTCAGTCATCCATTGTGTTATGCCTTTGTCAGAAACGCCCTAATTCTGTGGCATGAAATATTTTGCCGCATGAAATGCCACAATAAATGCAATTTTGTGCTGCAAAATATGGCATGCTGCAATATCCTGATTTGTGCAAGATCTGAAATATAGACTGTCAGAAAATCTGAATGTTTTATCATGTGTTATGTACCATTTGTAAGATGATTCAATCCAGCACTACAGCTAATTCAATGCCTAGTCTGGGATACTGAATGGAAACCCTTATTGATTTATCTTTATGTCCAGTTCATGAGTTCTGGATGACTACCCCTATATAATACCCCTCTCTTGGAACCCCCCCTGACCCCACTGAGCCAAGAAGTAGTTCTGTTTTGCAAGTTTAAACGGTTTATTTGAGAATGTAAACAATATATATATATCACACTTTATAATAAATTAATAATTAGTTTCACATTTCAGAACATGAGCAGTTAACAACAATGGGTAATGTTCTACTAATAAACTGATTTGATTACCCAGGAGTAGTATAAAGGATGAGGTAGCACGCTTGGGAATAGGAACAGAAGAATAAGGTGGTAGAGAATGCTTTATCTAGTTTCAGATGGATGCAATGTTGAATGAAAATGCAATACAGAAAATACTCAATATGATTTCAACAAAACAATGTAATCACTTTCCTCTGGCAATCCACTCCCCCCTTTATGCAATGCAAGGAAATGGAAGAAAAGCACACAGTTCTCAGAAATGCAATCAAATGTAATTCAGTTCACCCCAGCAAGTTTAGACTACAGAAGTTTGAAACACAGGCCCAAAATGCTTTTATATGTGCTGGCAATGAAGTGAGGAATATGCTGAAAATGGTTTTAATTCCCTTTAGGAGGTTCAGGGTGAGTGAAATATACTTGGGATGAGTTCAGGCTCACTTTAGCAAGGATCTAGGAGTAACTAGCAGGTTAAACGATTTTTTGGCAGAGGAAAGCAAGGAAGCTGCTGTTTTCACACGTGGCTGGATTTTTAACCAAATCGCGGCAAAATTCGCGAATGCGTGAATCACGATTACAGCAAAAGTATGAGGAGTGGCAAGTCGGTTCTAAGCTTGTTGAAAAGCTGAGATTCTAAGCTTTCAGAGGAAAGTTAAACCAAGTTCCTAGCCCAAACGGTTCCAGAGATACGGACGATTAAATAAAGGTAGTTTTTCGGATTTGAAATTTTAAAAGTTCAAAGCGACAGGCTACAGCTTGCAGCTAGAAAATGACAGGTGACAGCTTTACAAATGGCAGGTGATAGTTAGGAGGCAGTTCTGGTTAGATTAAAATAGATTGAATTATATTATTTTAACTAAGAGATTGGTTCTGCACAGTTCTGCTAGGTACTCACAATATATTTTGAAATAGGCCTCCCCACGGATCTGGTCAGGTTTTGGACTGGACTCCGGTTCTGGTCTCGGCACTTCACAGTGATCTGAGTCAGCTCTCTGGTTCTGCTAACAGCGGTCTGGGTCACTCTGGATCTCTGGCCTCTGGTTCTGGCTACTGCTCTGCTTTCTCTGGGTACAGCACTGCTTCTGGATCTTTCTGGCACAGGGTTTCAGGCCAGAATCAACACCTGGGTCCGGCTGTGAATAGTCTGCAAATGATTTTTGGGCCTGCTGACAAATACTTTTGCTTGCAGTGGGCCTTCTTGTTTCAAAGTTCTGTAGTCTCTGTTTAGCTTGGAAGTCTAAGTGTAGGATCTCTGGATGTGAAGTCATCGGTCAGCATGCTCCGCAGCAATTGGAATTGAATGTCCCTACCTGTCCCAGCAGTCTCTTTTTATGTGTTTTGAAAGTGGGTGGAGAGGCTAGCTTTCTAGGCCCAACCCTTTCAGAGTTCTGATAGGTTGGAGAATTCTTTGCGTTCTCACTGGAGAGCAGGATTGTGTGTCAGAATGATGTCATTTAATGGCTTGCAGAAAGGACACTCCCCTGTCAAATTGCACACAAATCTATATTTGATCAAAATACACATTTATCAAATACATAGTGGTTTGTCATTGCATGTACATATTACCTATCACATGAGGTATACTCTGTTCAAACTCTGCTCTTCCTGAAGGCTTGCATTCAAAAATGGCAACTTATTTTCGATTTTAGTGGGTTATGCAACCTTGGTTCTTCATTAAAAATTATACACATATACACGGCCTGTCCTTACATACTCCAGTAAATTCCCATGTCTCTAGCTTAAACACAGAGTCTGTAGTATCCATAAATAGCGGGGTTTTGCCCCAGAACATCACACAAATTCCCAACGCGTCTTAAAACGTGCACAGAAAATTCACAAGAATTATGGTATCATTTAAATAATTTTGACAAGTCCGCACTGTGAGTTATACATCTTTCTTAGAATCATATTCTGGCCAACAGGGTGTGTCTTTTCAGGTCACATGGTGTAGAAACCAGTTTATCCAGTCTCTGCCAAGCTCAGAGACCCTGCCTCTCCCAGCTTCTGCCAAGAGGAAGCTATTTTACGGTCCCCCTAATAAACCATCTGCCTGGGCCCTGGAAGGCCCATTGTTCAAGAGGAAGCCATTTATGGCCTCCCCCTAATAAACCCTCTGCCTGGGTCCTTTGTTTAGTCTCTAGCAGTCCCTTGGTAATTCAATCAGAGAGGGGTAACCTCCCCTCAGAATGCAGCCAGGCCTGAGAACTGCTGTGGATCCAGTTTCACTCCAATTGGGGGGAGTTGTCGGGCAGAATCCAGTTCCTTAAGCCAGGCCCCAGCTACTGTCACTTTTAGTTACCCAGTTTTCTGCATTCAAATAAAACTAACAATTTTTACACATGCAGCTGGAATGCTGGTTCTAAGTTCAAAACTATGACATTTTAACAGTGACAAACTATGTGGCAGTCACAAGTCTGTCCCTCAGCTTATTTACACATTTCGATTTTTGGTAATTTTAAATCCAGTTTCAGTTTAAGCCGCTGCAGACCTGCAGAGCTCAGCCAGTCTTGTTATAAACCTTCAAGTCACTTCAGAATATAACTTTACATTGAATCCACCTCTCAGTAAGTCTTTCTTTGGCCTGCTTTGGGTTCATTTATTCAGTTTTACACAAATGTCTGGTGTTGTTTTAAAACGCCGGCTTTCTGATAGTGGTGAGTACTGGTAATGCAACCATTTTTGGGATTTAAGAAAATGAATTCCCCACAGTTCTAGGTTGCTTTTGGCAATCAGCATTGCCATTCCCAATGGTTTCAGGCTACTGTGTGGGTAGTCCAATGGTGGTTTTAGGCAGTGCCCTTCTGTGCCCATAACATCGGCAAAAATGGGTGGCAGCCTATTCTTCATGCATTTCCCTGGGCATTTTCTGGGAAGCTCTGGCCCTTTTTTTTTTTGGTAGGGCTCGGATGCATGGGTAAAAACATCCCACACCTACATGTTTTCTAAATCTATTTTAAAGTGTTATGTTCATAGATGTGTTCTTGTTTCATGAGTCTTGATATGAAATAAATGGAAATTAATTGATCGAAATTGATTGATCTGAATTAAATGCAAGCATTTCCTTTGTACAATATTTGCAAACTGCTCATTAAGATGTTGTGTATTTAGTGCCACCAAATTTCTGATTAATTAAATCAATTTGTCTTCCTATGTCCGGGCTACTGACGCTAAATAAATAAATAAATAAATAAATAAATAAATAAATGCCCAGCAGATGATTGAAGATTCAGTTTAATTTACGAGATACGATACATTTGTAAACACATTTTCTGGGATGTGTATAAGATTTGGCATTGCATCCTGCATCGGGCTATGCAGCTAAACAATGGCGTGCATATTGTATCATTACAATGTCCCCAACGCTTTGCAAGTTTGCCTATTGGGAAAAAAAGGCTGCCCCAATACCCTCAATATTAATATTCATCCATGTTAACAAAACAGCTAAAGGAAGTCTTGAAAAGGGTGGAAAGCGATTGCTGTAACGCTATGGAAAATGGAGGGAAGGACTGGGAGAAATGTCACGCTCAGGGACATGAGCTACAAGTGACACCGGGGACATTTTATTGTGTGAAATACCAGCTGTTGAAGGCTCTCTTATGAAGTCTACAAGTTTAGCGTCGCTTCAGGCTAGCAATGTATGTGTCATGTGTTCATAATTCGAAAACGAGACCTGTGAAACTGTCTAAAGGACGCACAGCAGCAGTGTAAATGCATAACCTCTCAGCAAAAGGGGAAAGAGAACGGCACATGGTCCACACACAGCAAAGCTAAACACAGTGCCACAGAACAGCTTCCATTATGAAAAAAACCTGATCAAACAATGTATTCAGAGAGTTTAAAATACCTTATTGTTAAAGGTGGGCATATAAAAAGCCATTGAAACGCGAGAAACATGAATAATCACCCACGTTGTGGGTCTCCCACCTCGAACATTAATGAATAAACTTTCAGCTGCAACCATCATTTCATAAAGAGAAACAAATGTCCATAACTTGTGCCTCCACAGATTCTAATGGTAATAAAGACCTCTATGGTGGCATGAATCAGTCAGAGACATCATACTGGCGCTTGGCAAGATTGGCTCGGGCAGCAAGTCATCACCGTCCAGCAAACTCTGGCATGGCAGACATCAATGCTTGCGTAATTTACCCAACAGCTACAGTCTCACAAATATTAGATTTACTACAAGAAAAGTAATACAGAGTGGCTTGTGATGTCCACACATTGGGGTGTGTGCGTGTGTGTGTGTTTTACCTTATGGGATAATGCCACCATTTTCTATTCCCTGCCCTTAGTCGCGTCCTTGACACTTAGTAGGAGAATCAGTCATACGATTGCGTCAACATGACGTAACTCAAGTGAGCGAAGAGCCAAATATGGCCTCAGCTGCATTTAAGTCAGTGGATGCATTCTGAATGCCTAGGATAAGAGCTGATAATGGGTCCCACTCCATCAACCCTGTCTACAGCACTTCTTGTATGCATCTCAATGTCACTTGGCCTAGTAAGATCGGTGTCTTGTCCTCCCTTTGTTTCCACTCCCTTGCCTCGTCGCGCCTTGAAACACTTGTGTATAGGCGCGCTATAAATGTCATATCATATCATATCATGTGCTTTATAGAGTGCAAGTCTACACGGGAAACAACAGAACACTGTACAAAGGGGATGCACCGAGGCGTCATTGGTAGATATCAAACCAATGAAAAATAGAGTAAACGTCTAAAGCTCAAATGACCCATTAAAGAGGGCTCCAGCCAATGAAAATTGAAGATCCCTTAATTGGGGCTCCACCAGGCTATCAGTTTCGGGATGCACTGTTGCAATTGTGTAGAACATGCAACCAGGTTGCATGCTAGTAAGTTACAGCAAATGCTGATGAGTGGGGTAACATCAAATAACACCCACAGAGAGGACTCGAATGTAAGCACATTTACCCAAAAAGAATATATTACAGAAACACTGCAGCAGCGCAAGTGAAATTAGGTGTAGGGCACACCATGTCCTAGTTTAAAAGACTTATGGCCTGATTTACAATGTGTTTTTCAATGTGGACGGGGTTCCATTGGAAAACACTTTTGTGAATCAGACATATATTCTGGTATTGCATATTGCATTAATAGAGTAGGGCAAACATTACCATGGTGCAAACATCTATTGAAAGATCTTTCTTTTTAAACCAGTGAAATGTTTGCACTGGTGTTTATTGCACTTGCATCGATGCGCAGTGTCTGCAACACCGCTCAAAGGCATTTGCCTGCCAGTCTGCCCTATACTCTTTCATCCTGACTAATTGTTGTTTTCAATTGTTTCAAAGTAGTGTGCCAGCTCTACACATCTAAAGCAGTTCTAGGGTTCACCTCTGATACCCTGATCTACTCCCCTATTAGCAGCTTCAATATGTTTTCCCTACTGCAAGGTTAAAAAGTACAACCTAAAATGGCCGCCAGTTTGTACCCAGCAGTCAAGCCAGCACACCAACTTAAGAACCAACCACACAGATTAGGGTACAAGGCACAGAATCTAACCCAAGCAGGGCTGACTCAGCCCTTTGTTCTTCCGAAGTTGTTACATTGAGAACCATTAAACTGGGTAATATTAGTACCTATTAACCCCTTAAGTGCCAAGGACGAGTATGCTCGTCCTTTTTGCAGTCTTGCATACTAGCCTGGCGCTTACAGCACTTAGAAGTATGAGGAATCGCTATATAAAAGGTGAAACACAGGGTATGCAGAAGGGGAACTGTGTTTGTCTTCAAAGCAAGGCAACGCGAACCCAATCCCGTGCTTAGAAACTACTCGCTGGAATTAAGTGAGTTATAAATGAACAATAAAATAAATAAATAAAGTAAATCCACAAACTTGACAAAAAGCCAGTTCACTTGCACTACAATTCCCGCATTCATCAAGTCGAGCTTGATATCGCCATTGCAAGTAGCACATTCCAAATGTAGTAGTGTGTTCCCATCCCCAGTGGCAATGATTAGGCAATGCTTCTCATCACTTCTCATTAGCAAATCGAGTTAGAAGAACCCCTAGAATCGTTAGAAAAGAGTTTGTGATTGCTGTTGGCCATTTATTTAACACAGGCTTAATTGTACTGCTATTTCTAGCATTGAACCACTTTTTGAAGTTTTTCTTTTTTTTAATGTTAGTGTTCATTTAGAACGCACTTAATACCATTAAGTGGTTTCTAAGTGCGGGGTCGGATTCCAACCTTTGTTGTGTTGCGTTGCCTTGCTTTGAAGACAAATGCGTTGCCCCTGAGCTATCCTTCCGCCCCAAGGTTCTCATTCAGATCATTTAAGGCTGCAGCCCACCACATTTTAGAGTAAAGTAACATAAGGGTTTTAAGCATTGAATATTGAATCTGTGAGAATCCTGGATACCAGAAAAAAAAACCTAGGCCTGATCCCCCCAAAAAACAAGCAAAACAAAAGTGCAAAGGATACAATTCTTTTCCTGCCAGATTTAAAAATAAATATATATATTTCCTTTATTTAGTAGGGTGACCTGCAACCCGTGCATAAATCACTGTGTGTGTTTAGGGTGACCTGCAACCCGTCCATACATCACTGTGTGTGTTTATGGTGACCTGCAACCCGTGCATAAATCACTGTGTGTGTTTAGGGTGACCTGCAACCCGTGCATACATCACCGTGTGTGTTTAGGGTGACCTGCAACCCGTGCATACATCACCGTGTGTGTTTAGGGTGACCTGCACCCCGTGCATACATCACTGTGTGTGTTTGATTACCTGCCAGCACCCAAGTTGGTGTTGAGAGCACATTTGACAACGTTGAGGCTTCCAGGGACACATTATTATGAAATACCAATGACAATTTAACAAAAGCATGTCCATCACTGTTGAGTGCGAGAAATGAAAGCGGAACAGCAGCAACTAATACCGTTGCTGCCCCGCTTTGAAGATAAATATATCTGACAGCAACCCTTGTATACATTGTGTGTCCCCCTGCACCTGTTCCAAACAGTTTCTGGGGAGTGTGCCTATTTTCTGCACATTTTGAAACGCATTGGTTTGTGAATTTGGGCTGCACTTTGACATCTTCAGAAAAGCTACATGATTTGTGCAAAGGGGGTGGGGGGGGTGAAAAAAGCCATCTGAATATGTGCAAGAATTACCTGCACATACAGGTGCCCTTTGTGAATTTTTCTAGCATGACACATCACATGCTCCAAAAAAGCTTTTAAGGAGCAGGCCCTGTTGTCCAAATGTGTTGCATTATTCAATGTGTCTGTTCAGCCTGGACTTAAGATGCATCACGGGGGGCAACATTTAAACCCTATCCTAAATGTAGCCAGCTTTTGGCATTTATATTGTATACTAAGTGTCAAAAGGGGAATGTGTCAGCATCATCATCACCAAAGCAGATATTTAATGAAGTCAAAATATAAAAGCAAGGTAGGGAGGGTGGGAGTGGGGTCTATGTGCAGCGGTGGCTGTAAAGTCCATATGAGTCATGGCTGGATCACCTGACATCAAAGAATGGTTACTGGTATCTCTGGCACGAAGGATGTGGGTACAGAGTAAGGGGAAGAGATGGTAAGGAAGGAAATGCCTGAAGGTAGACTTGGTTGCCCACATTCTGCTCATCAGTCACACCAGAGGGCTGCTGGTATTTGTAGTCCATAAATGGAGTACCACTGCTGGCTGTTTGCAAGGGCAGATCCTAAGTGGGGATCTGCCCTTGCTACTCGAGATCCTGATATAGATCCTGAATCCATGGTGTTGGAGTGTGGCACTCCTCTGATTTTCTTGGCAGAGAGCAGTTTGAATCTGTGCCCGGCCGAGTTGCTGTTCCTGCAAACTGGCAAGGTGGGTCTGCAGGGAAGGATGAATGTGCGTGCATGTTGGCTGCAGTCTCTTCGAGGTTGTTGGGTTTCCGTCTCAACTTGACTGGGTGCAGCTGAAAAACGTTCTCTTATGCCGCCACATGAGTTCATTGAATTCCTAGCAGCCGGTTCAAAATACCAAGCTACCCACAATGCACTCCTCGTACAATGGGGACTACTGCATTACAGGAGAACCGGCAAGTGCGTTGTTGTGACATTACTGTGGATGCACCATTTCTCTTCCCTAAAACATTCACTCAGGTGGAAGCCTTGCTCACTGCCTGGTTCCGTATTCCCAAAACGCCCACACAAAGTTTCCCGGATACCACACCCCATGTGGAGGGGTAGAGGGCGAACCAATGGTCTCCAATTAAAAAATTAACTTCACGTATGTCTTTTATTAGTTTAGGGGGTTCACTTTCTGAAAAAAAAAGAATTGCTTTGGAACAGTAATAATAATATTTCAACTCCTATTTACACCTTTATTGTGATAGGGTCAGAGCAGGGAATGTGCCGGAATAAAACAGAGCGACGCTCCGACAAAAAATTTCTTGCGGAAGCGTGTTCCGTCCCACAGAGCCAGCACATGCTTCAGCCAGCGGGCAGCACTATCTGAGGTTTTGGCAATGAGCTGCTGCCCAGTCTTCTGAAAGCAGTCTGCTTGATGCACGCGTAACACGTTTTTTAATGAGTCAGCACATAGTCCTTTTTGCAGTACAAAATGACTTTGCATGGCAAAAATACACTTTGCATGCTTCTATGAATCAGAGTTTGTGTTGGCAGTGCAAAGTCACTTTTCAGCAGTGCAAATTCACTTTGAACCGGGCAAATGTTCCATGAATCGGGTCCACACTAGTTTAGACGTCCTGCAATTTACAGACATCTCTTTATTAGGGAGAATATTGTGACCAATCAAAACAGAAGAGTCCATTATTCACTTAAAAGGGCTATTTACTGAATCACTATAAGACATGTTTAACATAAAACATTGTGGACATTATGATGTTCCCATGATGCTCTTTGCTTCAATGCAAACCGCAAAGCCAGGGCTCTCCAAAGAGTTGACAGTCCTCCCCTCGCTCCCCACCCCCCATACATTGTTTCCATTTTCAGCACTGGACAGGATAGACCTTTGAACACTTGGCTGAACATGATCCGGGATTAGGGCGGGAAAGGAACTAACTGGAAAAGACAGTCAATTAAGAAGGTTATGCACATTATAGTTTCTGCTTTTCCGTGTGGGTAACCGCGTACGTTACAATATTGTAGCCTTAAACTTCGGCGCCCATATGTCGCCAGGCGCCTAATACATTACATAAAGTTAAGTATGTGCGGGCCACCTTTATAGCTTAGAGGGAAAAGTAGACGGACGCTCCAAGGAATTTATTTCCACACGCCTTCTGTTCAGATTGCGAAAGATTGTCTAGCAATCGGCACCAATCAAATCAGAACTTTCACGTACGCTCCACGGGCTGGAATCGGGGCATTCTACTAGGAGGGGTGCCGTGCAATCGACGCTGTAATCATTTTAGCAACTATCCTACATAATGTACTATGCCATTCTCGTTTACTTTCAAAAACAGATCTCAAAGTGCTGTGCTTGAACTTCTGCCGCGTGCAGGCCCGTCCCCTGCTTTCCTGTAAATGCTTTCGTTATCCGCGGCACACCTCTGGGCAGGATGAAGCTTCCGTTTCCTCCCTTATCTCTTCCCGTGTATTCTTCCTGAGCCCGTTCAGCAGGCGGCAGCACTTCTCCAATCAGCAGGGGAGAGTTATCGAATTCACGCTGACGCAGCAGAGGACTACGGAACTAGCCCATTTCCTTGCAGGCCAGTTTGCTCGATGCTCATTGGTTCTTTAATCTTTTTTTACCATGACATTTCACTGCAAATGATAAACCAGACCAGATTCAAGCACAAGAAACACCACAACACAAGAATCTCGGGACAGGACACTCGACACAAAAAACGTCTGAAAGATCAGGTAGGTATTTTTACCCAACATTATAGGGATTGGATCAGCCCTTCTATCAAGCATTAGAAATACTTTTCAACTTCCAAGGGGCCTTGCATTCAATAGTAAGATGTGTGATCCGTGACAAAAAACGTAAATACCTAAGAAGATGCAGAACGGTTTTCAAAGTCTTGTCCCCTTTTAGGACGATCGGATTCTAGCTGCATTTGATGAGGCTAGAGCAGAAGAGCACATGCTCTCTTAAAAAGATATGGAGTTGGCATGACCATTAATCGCTAGCGGTATAATAGTTTCAACCCCTTTAAAATATTCATCCATTGACAAAATGGTTAATGGTTGCACTTAAAGTCTCCTGGCACCTGCCTTCTAAATTATGAAACAATAAATTACTAAAGACAACCATTTCACTGATTGATTTATGTACAACTCCCTTGGATATTTTCCTGCGAAAGAAGCCACGATATTAAATGTGATTACTAAATTAAATATGACATTTTTAAACCGAATAAATCACATTGGAAATAGTGTTTTGCATCGTGTTAAATAACCCATGAGACTAGTGGGTGAAGAGAGGTCCTTTCGCTTTGACTGTTGTAAAGGGACCTTTGAGCTTCAGAACATATAGAGCCTCAGTGCGTGTTTGGAGATGTGGTAAAAACAAGCGGTAAAAACAAGCAGTGGTAATTCTGTTACAGAATTAGTGTCTTTTTTACCTCACTGCCGAATTCTGAGTTTAACCTTGAAGTGGAGGATTTATCTACAGTATGTTTCTGTCACTTTAAGGTAAACAAATGGAGTTCTTTGGACTCCAACAATGGGCATGTCAGGAATAAGGGCCTGTGGTGCAGGGGGAAGCAGGTACGGCATATCTAAAACACTACAATTTCCAGCAGGCATGGGGGAATGTGTAGTTCCTTGGGCCTGTCAGTACTCAGCTGCCGGCACTTTGCAATTAGGGATTGAGCTCTTAACGGCCGTCCGCCCGTGCTCATGTGCTGTTGATTAATGTCGGAGAGCATGGACGGCGGCGGCGGCAGGAGCGAAGCAGCAACGCTGGAGGTGTAATCGGGCGGCGGGAAGGAGTCACGCCAAATTTTCCGGGGTGCGGCGGTGCACGCTCCTTAATCTGCTCCAGAGCTACAGGTCCGGGTCAGCCGCAGTAGGCTCCCAGACCATCAGTTAAGAGTTTCATTGTTTGTTTGTTTGGCCGGGTTTCGGCAGTGATATGGAGTAAATCAGAAGCTTCAAGCATTTATGTCCGGACGTAATAAGGAAAACGTCCGGACCATAAGTTAAGTGAAGTCTCATAAATCATTGGTTTTGGGCAAGATAAACGCCAGTCTGGTTGCAGGCACATTGTTTCCTAACTTCAAAGTACCAGGGAAATAACAACTCTACTAATCCGCATTTCCAGTTATTCATTTTTCTATGTGCAGTGTATTATGTTAATCCATGTTTGTGAGGCATGTGTATGTCTCAATGTTCTCTGTTCACGATCAGTGTATTATGGCTTTAAGTCATCCTACTAATCCGCCTTTCCAGTTATTAGCTTTTCCACATGGAGAAAAGCACCTTTCTATGTGCATTGTGTTGTGTTAATCCATGTTTGCTCACGATTTGTGTAGTGTGACGTTACGTCATGACTGCTAACATACAGGAGGTCATGTATAATGAGTTATGTATGGTATGAAGGTTATGCTATGTTTTACTAATTACTGAAGATAGAGTCAGGTCAGGTTGCAGGAGTATTAAGCTATCTAGTCAGGAATTGTAGGGGTCTTTTGTTGTTTATATCTTGTTGTCTTCCCTTCCTTCCCTTTATTTGTCCATCCCCTTTCCCTAACTCCTTCTTCCCCCCATTGGCGGCCACGCGGCTACCTGTAATTCGAACATCCAGGCGCCCGTGCCAACCACGGTGGGAGGGGTCGATCCATTCGGCTTCTGTGGTTCGGGAGAGGGGATTGAAATCCTCCTCCCTTAAATTCAGTTGTGGCTTGGCATTTGCAAAGTCTTTCCACCATTGGTAATCCTGTGGTAAACCCAAAGAACCAAATAGCGGTAACAGTAGAAAAGTCAATTAACTCCAAATTCATAATGAGTCCGCTAGCATGCTTTTTAACTCTTCCAAATAAGCTTATGTTAGAAGAGCCTCTACTGTTCCTGGTCACGTGGGTTGCCATGTTCTCTATTCTATGAAGGCTACCTGGTGAAACTGTCTATTACACACATAGGAGGTCATTACGACCCAGGCGGTAAGTACACAAACTTTACCACCATGGCGTAAACTACGTTTACACCATGGTGGATGGCGGATTTACAGCCCCATTCCAAGGTGAGTGGGGCGGTAAATCCCCATTTCCCATTTACCCTTCCCCATTCCCATTTTTGCCCCATAGGGCATAATGAGAGTGGGGAAGGCGCTAATTACGGCACCGTAAATTACGGTGCCGTAATTAGCACCAAGGCGGTTTAGCGCCATGGATTTTAACGCCTGCTAAAAGCAGCCGTTAAAATTGGAATCAGGCGTTAAGGGTTAACGACGGCGTTAACCCTTAACGCCTGGGTCGTAATTACCTCCATACTCTTCTCATTACCATAAACAGTCTAAAATCATGCCAGAGAATTTGGGAACTTGGTTCATGCCCTACGTAGATGATATGTACTTATAAACTGATCAGGTTTATATATCTTCTGACAAGCTACTTGAAATGCTTATGATCGAATCACTCTTTAAGCAGACATCCTCACTCCTTTAAAAATCCTCCGAAGCAGACTGAAGCCTCATCCATGAGAATGCTAGGCTTTATATAATATGTATAATTATATAGCCTTTATATATACTGCTGAACCAACAACAGGTGGTGATAGGCACTCTTCGCAGTCATGATCGTGATTAAACAGGAATCAAAGTTCAAAAAGGTAGCAAAAATGCTTTTATTTGTGCATCCAAGACAACTTAAAAGCTATCAGCGTATGACATTCCCACAAGCAGTGGAACCTGAATGTTCTGCAGCATAATGCTCACGTTTTATGAAAAAGACTTGTAAAAGCTCAAAAAATAATATTCTTCTTCATGATTTTTCAATGACCCCAATGTCTCTAAAGTGCTTTTTTGGAGCCCTTAATTATCTTCAGGCTTCTGCTTCATTAACTAGATTGATTCAGCTGTCTCAGTTGCTTTGCTATAGCTTATCACCTTTTTTATCAACAGGACTTCTAGAACATAGTCAGACCTACATTTGGCCATTCTAGACGGAGATACCATGCTGATGTTAGGCTGCTACGCTATGGATCTCCCGGAAGTCGCCGTATCCTGTGGGGTAACAATCACTGTATATTCCTAGGGATGCACAGATCGAGTGGTATATGATCTTTGTGGCATAATCAATGCCTCCTTTTACCAGGGCATGAGCTATAAAGTCGTGGAGAGCAGTAGTTGTCACACTTTTGAAAAAGCTTGCCGTAGAGGCTGAGGACCCCTTCAACCTTTGCTCTATCTCCCAGCCCCCTTACATCAGCTAGCTGATGGAGTCTCTACTACAGTTTATTGAAAAGTGTCCCATTCTAGATGGCTTCCAGGTGGGCATTAGACGTGGGCATAGCACAGAGTTGGTGAATATTTCTTCTACGGACACCTAAGGTGGGTGGTTCATGGAGTTGCTGTCAGGTGCTAATTCTCCTAGATCTCTCTGCAGCTTTCAACACGGATGCCATCCCAGTCTTCGTTGCTGCCATGTTCTATCGCCATACCAGAGGCCTGCCTGAACTAGCTTACATCCTTTTTGGATGGTTGAATGCAGGAAGTAGTACTGATACCGTTTAAATATGACTCCATTCCTGTTACCTATGGTAATAAACAGCGTGCCTCAATTAAATGTTAAGCTTTAATATGTACATGATACCCCTAGCCGACTTTGTACATTTTCATGGTCTCAGGTTCTATGGTTGCAGATGAAACCCTCGTCTCCCATGGAAGGGGAGCAACCTGGATGCCATGGCAAACAGTTTCAGAACCTTATGGAGGAGTTGGACCATTAGATGACCCAATGCTGCCTACATTTCAATCCCACAAAGACCAAGATTCTGCCTTGTGGTGTAGGCTCACCCGAAGGTAACATCATGAGGCATAGTCATGACAGTGGAGTGAGCGGACGTGTGCTGTTTGAGCTCTGTCCTGTAATCTCACAGCCAAATTAAAGACATGCATTGCTCCAATTAATGTAACTCATGGTGAACCCGTTGTTCCCCCAGGACGCCGACACAAAACGGACCACGAGGGTCATACTTTCCCGTCTCCAGACTCTAAATAACATGTAGAACAATCCCCAAGCCTCCAGGAATAAGGGATTCCAAAATTACTTGGAACCCCTGAAAAAGCTTTCCCGGGCCCGCAATTACAAGATAATAAAATAGGCAGGCAATAAAGCATGGCGGCCTCTTAGAATTTAGAGAGCACAGACCAGAGAACTATTTATGGACACACTCTTCTACATTAAAAAAGAGTTGAAACAACATGCAAATAGGAAGTGGCTAGAGTTAAGCTGGGCATTTCCACTGCCATTTTAAAAAACAAGAAAGACATTGCCCACTTGCAGGAAAGAGTAGTCAATAATCCAGTGGCAATAATTTTAATGAAAAATAAAATTCCAAGAATTTCTAAAGAAGTGCAAGATTTTAGCAATGTCAATCACAAACTTCAATTAAAGCACAAAGAACAGGTGACATTACCTCAGGAGCAAGTTTCTGAAAGAGGGGCCTGAAGCACTTGCAGAAACAAACAAACTTCCCCTGGGAGCTTGTAGCCAAAAGGCATATCTACACTTTTAAATAAATACATCTCTGTAAGGCCCATAAATTCAAGCGTTCTTACTACGATAGTTCGGTCACACTTTTTTTTAGAGCATATCGCAACTAACTGTGATGAGGAGAAGAGCAATGAAACAGATTACAGAAAAAATCAATGATTCTGGGGTGAACATCTCAAGTTGCAGGCTACTGGCTAGAATTCAAAGTCACTTGCCACCTCAATTCTACACTTACAACACACAAAGCACACCATTTCTTTCTCACCAAGAGTCAATTATCACTAGCCAACAGCTAGTGGAAAATGCACACTTTGCATCTGCAAATAAGCGACAAATCAGATACAGATTAACATATCCATTTCGATTGCAATTCAGAAAGAAAGGAGGTAAGGCAGTTTCAACCTTTTCAGCAGAAGAGGTTGCCAAGATGGCCGACATTTCATTAATGAAAGACATGGGGGTTCGTGCCACAGATACTGGCAGCAGAGGAGGCCAAAGATGGTCCACAAAGCAGGGAAAACCTAAATTGCACTTCTTGGGTGCAGCTTATTGTTTGAGTATTCTTACATTTAGGAAACTTCATATCATGATTGGTCTTGCTTGCTGTCTTTGATGATCCAGTCATGTTTTGAGACTATCAAGGGTAGAAATCCCTCTAAAATACTTTACGAAGGTCAAGAAGGGGAGAATATTGTGTTTTATTGATAGAAACGGACACAATATGAAGACATGTTCATATGAGAAAATGTTGACACATATATTCAGAGGGGTGTGTAGCAAACCAGAAGAAGGATTTGGACACCGGGTAGACATGATGAAGCTTTTATTTAAATAATATATATTTCCCTAATGCTATTGGGAACAGTCCCTGCCTAACAGAACTAAATAAGGGTACTTGTCTGTCAGTAAGAGTCTAAAATGAAATGTCCACAGTCCAAAACCTTACCTCTAACTTGCACTTTCACTAAAAGTAATAACTAAATATTGATGGTTTGTACTCTCTCTGGCACATTCCCTTTGGGCCTGCTGGGTGTGAGACCATTCCTCCGGGGTTTTCTCCACAATCTCTTATCTTCATGCTTTCAAAATCAGTCAATAAGTAATATTGATCAAAACTCCCACAAAGGTTCTCATGAGCTCCTATAGCACATAATACACATTTCCTGTTATTCTTTCCTAGTGTCAGCCTTCCTGAGAACCTTATTGTCTGTCTTATTTTACTTCTGAATGTAGTCTCTTATGATTCTTCCTCTTGTTTTCAGTTCTATGCTGTCCTTGTACTGAGGTCTACCTCTGCTAGGGGTTGGATTATGTTGCTCCTTCTTTTTGCTATAATGGTTCCACCACTCCTGGGGTCTTACCACTGCTTCACCAATCTATCATTCTCTTCCAATGCTGGGCTTTGTACTTGAACTTAATATCGAATGGCTTTCACAGCCTTTTCCTAAACTGTTCCAATGTTTGACAAATGTGACTCGTGGCAACGTCTTGGGTTCCTCCCAATACCTCAAGCTTCTCAGGGTTTTCCATTCATTCTTATATTTCTTATTTAGTTTGCAGCCTGCTGCCTCCCCCTCTCTTGCTCTACCCCCCTACTTTCATTCCCAGGGTGGAGATTCCCAGGCCTTAGATTCCTGGGGTTGAGACCGAGCAGCTTGGCTGCCGTCTTCTGACCTCCACTGCGGAGTCGCTCCGGGCATCTGGTCAACTCAGGCTGTTCAGCGTAATTCGTCTGGTGCAAGATTTAATTTCTCCCGTTCCTGCTAGTTTCAGCATAATTTGTCAGGCCCCAGACCCACCACGGATCTCCCATGGTCACACCACCAAACTGGATGGTCTGCTGGTCTCCGTCCTGTCAATGGATTCAACCCTTCTTGCAATACTAGTCTTCCAGCATTCTCAGCTGGTATTCGCTCCTTTGCTGGCAAATGCATGCTCTGCAATTATTCACTGCAACTCCCCCTCCAAGGCATAGCAACGTCAGAGGGCTTCCCCTGTGTATGGCTCTCTCTTCTCTTTCTCAATTGATTCATCTCATTTACATATATGTCATAATGCAAATTGGTGTTCATTTTGGCTGTAGATTTCCTAGTTTGTCCAGCACTGCCTGAAGTCAATAGAAAAGAAAACGTTTGACTTGGTATAGAATATAATCCCATATAAGCAGATTTTGTTGCTGGTATAGGGAGTTCCTCGTGGGAATGAGAGATCCTTTCCCCTAGAAGGGAGTCACTCCCAATGCGGTCCCACTTGCCCAGGCCCCTACGGAGGGTCTTGCGGAGTGGACTAACCTCCCTAGCCTCACAGGAGGTGGCTGAGATGGGCAAATGTTACAGTCAGCTGTAAAGTTTAGTGCAAGGATGTTTGGGAAGAGTAGAGGGCAGTTGAGAATGACAGGGAATGTATTGTTTTCTGTTTGCCATGATAATAGTGACTATAGAATGGAGAAATCAGGTCAATGTCAGGAACAGAAACGTTCCTGTGAAGCCTATCAAAGTAAAAAATGATTCTGTGGAACGAGTTCAAAACTGCTGACTTAATACACTTAATATATGTAAAGAATATTTGAAGAATCAAGCAATTTACAAACTGCAAATCAGCTGGAGTGGTATATTGCAGTCAATGCCCATGTGGTCATACCAATGTGTGAATGGCAGAAAATAGATCTTGCATATGCTGCAAAAGCCCTAATGCATTTTCTTGAAAACAACCACACAGTAGATGATTTTACTTGGTGGATTGTTGACTCAGGACCCCATACACCAGATATCACAAGAAGACTGATGTATAAAGAACACGTTTACATCCATAAAATGGGTATGATATTATAGGTTATTTATAATGCGCTTAATACTCAGAGGTTTCTAAGCACGGACCCGGGGATCGAACATGTGTTGCTTCGTGTTGTCTTGCTTCCAAGGCAAGCATGTTGCCCCTGAGCTATCCTCCCGAGACTGGTAGCTATTAGCATGGTCTAAATGATAATCTGGACTGGACAGCATTTATGAGAACACAATATCTACACAGTGAGTTAGTGATACTTCATATACTCCTTAATTTTTAAAAGGGGCTAGACCTTTTGGTTACACTGGTATTCTCCATTCTTCCAAATATTGCTCCATTTTAATAAAACTATTAGAGTAAGAATATAAGCTTACCCAAATATAGATCTGCCTATATTGACTTGGAGTTCATCTTAATTATAAAATAATGACTGCAAAGAAATATACAAATGAGCACTTCAGACAGTACTGTATTTGCAGAAATCATACTATTGCCTTATCACGATACTTGCGGTTGGTACTTCTGATGCATAAACATAATATATGACATAATAATGTCAATACATTTAACTTTCCTAAATCCTGGCATTTTATCTCATGATATTTGCCCAGTGAGCAGAACAGAAAATGGAACTGGGTCCCATTTCATAGAGAGACATCAGCACCAAGCCAATATTTTGGCTCGATATAACTACGAAATTACGTATTATGTCAGATGACCAATTCCGTTATGTACAGTGTGATGTTAGGACACCTAGACGTACGCTACATAACAAGACCAGAAAGGCCAAAAACAAAGGACAATATTATTGAATCACATAGACAAGAGTTTGTGTCCTTTCTCATTTTTGAATCATTACCCTTTACATAACTGTGGCTCGAGAAGTGCTTTACAGGAAAGGGTAATGCAGATGTGGAACCCTTGCTCACTGTTCTTTGAAAGACACAGCTCCACTTCGCTGATGAGGCCGAGCGACTCCAAAACATGTGTCTGGGGTTGCTGTTGGTACTCGAGTTCAGAAGAGAATTGCTTAGCATTTCGGTGCTAGACTGCACTTGGCCAGGACAAAGACTGATATGTTGTGGATATTTGTCTTCTGTGAAAGGGATAGTGAGCTAAAAAATCTAGTTGCGAATCACCCATGACTGAGGCGGGTAGAGAGACTCCCAGAACACCCCTGTTTGGCCTACAGTAAAGGGAAGACATCAGAATTTCAGTAAAGTAGCGTAATGGTGTAACTTGCTATCAGCTAACACATATTATTGCAGAGGCTAACAATTTAAAAGCCCTGGCAAGTTTGATTGTTTTTTCACCTGTCCTGACTGTACAATTTTAAAGGATCACAGAAGGTATGCCATCAAAAAGAGTGTCAATATTCTCTACACACTAATGCTCCTCAGAGCTTTTATATAATCTTCATGCATATTGATTTTAGATAAATCACTATTCTTCCCAGATGTATTAATGCCTATGGAGTGAATTTGGCAATCGCAAAAGCCAGTATGTGAGAATTTTCAATCTTTTGCCAAGATTTGTGCAGGACATTTCTATCTTATATCATTAATAATAATCAACATTCTATCATTTCAGCCTTCTTTAAAAAGGTAAATGAAAATGGATTGTACTATCATGTATGTAAAGTGACCATAAAATGATTTAAGCGCTTACTGCCAAAACTACTTTAACTCATTTACAAACCATGCAGGAAGCGGTATCTTGCTAGGACACGACTGAGGAGTGGTGCTAAAATGAGGATACCCATGGGAGGAAATTCTGTAAAGGATTCAAACATATGTTTTGAGAATGGATGTTTGATTCTATTAACACCGCTATGTGAGTTAATGATAAACAAATGTTTGGTCCTGAAGAAGGCTTAAAAACCTTTTTCACTGACACTTCATAGAATAGTGATGCTATTGCTGGGTTGACCAGTGTTTGCTCTTTATTCGAATAGAGTTTTCGTTCATTTTGCACTTCATTTTTCACATATATTCATAAGATGTGTTTTCTATATATATGAACATTTCGAAAACAAATATTTTTTAAAAAAACTTTTTATGTATTCTCTTAAAGTGAATTGTTGCTTGCTTGGTTTGATTTAATTGATGTATTTTGGATTGACATATTATCTCTATAGAAACGTACTATCCTTACAAACTGTATAAAAGGCAGTAGATGCTCACACTTGTTTTATTTGAATAAATATATGAATAAAGTTCGGACGATGTTGAAGTCATTTATATTTTGAATCGTCCCTGACTGATTGACACTTTTCAATCAATTTGTGCATTGAAATAATCACATTGGGTCATGATATAAATTGCTAGCCATAAATGCATACAGTAAATGAAAATAAAGTTCTCAATCAAATGATCCAATTGGAACACTTTTTTCACTTGATGTGCTGATTCCCGAGCGCCACGTTGTGTACAGGTTTGCACCTTGGTATTGGCTTGATGAATATAGGGCATACAATATGAGCTGACTAAATGTGCATAACAGAAGGGGTCAACTACTAAGAGAGAACATGTTGTAGTGACAGCATTACAGGAAACACATCTGCTGCATAAAGACTCTTAAAGGCTGAAGCATCACACATTTATACAGAAGCTCCATGGCATGGTAGTGTAAAAAAACAAGCATCACACTCCTTTTTGCAAACAGCTAACTTTAATATCGGAGGGAAAATTGAGGGACAAGGAAAGCGGTTATGTGCTGGAAACGGGGTAACCAACCTATGTGTGTATCCTTTTATGCAGCAAATGCTAAACAAGCAGAGTTTAGGCTAAAACTGTTTGAGTAGGTGAACGCATTAGTGGGATGACAGCTCTGCATGGCCAAAATTAGATATGAACCTATAATTAGATAAAACTGTGGATAGTTTATCCCAGACCAAATACAGCTTAGCAAGAGAGGCATCACCAACTTTGAAAAATAAAGTCTATTCACACCTGGCAAGGGCACTAAGCCAATCAGGTGGTTGGAAGAGCGGGCGAGAATACACTTTATACCGCCCGCTCTTTCCAGTTTCCAAGGCTGGTGCCCAGGTGGCACCATCATGATTGTGTGGGACAACAGGGAGACTCTCCAGAGCTTTGTGCTCTGGTCCCGGTGCTCCTCCTACCCGCAGCTGCTGCCATAGAACTGACAAAGGGATGTAGTCCCTTTTCCTATGGCAGAGTTAGTTTTGTTCTCTGGAGATTGGCGTTGCGCAATATGCGCAGCCCATCTCCCGGAAATACAAATGAAACTATTTGTACCACAGGCAAACCCTAGGGTGCAAATAGCTATCACCCCCTCTTCAGGAGTGTGTACATGGTCAGTAATAGCCCAAAGCCCTTCCCGAGGCCCTTCAGTTGGCTCGGGCCTGCCTTGGCTCTGGCTGGTGGGCTGTTACTGGCCATGTACCGCTCCCATCTCGGAGGTGTTGGGGTGATTGCTATATTACTGTAGCTTCACTGATGTATGGAGATAGGCAACTCCAAACCAAGGGTTGCACTTAATTCTTGCATGTAGACCAATTCTCATGAAAAAATTATGTGTTCCTATCTACCGGTTGACTGAGGAAACTAGAAGAGGTGGTCATAAGGTCAGCGGTATAAAGTTAGACTATAAGCCTCTGATACACTCAAAATATAGTCTTGGAAATTGGACAATAATTTCTTGAATGATCCAGGCATTAGAGTAAGCTGGATACTTCAGTAAATAGGAAAAGAATATATGAGCACAAATTCTGCTGAGGCAACTTCACCAGATAACCTTTGGGATACATTTAAATAAGTGGTTTTGAAAAACTATTTGAATAAATGTAACATGTTTCATTAAACAATGTGCATTTGGAATGACTTTACATTTAAATAGCATATAAACTAATGCTAATTACATCATGAATAAGTGTTGCAATTCAAAATCAAAGTTAGCTAATGGAAAAAAGTTTCTGTTATTATGTAGACATGTTGCATGAAGAACATGTTAATTTATACACTTTTATTAGTATTCTGCAAAGCGCTCATAGACAGAATCTGTTTTACAAGTTATCTAATAAATTAATTTAACTTTGTTTATAGGACTACACTTTATTAAATTGACATGACCAGTACAAATTTGACAAAGCATTTTTCCTTCTTTACATGTAATCTTGAAATTGTCAACTTAGCTTAAACTCAGGTTCAACCTCAGATGTATTTTTAAGCTCTCTACGGGCAAGAAATGCAAGTGTCTGCTTTTTGTAAAACAGAAATCATTATTAATCTCTGACCAAGCCATTAATAAAGATGAAGAGATACAGCTGTGTGTACCCAGGGCAAAGACCTTGTAGTGTACTACCATGAAATACTGTGAAGAATTGTTCCAAAGGAGCACCAGGTAAGATGAATTCATAAGTATTTATTTAAAGTGCATAGAGACTCTCCTGTCCAGCCTGTCAATGACAAACTGCACATTCACCAGACCGTATATAGACCTGGCTGGAACATGGAATTCGTTCAGCTTTCCCAGGATACACATACACATGGCATGTGCACCCTCTGGGTATCTCAGCAACCAGGTAAACAAATCAGCAATGGACATTTATACAAGGGCATGTTCATAAACTAACACCTAACAGATACATATTGAAATCATGTCAGTTCAGTAGATATGTGTTTTAAGAGGTCTGCAAGGTTAGAAACTTCAGAGATCTGGTGAGCCAGAGTTGGCAACTTCAGGAAAACAGATTTCTACACAAACCCTGTCCAGACATCTGCAATCGTGCTCAACCATCAAGCCCAAATAGTCTTACTACTTGACCTGCTTGAATGGCACTCAGAAGCACTGCATCGTCGGCAAACATAAGCACTGCAAACGTATCCTCCCTTTGCCAGCACTGGAGCATCAGATGGAAGGCTTTGCAGTTTTTTCTATTGCCCCTTGATAAAAACACAAAATACCTTTGGGGCCAAGGCACAGCCCTGGTATACTCCCTTTTCTATATGAGCTGGTGATGAGGTATTGCCATCCATGCCCCACCTTACGATAGCCTCATTTCCAGTGTAAAGCCTTTGGATGGTAAAACATTTCAATGAGATTTTTTTAAGAAAAAATAAATTCAGTAAAAAACCCATTGAAATAAAGCTTGTTGTTGTAATAACATAGAACCATTTGGATGGCTCTTAAAAGAGGGATTGTGATGTTGAGCCTAAGCAAGGTCTCCCAGAGCAAAGCTCTAGGCACTTTGTTGAATGCTGTTCAGCGATCTATAAACACAGAATAGAGGGGCATCTTCCTAAGGGTAACATACTTATCACACAGCAATCACAATCACAGGCTTTGGTCCGCTGTACTTGTACCATTGTAAAAGCCTGCTTGCAGATGACTTAAGACCCAATGTTCCTCTATCCAGGACTCTAGATGACTTAAAATGTCCCTTGCAAAGGTCTTTCCCCCAGCAACTAACAGGGAAATAGGTCAATAATTACTGGGCAGGCCCCTGCATCCCTTTTTGAAAACGGAAACAATTTCTTCTGGGGTCGAGGAAGCAGGTACAGCATTCCTCTTAATTACTATATTGAATAATTTTGTTAAGTAAGGGGTCCATACATCAGGCTCATATCAATAGGGATCTTGTCTGGGCCAAAGTCATTTGCCTGTTTTTGACTAAAGAGGGCCTTTCTAACTTCTTCTTGTGTCAGGGACATGGGCGTATAAGACACTGTTCTGATATCATGCTCTTCCTTTGAACCCAAAGTTCATGAGGTTGAAAAAACCTGAATCTCATGTTATAATCCAGTAAAGTATTCTGCCCCCACCATCTCTGGGATACAGCCTTGGATTGAACTGGACACCTCGAGACAATCTGTTCCCATAATGGCCCAACATTTCTGAGCGTCCCCATCATTTATGGCTGACAGTAAGGAACCGTACATCTCCTTAGCATGGGTAGCTTTCTTAATCTTGGTGGGGGTTTTATTATTCCTCTTGCCTCTCGCAGGGTTGCAAACCCCTCTGCATGTACATGCCTGGCTTGCTTAATCAAGGTGCTCTTGGCCTGCCGACATTCACCATCATAACCTGGTGTCCTACTCTGAGCATGGTGCTTAAGTAATTTTTGGAGCTTAGAAAACTCACCAAGACTACTGGTAAGCTTGTCATGGGTGTCTACTATATCCATAGTGTTGTGGCCCCCTCCCGGGTCACCGGAGCGGGCCACACAGATGTCGGGAGCACCTAACATGGACACCACGCAGCCAACTCGGAGCAGGGATCACCCTGCATTCTCCGGATCACCGGAGCTCCACATGTGGGCTGGGGGCACCCAGCTCACTGCAGGCCGGCTCTGGGGGCACCCAGGCCGGGGTTGCTCCCGCAGCTGCGTTTACATGGCAGATATCCTCTAGAGGGACGGTATTGCCCAGCAGGGGCACCGACAACAAGTACAGGTCCCCACCGCTGGACCTGCGGCACGCAGTGGGACACCAGCATGGTGTCTGCAATTAGACGCCGGAGTTAGGTCTTCATTGGACTGACGAGACGGAAATGGCTCATCCCATTTATTAAGTTGGTCACATGGCTACTGCCATGTGACCTATTACAAAGTCCTGGGAGCTACCATGCTCCGGGGAGGGGTGACATGCAACACATATGATCATCCAAATCGATTGCAAAGAAGCCCTCCAAAGCCAGAAGAACATTATTGTAAAGCCTCAGAATCAAATTAGGAAGATCAATGTTCGCCCTAGCATTTCCAGCCACTGTCAAGAGTATATTATGGTTCTTCACAATTACAGCCCCGGAACCAAAGAAAGCATTATCCACTACAAGAGTCAGTGGGTAATGATCTCTCTTTGTTCTTGGTGTCACTGTGAATTCCTTAACTAGAACCCATCCATCTATGTTTACTAGTACATAGTCGATTAAACCTGTACGGGTACCCCCATTGAATTAAACTAGCTGGGATATTCTCCTGGAACCTTCCATTGCAAGCCCTTAAATTAGATGATAATTAATAATTGGGGATAATTGGGTGTCCATTGTTCCCTACTCTATATCTGGAATGGGCTTAGTGCCATTTATCTTCCCTTGCTAAATAGGCATCATTATTCCCTTTTAAGCCCCAATGAGATGTGTGGTTCATAGAGAAGAGAGAGTGCTTAAGCTTGAGTAATCTGGTTCACCTGATTACTCCAGAAGATGTAATGTGTCATGTTTCAGGGGCAGTGATCTCTTTTCACCTAGAGTGTACTCGAATATCCGTGTGACCTATATGAAACGCGTGGTCTGTAACTTTCTATAGTTTACACACCTTCATGATGTACAGGATTGTGGCATGACTACTTGATAAGACATATGTAAACAAATTCCTTTTCTGCAACCAGCTTCACAAACCCTCGACCTTGTAGCCCTTGCCATCTCCTTGAAAGCGTTTGCCCCTCTTAGGACACTGCAATGCCCTTCAGCCGTCGGACAAACTCACGCTGTTTCAATATTCAGATTAAAAAGCCATTTTCTGGACATTTAAGTGGTACTAGGTCAGAATAAGCACAGTTCAAATACCTCACCCTAAACATAGCTAGACACGATGGAGAAACAGGTTGCACACTCCATCACTGTCCCTTTGGGCTTGTGGCCTTACTATTGAATGTTAGCATTTTGAAGAGACTTTTAGGGGAATAGGAACTACGCAAGTAGCCCACGGTATAGCTATCATAAGAGCTATTGGCCAGGCTTCTGGATTGTATTATAGAACTTGCGGAAAGGCATGGACCAAGCAACGTGTGTTTCCATCTTTTAATTACTGAAGATAAAGAACAGTAATGTTAACAAATGGAGTAAACACCAGGCAGACAGCACAGCACTCAATTCTACTACAACGTTTAGTCAGTTCCTCACTGTGCTGCAGGAAATTGCACTGGTGCTAACCGCTAAGCACTCACTAACGACCCAAATGCATCCTACCAGCACTATACATACATAAATTACAAACAGAAGGCTTGGGGTGGACACCAGCAGGCAGCCTCACAAGAGCAAAACCAATAGCTGAGGGCAAAGACTGCTCCTGTAAGGTTCACCCACCTACTGTTCCAAAGCTGACAGCGAGATAATCAGTCCTGTCATCATGCGACCATCCATCAGTCCCAGAGACAATTAGGTTTTCACATAACATGCCTTTTCTCAAACAAGTTGCTTTTCCCTTGACAGCAGATACAGCAGCACATCTTACTCAACCATTTCTCGCATGTCTTTGGAAACTGTCACCAGCAAGTATGCAATCCTACTGTGGTGGCACTATCCTGAATGGTTGAAATAAAGGAGTAAGTGGGATTCGATGTAGGACTGAAGCTGGTTGGTGTCCTTTGCCATGATGGTATCCATCCATCGCAGGCCAGCAATGGGTCCGTCTTTCTGTATTTCTTTGGGTGCACTGGGCTTAATGATTCTCTTCTCATTTTTCAATCTTTGCTTTTCATTTAATGTCCTGGGCAATGACCGTCAATGCTTTTCATCCACATTGGAGTGTGTATCCTATAAGCACACAGCAATGCCTTCTGGATGAACGGCTGATCAGGTAGGTCACAGATGTAAGCGCTGAAATCTGTGGTCATGGGTCCCAGGCTTTCATCATTCGAAGGGTAATAAGGTGAGTATCTGAAATTTGGGCAATAGCAACACCCGCTATTTACAATCAGAGAAAACATCAGAACCAGATATCATTAGAAGACCCTGTGAGCGCCATCTTTGAACGTCGCTGCTAAACTGGATTAGAGGACAGACTGCGGGTGGTGGGGATCGTTCTTCACCAGTCTCGGGGATCGTTCTTCACCAGTCTCGGGGCTGAAACAGAGGAACACATCCGCGCCCCGGCTTCCCGCTATGCCGCCATTTGTGACCATATCTCAAAACATTCGAAAATGTGTCATTTCAAGTAGACCTCGAGCGCTAGAGTTTTGCTGAGGGATGACAAGATATGTCCTCGTTTTTAATAAACAGATTTGTTTTGATTCCATGGCTGCGGCTCTTGCCGGAAGCAACAGGGATGTTGTATTATTCATTGCAAATCAAGATACGATTCCTTAACTTGTGGCCTGAAGCAAGCACAGACAGGCAACTCACTGGCTAGAAACACATTATTGCAAAGTAAGGAGTTTCAAACTCTACTCCAGGGCTTTTGCTTTGCTTCTTTACATGACATCATTCATTCTGCTGATCTGCATAGAAACATCTTGAAAAAATGCAACCTCATGCAATGTTTTAAAAGCCTCAGAAATCTCGCAAAGCACCAAGTTCCCTGTTAATATGCAATTTACCATAGTAGGCCTGCGGCTGTGCTCGGCCACCTTTTTGCATCCTAAGAAATGACAGATCGGTACTGTCTTTCAGCATCCCAGGGAGTGCTCTCTCGCTAACCTACAAATACCACGCCTCCCAGAACCCCTTGTGATCCTCCCAAAGCGCCCCTAAACTGTCATTCCCCGATCCTTGCTGGGATAGTTAACATTATATGGGGGTGGGAGGGGGAGTCATTAAGAAAAAAAAAAGAAACGAGAATTGGCGAGGAAGAGAGAGCGAGCAAGAGAGAGATAGAACGACAGAGAGAGGGAGGGAGGGAGAAACAGAGAGAGAGAGAGAGAGGGAAGGAGGTAGAGAGAGGAGGGGTGGAGAAAGAGGGAGAGGGGTCTCTCTGGGGAGGACTAGAATAGAGGAGAGGCGAGAGTGGAGCAATACGGGTGAGAATGGTGGCATCAACAGAGGAGAGTAGGACAGGATGGGCAACACTCCCTTTTTTGAAGGGGCCATACGGGGACATGCGTCCTACGCAAGCAATTGACATGGCACAACACAACATGCCCCTGTCCCCCTCCCACTAGAAGTCCTTTCCACTGCCCTGTTCCCTCCTTCACTCTCAATGCTCCTCTTCCATTCACCATCAGTGCACTAAAATGCTCAAAGTGTGGTGCAAGTACTACACAAAGCACTAACAAGACATCCCATAATGTTCTTTCCTTCACTCTACCTTCTTTCACCGTGTTCTCTTCTGTTCTCTAATACCTCTCCCTTCGTTGTTTGGTTCGCTCTCGGTGCTTTGACCAGTATCCCTACTCTACATGTTACTAAGAAGCAGAAAAAACAGGCATTCCTCTCATCATAGCATCATGCGTTTTAAGGTGGGGGACTCACGCTCGTTCCAGGGCCTATGATCTTAAACACACCACTGTGCACTGCCGCCCTTTGAGAATGCACGACATGGCCCATCCATCCCCACAGTTCTACCTAATGGTATGTATGGCCCACAATCACATCGTGGGACTGCGGCATACTTGGCTGAAGCATCCTCAAAAATTGACATGCGATGTTTGCCAAATAATAATGTACTCGGCATGCACAAATGCATCAGAATCACACAACGTCTGATTGAGTCGCAAAAGCCAGACAGGCATCAACAAACCGCAGGAGGTTACTGGAAAGGGAATAATTCATATCTGAGCCAAGGAAGGAAGGCAGGCAGTGGTTTGGGCAGACGTGGGTGGATGGGGGTGCAGAAGATTTAGCATTGCAAAGGCATGCAGACGGATGATGTCTGTATTTATTGTGATTTGTGGTGTGCCGCATGCAAAGCAGGTCACTTTAGAGTGCAGGGTGGTAAAGGTATAGGGAGGAGGTGAAAGAGACATAGGCCCTCATTACGACCCTGGCGTTGGACCATGGTGCTAATAGCACCATGGTCCATGCCGGTAACTTACCGACTCCGCCATGGCGGAATGGGGAATTACCGCCCCATTCCGAGGTTGGCGGGGTGGTAATTCCCCATGCCGCCATGGCCCTTCCCCATTCCCATTTTTGCCCCATAGGGCTCAATGGGAATGGGGAAGGCGCTAAGTACGGTGCCACAAATTGCGGCACCGTACTTAGCACCAAGGTCCCTTTGCGGGTTGGTTTTTAACGCCTGCAAAAAGCAGGCGTTAAATTCTCCAAACCGCAAAGGGACCTCGTAATCAGGCGTTAAGGGTTTAACGGCGCTGCCACCTTTTACGGCGCCGTTAACCCCTTAACGCCAGGGTTGTAATGAGGGCCATAGGGCCTCATTACACGGTAGGCGGTAAACCATGGTGCTACTAGCACCATGGTTGCCGCCGGTACCATACCGGTACCACCATGGAGGAAAGGGGAATTACCACCCCATTCCAAGGTTGGCGGGGCGGTAATTCCCCCTTCTTCCATGGCCCTTCCCCATTCCCATTTTTGCCCCATAGGGCATAATGGGAATGGGGAAGGAGCTAATTACGGTACCGCAAATTGCGGTACCGTAATTAGCACCAAGGTCCCTTTGCGGGTCCCAACTTTAACAGTTGGTCTACACCAGCCGTTAAGGTCGGTTCCCCCAAAGGGACCTCGTAGTAAGGCGGTAAGGGTTAACGGTCACCGGTACCCTTACCGGTCACCGTTAACCCTTACCGCCTTCCGTGTAATGAGGCCCATGGATGAGGGTAGGAGATCAAGAGGGTATTCGCGTGAAAACCAAAATCACTTCATTGAGTGCCGCTTTTCTCCTTCCTGAACAGTAAGTGCAGCTGATGCACAGTGACGTCGGTGAAGGCAAACACTGTCTGTGAGGTGAATGGCCATCGCCGAACAATTGTTCAGAGGCGGTACAGAAAAGTATCGTCTTTAAGACCTTGCTACGTTTTAAGAGCTGTTTCCGGTTCTTTCAGGAAAGGTGGTGGGACATTTCAGTAGGGCAGCACGCGGGCGGGAAAAAGCATTGCTCCTTCTTTTTTGCTTTCTATCTAGTTGCAAGAACGTGGTTTTATTGGTGAATCAGTCTCGGGAGGATAGCACAGGGTCAACGTGCTCGCCTTGGAAGCAAGACGACACGGAGCACCACAGGATCGATCCCCGGGTCCGCGCTTAGAAACCTCTGGGAATTAAGTGTGTTATAAATAACCTAGCATATCATATCAATCACATATGAGAGGGCCTGGTGACACGTAACAAACACAGGGTTTGCCATATATGCGAAGGAGAAAACTAGGAAATAGTCTTTCACCTGCTATGCTCCGGTCCTGTGGAATTGCATTCCAGTATAAATGCGGATCGCTCCATCCCTGGAAAGAGCTGCAACCCTGGCTATTTCAGTCACACTTTGGGCCTCATTACACGGATGGCGGTAAGGGTTTACCGGTACCGGTAAACCCTTACCGCCTTCCTACGAGGTCCCTTTGCTTTAACGCCTGCTCTTTAGCAGGCGTTAAAAACCAACCCGCAAAGGGACTTACGGTACCGCAATTTGCGGCACCGTAATTAGCGCCTTCCCCATTCCCATAGAGCCCTATGGGGCAAAAATGGGAATGGGGAAGGGCAATGGGGGAAGGGGGAATTACCGCCCCGCCAACCTTGGAATAGGGCGGTAATTCCCCTTTCCTCCAAGGCGGTGCCGGTATTTTACCGGCATGGACCAAGGTGCTATTAGCACCTTGGTCCTCCGCCTACCGTGTAATGAGGCCCTTTGACATTACCTAGACTCTGAGGCTACACACCAGTAACAGTGTGAGTATCTGCAACGCAACACAATAACATGTTAATTGTACTGTGTTACTGCCTGCCCCTCTCCTCTCGTGCCTGTTAATCCTGCTGTACAGTGCTCTACTGCTTCTGAGCTAGATTTGCGCTACATCAATTTAATGTCATAATTTCCATCCTTTTTCCAATTGGCCTTCTGGGTCAAACATGGGGTGTCCAATTGTATTCTTTATGACAGTGGAAGCTATCTAGATTGGCAGTAAACACAAGAGTACATAATCACCTACAGAATGCCATCCTGAAAAAAAGGTATTGCTCAAATAGGCAGTGAAATGGCAACTTTACCTAGTGTGACCAATCCTTAGATGTTTGGCCTTATTACGAGTTTGGAGGCAGCCATGGTGCTATTAGCGCCATGTCTGCCTCCAAAATCGTGTCTGGGTCCGGGTTACTTGAATGAGGAATTACTGGGTCATTCCAACCTTGGAGGACCCGGTAATTCCTCATTCAAAAAACCCATTCCAATCCCCATTCTCATGCGGGCCCGTTATTAGCTCCCTGGTCCCCTTGTGGGACCCGCAAAGGACGTCTGGTCTGACCAGACGTTCTGAGCGGGTCCTGCAAGGGAACCTCGTAGTAGGGCGGAATGGGTTTACCGGCACCGGCCCCATTACCGGTGCTGTTAAACCCATTCCGCCCACCTCACAATGAGGCCGTTGTCACTTCTCCCCGAGGGGGAGCTCCTAGCCATGAGGCGAGGGAGATGAGGCTGCTACCCGATAGTCCCCCTGGGGGTGGTATTCAGTGGGAGGATCTCATGACAAGAGACTCCCCATCTAGGGACAAGGACGATCACCTAAGGGAAATGCAGTATTCCAACATTTTACCCACCTACCACACATCCATATATCCCTTACGCCCCTACCTAGATGTTACTAACCACCCCATGTATGTGTGTAGAGCTGACCTCGACTGAGACGAAGAAGAGGACAGATGCCAGATGACCCAAGTAAAGCCTATGAAGAATACCTGGTGGAATGGTAATCACCATTCTAGCTTTCCACAGAGGTGGGACTGGGAGATTAAGGTGAAAACTGACAAAGGATTTACAGAACTGCCTGAGAAGCAGGAATAACTAACTGCCTTGCGGAGGGTCATAGACGGACCAGCAGCCAAAGAGGGAGGACCGCCCAGCCTTTGAGATTCAAAGGAGATGTGAATAGAAGAAATCCCTCCGGTCTCAGAGGAACCAAGAACCCGGTGGCATCGAACGAACCTAGAACAGCCCTGGGAACAGGAAGCCAGGACCGGGAACTAGAAGCAGGAGACCAGAGCTGGTGGACCGAGAAACTCCTGTGTAGTCCTGCGAACCACCGCAAACACCCAAGGAGGATTAGCAGAGCATCCAGAGGCGCGAGAAGGTTAAGGAATAGATGCCTGTGGGGGCTTGGAACGCAGGCAAGCTCTTCTTAATAACCACTTCCAGGCCCATTGGGGGTGACCTGCTACTGGAACAAAATCTGCATCTCTGCCAGTCACATGGGTTCCCACAACCTCTCTGAAGGTGAAGGACTCCTGCAGGTGGTTGCTAGCTCCCCTGTGTAGGAAGAAATGAGAACAAGGACACATCTTGTCCCAAGACCCTGGATTGGGACTCACAGCATCCTGAAATCCCTGTTTTGTGCTGTTGAACCACTTAAGCTGATTTTGAAACCTGATCAACAACCACCAAACCAACCAGAATCACTGGTGATGCTCTTGGCAGTCTTTTGATCTTCGACCTGCTGTCACCGCATCTTCAAATATGATCACTGCTGCACTGTGCCAGCTGAGCGTGTCATTGCCTTGGCTTGAACCAGATGCGTGCCGTTGCAAGAAGAGCTCGAACCCCCAAGTCTGGACCAAACACCTCAATTCACCAGCAACTTTGTCTCAGACCCAAGCTCGAACATTGAACCGATGCCGGTTACCCCTACTTTCTTAGAATGCAGCATCGAATGACAGAGAGCCTCTCTTCGAACACAACTCAATGCCTGCTTTCCATCTGGATCACCACAACTCTCCACATCCAAACCACTGAGAACATCAAGATGGTATTATTGACTCCTAACTGCCCCCAGGTCCAGCTTCAGGCCTTATTTATTTATTTATTTTATTTCTTATAAAGCGCCAAATGCCCATGGGCCTCAGGGTGCACAAGTAACGAAACAAGACAGACAGACATATATCAAGATTAGGGCCAGAAACAGGAGGGAGTATGGGGGGTGCTGTTGAGCAGCCAGCAAGATGGCTGCCTAGTCTAATCGCTCCGTGGCCTGACTGCAACTAATCCTCCTCAATCAGCGGTTATATGGACTGCCTGAAGCCTTGAACTTGGACATTCGCTCCCTAGCGCCTCTGCACTGTCTAGACCTGGTTTGGATCGAAACCGGAGCTTGTATGAGGCTTTGCCGGCAACTGGGGCCTCTTAGGCCATGTGATCCCCCTGCGGCCCATCCCCCCCTCGGCCTCGGGGAGCCGTGCTGCTGCGGCTGATGGCCGCCCGGATCCTTTGGCTGCCTGCGAGGGATGCGGCCGCCTGGAGCACCGCGGTCCCCCCCTCCACCCTTCCGCCCTGGACTCTGCCATCAGGTACTGCTGAGCGCCGTGGTCCTCCGCCCCCCCGCTCTCCCTGAGGGGGGTGCGCCTGGGCTTCCCGGCCTTTGACGCGGCTCCACTCGCCTGCCTGCCTCCGCTCCTGGGCGGCGGGGGTGGCGCCGGCCCTCGGCGGGCCAATTCTTTCAGTGACATTGCGGGGAACACAGGAGCGGCCCCCCGTAGTCTTCACATTCCACGGCTCCTTTATTACTGATCCTGCGGACACCCTGTGATTCCCGGCTTGCGGCCCGCCGCCAGCACTGCTGGCCCTCGCTCACCTCGCGTCTCCTGCCTGGCTGCCGGGCACCTTCATCGCTGGCCCTGTGGACACTCTGCAATTCCCGCCTCCCGGTCCGCCGCCTGCAAGGCTGGCCCTTGGACTTTCCCCATTTGCTGCCTGGCGGACCGCCACTGACATTGCTGCCCATTGATCACTTCGGAACTCCTGTCTGGCGGGCTGCCGCGGCCGTCGCTGGCCCCGTGGTGTGGCTGGGCTGCGGTGCTTGAGCCATCTTGGCTCGGCCTCCCGCCACTGACTCCTGGCATGCTTCTGCCCGGATCACTATACCCTGCGGGGGGGCCCGCTCCTGCCTGGACCACCGCCCACCTACTGGCCTTCAGGGATCTGAGGTGAGGAGATTGGGGGTGTAGAGCGCTGCAAGTTACGCCTAGTTTGCACCCTTATCCTTGAGTTGCGCTTCCCCCATTCCACGAGGATCTCTGGCCCCCAATCGCAACAGGCTCCCCTGCGACCATTCCTCTTCCACCGGTGCGGCTCTGAGTGTCTGGACTGTCCGTTTACTTGCTACGCCCTGAGTGCACCAGGCGCCTTGGACGGTGCGGCCCTCCATTGCTGACTACCTCTGACTGGGGCCCTCCTGGCTCCGGAGCGGGCACCGCGGGCACTGTCCCTTCCAGGCCACACTGTTGCTTCGACACCCAGCTTCCCCCTTGGTGTGGTCCTACTGCCGTTTAACTCAACTGCTGTGTGGGCCCCCCGCTCCTGCCCCCTGAGCAGCTGACGCCTCATTGCAGATTGGGTTGTGGTCCCTCTATAAACCCCCTGGGCCTCATCGCAGCCTTTCTACACAGCACTCCCTGCTAATCTCGGTGTACACCCCAGCCATGTCCGGCAAGGCACGCGGGGCCAACAAGGCTGGAGCAATGGACAAGTTTGCTAAATCACTTGCTAAACAGGACCTGAGTGGGGCTTCCCTACCTCAGGACGACCTTGATGCATCCTCATGCCCCCCTCAGCCTGACCATACTACACTCATGGAGTCTATGGGCAAAAATTTTGTGGCATTCCATGAAAAACTGGACGACATTAACGCCAACGTGGCCTCACTGCGAACCAAATTGGATCAGCATGGTACTAGGCTGGTGGAGGCCGAGACCAGGATTGGGACCACTGAGGATGAGGTACATGTGCTCCGGAATACGGTCTCTGACTTGGTGCGGGATATGAAACAGGTCATGGCGAAGTGCGACGACTTAGAGTCCAGATCCCGCAGGAATAATATCCGCATTGTTGGGGTTCCGGAGACAGCCCTCAAAGGCAAAATGGAACTTGCAGTCGAGACTCTTCTGAGAGACCTCCTGGGTGATCCTCAACTCTCCCCGTTTTTCACTATTGAGCGAGCCCACCGTTCACTGGCCCCTCGCCCCAAGCCGGGTGATTTCACCAGACCAATTATTGCCAAGGTCCTCAGCTTCAGGGACAGAGACCATATTCTACGCCTGGCCCGCGAAAAAGGGGAACTGAAATTTGAGTCCCAGACTATCCGCATCTTTCCCGACTTCTCGATCAATGTTCAAATGGAGCGCAGACAGTTCAATGGTGTGAGAAAATTGCTTAGAGAAAGGAAAGTGGAATACGCCATGTTATTCTCTGCAAGGTTGAAGCTCACTCACCACAATAAGCTGTATTTTTTCACAGTCCCTGAGGAGGCAGTGAAATTAATTGAGGCCCATATTCCGCTCCCAGGGCCGGTGGGTGACCCTGTAGATGAGGGCTGTGCCGGCTTTCCTTGTATCCATTGCTTGAATTAGTGTGGTATCGTTACCACTCTTGCTATGTGCATTCTTCTTGTAATCCCATATATCCTTACCTCTGTGCATTCACTCAGTGTTGTAACTCATTGAGCAATTTCATGAAACGCAATGATGGTCAATGAAGTAAGGTATACAGTTCATTGCACTTAAGCTGTTATTCTCTATTCCCATACCCACTGCTTGTACTCTACTATGTTGTCTCCTTGAAAATTCTACTCAGTTACCACTACAAGTTATTTGGTGTACTCCACCGTCGATTATCCTAGTCGGGCCCACGGCAGCAGCTTCCCCCACTGCAGTTGCAACGCTGAGTTTGGCTTGTTTGGTTCACTGGTTGCTCCCCTGTTGGGTGTGGGGGCTTGGCCTGCCCCGTTGGGCGCGCCAGGAAAGCCATGAGACCTTGGGTGGGTTCTTAGGCATTGCTGTGTTGGGGAAGGCAGTGAGGGAGGGGGGCGGTTTAGTTGGGGAATGTTTTAACAAAAATCGTGAGACAGTGGTGGCCTCTGGTATGACGTATCTGGCCACTGCATTAGTGGCCGGCTCTTGTTCGACAAACTATGACACACGTTACTTTGATCCCTTAAAGCCCTACTGAATGGCCATTAGGCTAATGTCATGGAATATTAGAGGGCTCAGCAATTTCACAAAGTCACGTAGGATCACGGTTTATGTCCAGAGGCACGGGTTCAAAATACTTTTCTTACAGGAAACCCATGTCCTCGCACATCTCTCGGCCTCGCTCGCTCCGGCATGGGGCCCCAACAGATACTATACGGTGTTCTCCTCACAGTCCAGAGGAGTCCTCACCTTGATTCACAAGTCCTTGGTGTTCTCCCTTCGCACCAGCCATATTGATCCCCTGGGTAGATATGTGATTCTCCACGGTTCCCTTGCTAATACAGAGTGCCTTCTGGTTAACACGTATGCCCCATGCATTGATGCACCCGATTTTTTCGACCACATCCTTGACATCCTCCTAGGGTATGTGGGGGTTCCTATTATCTGGGGGGGGACATGAATCTCATCCTGGATTCCGACTTGGATAGATCGGGTGTCGCACCAAGAACACTGTCCAGAGCCGCTCGCCGTCTCCGGGCGCATATGCTCACAGCTGGTCTGGTAGACGCCTGGAGAGAACTCCACCCAATGTCGAAAGAGTTTACATTTTACTCCTCTGTCCACGACAGCCACTCCAGGATAGACCTCTTCCTTCTCTCCGCAGGGCTCATGGGCAAAACACTTACCACACAGATTCTGCAGCGTACGCTATCTGATCACGCCCCGGTCACATTGGACATTGCCTTGTACCCGGCCCTCCCCCAGCATTCTAACTGGCGGTTTAAGTCAGATGCACTGCATGATATTATCTTCAAGGCTGACATCCTCGCTGATATAACATTGTTTTTTGATAATAATAAACGACATGACACAACAGACGGGGTGAGATGGGAGACCTCTAAGGTTTACATTAGGGGCATGTGTATATCCAGGGGGGCTGGAGTCCTGAAAGATATCAGAAATTCCATGCGCCGCTCTGAGTCCAAACTCAGGGAATTAGAGCGTGATTATGCGACCAACCCCTCACCACCTAAGCTTGCACAGATAAGAATTGAACTGGATACGTTTCAGTCCTTGGCCCGCAGTGAGATTAGATACCTTGCCCGGCCCATTGCGGCCCGGAAGTATGGTGAAGGAGAGAGGCCGGGCCGTACACTTGCCCGTCTTGCCCGGGCCGAGGGTGGTAGAGCTCGAATCGACAGTATCATAGACAATGACGCGGTACGTCATTGGTCTGACAGGCCCATTCTCAAGACCTTTGTAGATTTCTATGCAACCCTCTATGCCCAGCAACCGGAGCACAGCCCGCAGGATCTGGCCGATCTCCTTGAACGCATCCCTATGTCCCTTATATCTCTAGCCACCAAAGAACAATTAGATGTTCCCTTTGCCCTTGACAAAATCACCGCCATTATTTTGGCTCTCCCTAAGGGCAAAGCCCCCGGCCCTGATGGCCTGACCGCCGAGTTTTATCAGGAACATGTGGCCTTCCTTGCTCCACGCCTCCACGAGGTTTGGGAAGAATCGCTGTCTTGCTACTCTCCCCCGGTCCTTGCGTGAGGCTGTTATCACCGTGCTCCCCAAGCCGGGTAAGCCACTGGATGAATGTGGGGCTTATAGACCTTTGTCACTCATCAACACCGATACCAAAATCTTCGCCAAAGTCATCGCAAATAGGTTTCTCCCCATCATGAAATACCTGATTCACCCAGACCAAAGTGGTTTTGTCCCAGCCCGCTCCACTGCCTTAAACATTCGACGACTATTTAACGTCCTCTCTAGAATAGACCCCCAAGCCAACGCTGTGGCTGTGAAGTTGGATGCCCAAAAGGCTTTCGACATGGTCTCGTTGCAGTACCTGTGGGCGGTGCTTGAGAAGATGGGGATTGGCCCATACATGTTGTCCTGCATTAAACTCCTATACACTTGCCCCGTGGCCCGGGTCCTAGTTAACTCTCACTTGTCGGCTCCCTTCTCCCTCCACCGTGAGACTTGACAGGGGTGCCCGTTTTCTCCCTTGCTATTTGCGATGGCTATCAAGCCCATGGCAGATTTTGTACGGAACAACCACGTGCGCAAAGGGATTCGTCTCCGGGATACCCCCGAAATTATATCACTTTACGCTGATGACGTGCTTTTATACATTAGAGACCCCTCAGTCCACCTCGACCCAATCATGCGTGAAATTATCAAAATTGGCACATTCTCGGGCTTCACCATAAATTACACTAAATCAGAAATCCTACCCCTCACGCCCGCAACACCCCAACCTGCATGCGAATTTCCTCTCAAATGGGCACCGGGGGGCATCAAATACCTCGGGGTCCATGTATCCCTCTCAAAATCCTCCTTATTGGCCGATAATTATGGGGCCGCCGCGCAATATGCCGGTGCCAGGATGGAAAGATGGCGTAACCTCCCCCTCTCACTATCAGGGAAATTGTCCCTAATAAAAATGATCATAGTCCCGAAACTCCTTTATATATTCGCTAATGTTCCACTCTGGCCCGGAAAACAATACCTTGCTGACCTGCATGCGGGATGCGCCCGTTTTCTATGGCATTCTGGCGCTGTGCGCAGAAAGTGGCAGTATATGACCCTTCCGTATGAGAGGGGCGGCTTCAGTGCGCCTGATCTCACCCAGTACTGGATAGCTGCTCAGGCCCAGCATGCTACATACTGGTACCATCACCAGGACCCCTCCCCGCATGCTAAGCTTGAAATCCTGGCGACTGAGGGGGTGAATGTCATGTCGCTGATCCTGTTTCACTCGTACCGCTCGGAGGCCCCTGATGACCCAGTGGCCTTCACTATAAGGGCATGGCGGCAGATTCTGAAGCCTGGCTCTGGCTCCCCCCCGTACTACAAATGGCTCCCTCTCTGGTCTTTCCCTGGCCTCACCCCCACACAAGATAATCTGCTCATGCATCACTGGTCAGACTTGGGATATAGATCACTCTCCGACCTGTTCCCTGGTGGGACATTCATCACCCCAGACACGTGGAAGCCTGGGCACTCCAAGTCCTCTCTGGAGTTGCTACAATACTTTCGACTTAGAAGGGCGGTCCAAGACATGTGGCCTTCATATCCGGACGAACCTCCTGAGTCCCCCGAGGTCGCTACACTTCTAATTCCGCTGGTGGTAGGGGCATTGTATCCTCACTTTATAAAATGTTGATGGCACGAGCTGTAGAGCCCCCCCACAATGCTAAGGATGCATGGAGCAGGGATCTGGGATTGGACATCACAGATGGTATGTGGACCAAAATGTGCCCGCATACCCGCAAGGTTTCTCTTAACTCCAGAGTTAGATGTGTTCAATACAAGCTACTCAATCGCCTGTACTACACTCCCCATGCTATTGAGAAATTTGCCCGGGATCAATCCCACCCCTGTCAAAGATGCAAATCCAGCGACGCGGACCACGCCCATATGTTCTGGTCCTGTGGGGCCCTGGCTCCGTTCTGGAATGCGGTGCTTGAGACCCTCTCCGAAATAGTGGGGTTCTGTGTGGACCCTGAACCCCTGTCTCTTTTGTTTGGGCCCTGGGAGGGAGCTGAGGCGAAACGGGAGGCTAAGTTTCTGAATGTGGCGGCTGCTGTGGCCAAGAAATGCATTCTGCAATGTTGGAAGCGCAGATCCCCCCCTTCTCTGGAAATGTGACTGAAGGCCCTCACTTGGACGCAATCTTGTGAAGAAGACTACATTAACATGCTGCCCAGCAATGCTCGTCCCAAAAACATATGGACGGGGTTTTGTAGTTACCTGAACCGTAAAATGGATCTGGAGCTCTTGTCATCTCCCCCTTCTCCTGACCAGGGGTCAGATCGCACTACACGATGATTGCTCCAATGTATTCGACCTCTGCTAAGATTATATGTGACCCTCTGTAGAGTGTGTGCTTTTCATTCATGATTTAAATGTGAACAGTGTGTTCTGGTTTGACTGTAACTTGTGATATGCCAACCACTACTTCTTGCCAATAAAGAAAAGTTTAAAAAAAAAAAAGAAACAGGAGGGAGTAGAGCTAAAACGAGAAATGCCTGATTATGGTCTGTTAAACAGGTAGGTTTTGACTACTTATTTGAATGCCAGCAGGGAGTTACAGGCTTTAATTTGTAGTGGGAGGGCATTCCAGGCCTTAGACGCCTGTACCGGAAAGCTAGCACCTCCAAACCTGGACAGCAGGAAATGAGGCTGGACAAATTTGTGATTGTCGCCAGAGTGAAGGGATCGATGTGGTCGGTCAACCCTGAGCCGCTCTGTGAGATAGACGGGGGCGATATAGGTCCAACATTTATAGGCTAGTGCAAGGGTCTTATTCAACATCCTATGTTTAGTGGGTAGCCAGTGTAGGGCTCTCATAGAATCCGAAATGTGATCCTGCTTATGGAGGCCAAATACTGCTTGCTCGGCCACTGTTCTGTGTGGTCTGAAGGGATAGCAGGTTAGTTTGTGTGGTCACACTCAGAAGACTATTGCAGTAGTCAAGTCTTGAGTTGACTAGGGCAGAAGCTAGGGTGGTTCGGTTGTTAACTGAGATATGCGGTCTAATTTGATTAAGCAGCCTGACATAGCCACAGGATGAGCGCGTGTGTGATACATGTGTTTTCATGTTAAGTTCAGCATCAAGGTGAATTCCAAGGGTTTTGACACAATCTGAGACCTTGATCTGGTTGTTTGTAACATTAACGTTTTCATATGAGGTATCAAGTGTCTTAAGTCTCTGGCTGGTAGTCACAATAGGAAGCTCAGTCTTAGAGTCATTCAGGGCCAGGGAGTTTGAGACCATCCAGGATTGTATTGCAGCATAGGCATTATTTATGATGTTAGAGTCCTCTTCAAGATTGCCCATGAGTTCAAATACCACCTGAGTGTCATCAGTATAATTGGTAAACTTGACACCCAGATGGTCCATTAAATCAAGCAGTGGCCAAATATAGATGTTAAAAAGTGATGGCAAAATGCAGGATGCCTGAGGGACTCCTGCATTAACGACATTGGGTGAGGATTGAACATTGTCCACGGGCACTCTTGATAGTCATGGGCCTAGAGAATGTTTAGGTCACATTTCATCATGTTTCCTCGCATAGGAGATATCATACACAAACATTGTGATGTTCTATTGCCTTTTCCCTATCTGCTAAATATCCAGAGTGTTCTCATCTTTTCCATTCTGCATTTCTCTGTCATACTTTACAGGGTTGGCGGTTGGGTTTGGATAGTGTTTTCAATAGCTAGTTGTTTAATTAAAGAATATATATTTTTATAGAACCATGATTGTAATTTCCTTTATTTTGGACCGCTGTACTATTGATGTTTGTGTTGCTACTGCATAACATTCACACCTCTCTTAAGAGTATAGCCGTCCATCGGCCCATGTCATCACAAAAGGCGAAGGAGGTATATCTCTTACCTGCGCATGATTCACTTTTATGAGTGTTTTCGTAGCCACAACTCATCTTTGTACTTCGGTGAGGAAGGAGTACGTTCGGCATAGCCACTTTATTCAACAGCTCTTTTAGTATAGTGGAAACAAAGATGGCCATACCACAATATCTCTGCATCCATTGGTGCTGCAGATGGATGGGACTCATCACTGAAAATGAAATGCAGGAATCAACCCTATCTGGTATAGGCCTCTCTTTAGATTTAATACTGGAGAAATCAGAGCAATTGTTTGCAGGAAGCAAATAGTACAAGAGAGCAGGTCTGGGTAAACCAGTTTTGGGATAGCTCGATCAACCTAACTTTGCCTGGTTTGAGGTCCCGCGAAACGTTATACTTTTCTGGAAATGTATCTGTCTATAGGGTTGCTTTGGGGGTTAGATTTGGCTAGGGTTGTCCTCTAAAAGAGTACCGGTGGTGAATATTGATGGGGCACCAAACATTGTAATCAGAGAGCCAAAAACTATTTGCAGGTCACATGTGAGTTCTTCTGAAACCACTGGGGAGTAACAAACAATCAGGAGGCAATTTCTCTCCTTTTCATCAGTTTGTTTATACAACTCACCTTGTCATCCTGATGACCCTCATCATACTGAGAGTGGGTCATGTATGATCAATGGTTTGGTTAATTCAGACTTCTCTTTTTCGATTCGCCATGAGCCTGGTTGGTACTCCAAAATAGAAGCTAAAAAATGTTATTTGACCACAGTGCGAGTTACAACATCTGATCCTAAAGGAACATACTGCTCTCTGCTCCCCAGGGGACATGGGATCAGATGTAGAAAACCAAGTGGACAAATTTAGACCAGGCTGTAATTCTTCTGTGAATACCCTGTCCAAAAACAATCAGTTAACAGAAACACCCATTGTTCTAGAAAACCAAAGGGAATCCAAGGAATGTTTCTATCCGATCTTTTCTATCCAATCTTGGTTGTATTCCCACTTTTTACATCTTAACTCTTCTAAAACCTAAATTCTATAATTTCCTTCTTTTACCCTCTCTTAATCCCCATTTCCTTTTGCTATCTGCTTTTCACCTTCTCTTTTTACTCTCACACTCTCTGTCCGTAACCTTAGAGTCACCTTTGACTACACTCTTTTATTCTCCCCCCACATCTTCGACTGTGTACAATGTTGTTCTGGCACCTCTTCAAAATTTGCAAAGCTCGCCCTCATCTTACCTTTCACACCACTAGGCTTCTTACATGCCCTCTTGTAGTATCTCGTCAATACTTCTATCTGAATACTATTTTCTTTGGCAGAGGCGGAGTGAGGCAGAGTGACTGTGTGCTGCCTACAATCTGTTGTCCAGTCTGTTGTCCATTGCTACTTAAGAGCGTCACCTGTTTCTACAAGAACGCCGTGGTCAGCGGAGCCGAGGCGGAGGCGGAGTGAGGCAGAGTGACTGTGTGACCATGTGCAGGGTGCACGGTAAACAGTCTGGTCACTCTCCAACTCTCCCACTCCGCCTTTGACCACTGTGCCACTGTGGTATTTTCAATCATCTGCAGTCACTGGCCAGAAAGCAATGGAGTCGCTGCCGCTGCTGGCTCAAACGTGGGAGGAGTGTATCGCCTTGACGACGGGCGAGTGCTCGAATGCACCATACAATGGAGACGGATCTGGGGCCAAAGTATCCGCTGAGCTTGTAAACTCTGGTAAAAGTGAAAGTGACAGCAGGAGATCAGAGGATGCCTGTTGCCCTCAGGAACATCTAGTGTGCAGTCCAGCGGAAGACAAAGGACCAACTACACACCTTGAGGTGAGCACTGGGTACTACCCTCCACCCATTAGTATAAGCGTATTGGTGGCCGACAGCACGGCAGCGTATATAGATAGGACTGCTACGTTGGAGAATGCCCGGCCCTTGTCACCCCCTCACCTGTGTGAGGCCCCGAGCACGGGTCTGTCTGACACAGGGTTGGTGGACCATAACGCTGCAATAAGTGAGCAAGAAGGTGGTGACCTACCGATACGAGCTGCAGTGAAAGCTAACATTGAAGAAACAACGATCCAGCATGTCTTCGAGGGGCAGACCGTACTGACATTGCCAAAGGAGGCCCCTTGGAAATCAGTCCCTTCCATGCCAACGGTGGCTTTAGACAATCTGCCCTTGCCCTTGCAATCGTGGGCGGGCGTACAACAGCTGCCTAGGCCCATAATGGATGGGCGAGGGAATGTAGAAGGGAGCAACAGAGGACGACCAAAGGAGCAGCCCTGAAAGGAGACCTGTTGGGGGCAAGCCGGTCCTCCTAAACGTGCCAAGCCCCAGTCTGACATTGCCAGCACACTCTAGAAATGGGCACTGCAATATTTGGAAGCCAAAGGGACTTGTATTTAGTCGAGCTTCAGAAGATAATTTCTTTTCCTACAGAAACCAGGTGAACTCTTTTCAAAGTGCTCAAAAGGCTCCAGCAAGCAATCTAAAGTCTATGGAAGAAATCCCAGATCATTTGATATTGCAGGGCACGCTGGGAATAGACCAACTTGACCAACCACATTGCTTACCTGCAGTAGGTCAAAAGTTGAATAATGCAACTCATGGAGCACATCAAACCAAACGATGGGAGCAGGAGGTATTACATGCTGGAATAATGAAGGGAGATTTTGCTCAACGAACACTTAACCCCGCACTGATTTCCAACAATAGGCCCTTAAGAGCAAATAGGACCAACGTAGCGGGTCCTCATAAAAGATCCAGACTGGAACCGATAGAGTCCTTGTGGGTAGGTCTGACAGCGACTACGAAACAGACGAAGCGGACAGCACGCCTGAGCCTCCCTACGAGCCAGTCACCAGTACTAACACCACTCAAATCGAAGTGCCTGACCCAGTTCTGGACCAGGGAATGTGTTGACTTTACTATGAATAAGAGTCTTTGGCCCTCATTAGGACCCTGACGTTAAGGAGTTAACAGCGCTGTAAAAGGTGTCGGCGCCGTTAAACCCTTAACGCCTTACTACGAGGTCCCTTTGCGGGACCTGACCTTAACGGCTGGTACCGTACTTATCGCCTTCCCCATTCCCATTATGCCCTATGGGGCAAAAATGGGAATGGGGAAGGGCCATGGTGGCATGGGGAATTACCGCCCCGCCAACCTTGGAATGGGGTGGTAATTCCCCATTCCACCATGGCGGACTCCGGCATCGACCATGGTGCTAATAGCACCATGGTTTTCCGCCGGAGTCCTAATGAGGGCCTTTAATTGGTGTTGTGGAGCTTTTTTTGTGGAATTGGAGACTGTGCTTGAAATATGATGCCAGCAGCTGAATTTACAAAGCTGTACCATAAATAGTAGGACTATACCTGGCTTGCGAGGCTTTAAGAAGGATACGATTATCTGCATATCGCAAACTATACTTGGCCTTTTTGGCAGCATCTAGCATGATGGGGATGTGTTTCAAATAAAATACATTTTCCTGATGTTTGATTCCATCGATGGCATAGAATGCCCGCAACTGGCCATACAAGGCTATACTGGCATTTGAAGGGCTCTATGTCATATCATCGCCAGTCATTTTTACGACGGGTGTTTTTACAAAAACATTTTACCGAAAAAACTCATTGAAATTTATATTTTTTAATTTTTTGGGGGTTCCCCCCATGGGTCTTTCCCACACCTATTTTTAACTGTTCCCGACCACCCCAACTACTTATCTGCCCTTTCCAAACCCCCCCCCCTCAAATTTTCATTGAGTTTGTTCTGCAAAGTGTTTTCCTAAAAACACCCGACGAAAAAATGACTGTTGATGAAGCGACGTTGTACCATTTGAAGGCTGCTCCCTGGGTCAGTATTGGTTCTGTGTGTACCCTTCTCATTTCATTACCACACCCACTGCATATCAAGGCAGGACCTGAGTTAACATAGTGTTGGTAACTAAAGCAGGCTAAAAAATCTTAAGTAACTAAGTGTTGTTTAAACGGTTCCTAGTGATAGTTTCGAATGACATAGTTTAGAATATCAAAGTGTCGAATAAAAATGCATCGAAAAAATGCATTTTAATTTTTTTTTTATGGGGGCCTCTCCAAGCCCTGTTTTTTTACCCATTAACGCCCATTTTAGTAAAAATGTTTTCGAAACAATGACTGGATACCATTTAAACATCATAAGCGTGTTCACATTTCTGTGACATCACTTGATGTTATGCCATCAAGGTTAAAGGTCACATGCCATTGCTTCTTGAGTTTTGTCTTTTGGTCACAGGTCAACTGACATCACTGCCTGTTATGCTACTATCGCTACCCGAGGCATTTTGGTAAATTTACATTGCTGTTCAATCACCATGCCAATCCTGGTTAAACCATCCAAGGTCCTATGCTCCCTCGTACTGAAATTCCTAGATATTTGATTTTAATTCACGCACGTGAGAGCCATTTTCATCTGACTATACACTAGTTGTTTTGGGGGATCATCATGGTAATTGCCTTCTTTAGGTCCGTGGCTGAATGGCTGCTAATTGCCTCTGCCTATATATCTCGAAGATGGAGATTTTAGGTTGGGCCTGTTGACCGTGTCTTCCTTTGCCATTGCCTCCTACTTTGTGCCCACGCTAAACGCCGAGCCCAAAACCGTGGCAACATCTCTGCCATCTTTAACATCAACTTATTACTCATCCCATAAGTCAATATTTGCTTTCCACTAGCTTGTGCCACTGAAAGAGGTCCTTATTTTCTACAGATACCCCAAATGATGCCCCCAGCGCTTGCAATGGTCGCTGCTTGACTACTGTAACAGAAATGATGCCCTGGTCCCTACCAAAACACTATAACACTTGCTGATGAAGTCATCTGTGGCCTGCTGCAAAAAACAAATCGGATCACAGATCATAGAGTCTTTGAAAATTTCACATTGCATGCGGTCACACAGGACATTGATTGAAGATACTTTGTCTAACCCACAAAGTAATCAGTGACCATATACAGCACTACCAATCCACGGTTCCTATAACAGCCAACAAGACAGCCTTCCGTACCCTGTTGGTTTTGCACTAGCCAAAATACTCCTGTTACATGGTTAAAACATCCCATTGTCAAAGTTCTCCCTTTTGAGGAACTCACTCCAGATCCAGCCCCACCTAGAAGGCCACATGAAATCCAACCTATTTCTCACTACATCCAGATCCCAAAAGTATATTCCTGTCTTCTCACATTGTCCATCCTTCATTTTACCTTCAACAGCCTCTCTCATCACAGTGCTTTGAAGTCAACATACAGATGTGTTTAGGTCTACATAAAACAAAGTAAAATTAGATAAAATGTATCTCGCAACAGCGAACAATGCTATCAAGTGCACAGACTGTTTTGCATTCTCTTTCAGACCTAAATGCTGAACTTCTAAAATCTCTATTCAAGTTATTGACAAGAGATTCACAAGTTTAAGTCATGTAAAGGGGTTTTATACAGTAGACTTCTGCCAATTGCACGGTCTCTAGATTCTCCGGCGGATCTACAATTTAAGCCGAAGGATTAGGTCAGAGGGAGAGGAGGGAAGGCGCAAGATAGCCTTGTTGATGATTTGATGCATGCAGATTGGATGTACCCTGAGCTCGGTGTATGAGTTTGGTTATAGGTGTTATTTGTGTGGGTCAAGGAGGTGTTCGTTTCCAGAGGGAAAAGTAGTGCAACTGTGGTGCTCGGTTGCTTTGGCCTGTGTGTGGTATGTTCGTTGATTGTAGGGGTGTAGTGTTGTGTTGTTTAAAGTGTGATACATGCCTCCTGGGAGAAATCATAGCACTTCCGAAACTCGCTACTAATATTGCCCTCATGATACTTCAGTATCCATCTAAATATCCAGAACGACTAATCACTGAACAGTTACACAAATGGTTGAAAACTCACATGTCTGTTGGTATTAGATGTGGAACGGTTTCTGCAGTCGTGGTCACCTGAACATAGAGTGCATGGGCCCTTGACTTTACCAGGGTTCCTCTGTCCCCTTTCAAACTTTCCAACATCAGGATCTCATGAATGATTCCAGAAGTTAGGTGGAGAAAAAGCCCATGAGCAGGGCTCTTCCTTCTCTTGCTTCTCAAAGTATATGTTAACCCTCTGATCAAGCTTATCATCTTGGCTGGTGCTTTTGTTATGCAGTGAACAGCAGTGGCAGATCTAGGTTTTGATGCCAGGTGGGGCGAAGTGCTCCTCAGGGGGCACCGCGCCAGTCGGGTCACTACCATGTCCTTCATTTTGCGGGTACGAACTGTTGATATGGAGCCACACTTTTTCGTGCATTATGTCTGTATGTTGCAGCATTTATTTGGTGTTCAATTATAAATTAAAACAATTACTATAATTTGTATGTTTAAGCATTATCTCTCTTCTTCGCTGTCCTCAAACTGCTAACTGGGATGCTTAATATTCAAGGCAAAACTGTCCGGTTTCTTTTACCTGATATATATTCCATAATAATGTCTCATAATAAAGCCACATACCAACATGTAAATCCTTATAGCAACACGTTAAGCCAAAATAATATCATTGTGGCTTTCATTTTCACACCCTGAATGGTAACCTATAAGTCCCAGAATGCTAAATAATGTAAACCTGAAAAATGTACTTAATCCCACTGTACTTTCAGTGATTTAAGACATGCCAGAAAAGAGTTGTGTAATAAACTCAGATAGATGTGGAGATTCTTTGCAACAAACCTCCATCTCTTTGTTTTCTTTTATTTATGTATTGGATATTTGTATGGCTCTTATACATAAGAATTTCCAGGCACCACAAGGCAAACATGGGGGAGGGGACATAGGAGAAAAACAACAGTAACAGTCGTACTAGGTCTTGGGACATTCTTACCATGCAAGTGTAGAGACAAAAAGTGCCGGAGTATAAGGAGGGTAACGAGGAGTGGAAGGGCTGGTAGGGGGAGGGGTAGAAGTGAACAAGTGGGAAGGGGTTTGGTGGGGCTGAGCAAGTGCTAAGAGGAGTCAATGAGGGCAAGTGCCAGGGGTAGAAGTGCAGGAGTGTGGGATCCGGGTGGGGGGCTGAGCAAGTGCTAGAGGGAGCCAATGAGGGCAAGTGCCAGGGGAAAGGGGGAGAGGGAACACAAGCGCAATGGACAGGGAGGGGGAGAGGGAAGGAGGAGGAAAAGAGGGAAGTCTGGAATTTGAGAAGATCCCGCTCAAGTCTACGGAGGGCATTGCGGCCATTCCAGAGGGAGGCTCTGCTTGGAGAAGTGTCTGACCTGCAGAGAGTTGGAGCTAGAGTACCAAAGAACTCTAGCAGGGAAGTATTTAGGTAGACACAGCTGGATATAGAGTGGTCCCAGGCCCCAGACAGCCTTGTGGATGATGCAGAGGGTCTTGAATTTGATACTTCCGGTCACTGTGATCCAGTGAAGAGATTTAAGGGCTGGAGAGATGCGGTCCCCGTGCTTGAGGTCAAGGATAAGTTTTGCAGCCCTGTTCTGGATTAGTTGAAGAGGGCAAAGGGAGGCAAGAAGCAGATTGAGGAAGAGGCTGCTACAGCAGTTGAGCCTAGAGAGAACCAGAGCTCTGGAGACATTGAGCTTCTGAGGGAAGGCGAGGAAAGGGAGAATGCCTCTGAGGAGGTGGAGCTCAAAGTTGGACTTCTTGGCAAGGTCTATGATGTGCTGAGAGAAGGAGAGAGAGGAGTCAAAGATGAACCTGAGGTTTTTTTGACTCACGAGAGGGTGAGGGGAGGGGGCCCAAGGAGGGAGGCCAGATAGTAGGGGGAAAGTGAGGAGCAGGCATCCCAATTAGAAGGATCTCTGCTTACTAGCATTAAGGCAGAGGTCATTGGCAGAGCACCACGCCTGGCTGGCAGTCAGGAATGAGAGAGGAGGGAGAGGAGGTAGAAGAAGGAAGCTTAAAGGAGAGCTGTGTGTCGTCTGCATAGCGCTCAAAGGGAGGAGAGATGGTGGAAATCAAGTGAGCCAGAGGGGCAAAGTAGATGCTGAAGAGTCATGGCGATAGGATTGAGCCGTGAGGGATGCAACACAGGTACAGAGTGAGGTGGAGGAGCGGAAAGGCCCCAATTTTACTTGGTAAGAGTCAATTGGAAAGGATGGAGGTCAGCCATGCCAGTGCCAAGTCCATGATGCCTAGGGTATCGCAGAGACGATTTATGAGGATGGCATGATTGACAGTATCAAAGGCATAAGAAAGATCAAGGAGGATCAGAACAGAGGGGGAGTTTGGGTCCAGGTTTGAGAGCAGTTCTTCATGGGTGTTCAGAAGAGAAGTTTCCATGCCTCTGGATGCTCTGAATCCAGACTGGTTGCCATGGAGGCAGCCAGTCTATTTAGTGTGGCCGGTCAGTTGGGAGATGACCAGCTTCTCCATGAGACTGCAGTAGGATTGGCAAGTTCCTTGCAGATTTTGCAAAGTTCAGCTATGTTGTGGGTGGCCCCAGTGATGCGGACTTGGCCATGAGCCCTCTTCTTGGAGCAGATGTTGAGATGATATTGCCTTTGGAGCAGACGACAGACCAGTGTGTCAGAGGATGAGCTAGATGCCAGCCACTTCCAGTCAGCAGCTTTGCACTTGCATTTCAAAGTTGCCAAGTCTGAGTCATACCAAGAGTTACATTTGGAGACAGGCTTCATGTGGATCCTAATGACAGGGGCAAGGACGCCCAGAGTGTTGGAGATGGAGAGATGGAGAGATGGAGGTTAGCCAGTACAGAGTCGAACAAAGAGTCAGAGGTAGGCGAAGGAGGAGGGATGAAGTTGGCAGCAAACTCATCAACTGACACTAACTTCATTGTCCTAATGAAGGAGAAGGAGACTGGCAGTGCGGGCAGATGCATTGTTGGGGGGCGAGGGAGCTCAAGGTAGGCAGAGAGGAGAGACTGGTCAGACCAGGAGAGGGGAGTAGTTAGAGGTTTGGAGAGACACATCCAAGCTGTGGACGGTAGAAGGGGTTGGGCCAGAGAGATGAATTGTGAGAGAAACAGTCACAGAGGTCACACAAGAGTACAGTAGGCAAATCAGGGGAGTCAAGATGGATGTTGAAGTCCCCAAAGAAAAGTAGTTTGGAGGAGGAGGCCAGGAGAGAAGAGGAGAGGTCTGCCAATTCCAAGAGAAAGAGGGGTTAGGTCTGGTAGGGCCTGTAGATAGTGGTATGAGTGACAGAGAGGGAAGGAGACACAGACAGCCTACAGGCAAGGCATTCAAAGGAGGAGTAGGGCTGAGTGGGAATGTAGGTGGCCAGAACCCACTCAGGGAAGATCAGGGCCACTCCACCCACAGACCGGGTGGCTCTTGGATTGGACAGGATCTTGTAGACTTCAGGGAGAAGAGTGTTATTCCTGATTTTAAAAATATTTGATTAGTGACATAAAGCAACTTTATTTTTTTCCATATCAAGATAGTAGTCATCATGGATATAAACAAATCTTTAAATTGGTGCTTTGCATTTCTCACTTTGCAAGCTCGTTGAGTTGAAATGTTCCATCATGCATATGAAAGGCTCGGGCACTTATAAAAGAAATATGTTTGCAACCGGAGCACCTTAACGACCTGCAGAGCCAGGACTCTCTTCGTGTGTCTGCCTCTCTGAGACCTGGGAAACTGGCAGTGCTTGAATGTCTGGCCTGAGCGCATTCTATAACTGGCTCGGGAGAAAGAAAAAGCACCCAAACCCATGTCTTGAGCCTTTGAACTAAGCATACGTTCTGTAAAAAGCAAACAAACTAGTGGTACGGCGTACCAATGATTTGTATTACACTTCCATCTCTGCGTACTGTACTCTTTCAGGGTCGGCATCTCACTTCACATATAGTTTCATATAAAATGTTCTCCAAAGCAGTTCCCGTGCAAATTGACCCTCCCTTGAAATTGGCTGAACAGGGTGAATATGCAGATGCCATTCTGCAAAGACTGCGTACCTTTGTTGTGGGTGATGGCATGTTGTATGTGTACAGTCTGCACAGTAATCCTGTAATCATACTATTACCTTTGCAGATGTGGTGGAACAGACCCCTCCTCCACGGCCTGTCCTGTGTAGCAGCGGTCGCACCCCAAATACTCTCCAGAAACCCCCAGGCAGGGTCAATGCTGAAGGGGTCTGATTGTCAGAAGACAGCCACTCATGAAATGCATCCCGACACTGCCTGCTCATCAGTGCTGACCCCTGCGCAGCCTGCCTGCCAGGTACTCTTCTAGTTAGAACCATTGTACGTGCAGCACCATTGTGGAAGTGCTATCATTAGCGGGCTCTTTGGTGTGGCTGGGAAGCGAAGCCCCCAGAATGTGTATTAATGACAGCATGTGCACTGTGGGTCTATGATGCGTGAGCTCGTCTCTCACCCCTAAGAGATTTGCGTGGCCCCATGGGGTGCTTCTGATTACACCTATGGTCTGGGGCCATGATCAGGCCCAACTGAGCAGCCGCTTGGTTAAGTTTGTCCCCCCTGTTTACATCTGTTATTTTATGTTATCTGAACTTTTAGAGCGCACGGTCACCAGAGGTATCTTGGCGCTATTGAGAGAGAGAAGGGGACCACCAGCTGCACCTGAGATGTCTAGAGCGTCACCCAGCGACTACCCCCAGCACATTTCAGTTTGTCCACTCATATGACAAAAGAGTCCCGATGGATATGTTTAACAGCAGGTGCATTGGGAGGAGGTAGACCTGGGGCAATTTGCAGGAAGCCACAAGTGGCGTCTAATTAACTCTGGTCAGTGTGTCACTGACAAAACACAAATAGGAAGGTATGGCTGGCTGGTATCTGCAGCATGGCACAGACATATCCAAAGGCAGCAGTGTTCACAAAGTCATCACAGACATTGTAGGTGCACACTATACAAAGAAAGCAGGTGCATGCTATCAGACTCCACCTTGATAATTAATCAAAACTGTCGATGATTGTTTTTTGTGCTTTGGGTCCAACCTGAAAAATGTCAAATCGTGCCTGCGGTGAGTAGGGCATAGAGCAGTGATCAGCAAAAGTGCCCGAGCTGTTAGCCTGTAATGTAAGTAATGACTGCTTTTTGACAGGTAACAAGCCCCTACATTCTGGTGTCCTTCCTAATAACAGAAAGTTTGCATGCTAGCAATAGGGATCCAAAGTGATCACCCTGCACGTGTGATTGGTTCCAAGCACAGGTGTGGTCCTTCACCATAGTCACATGTTCAGCGTATGACCGTAATGTGGGCAGTACAGGTTTGTGTAAAGCAGTGGCTCCTGTGTTTGTCTCTTGCCTTCAGTTCGCTTGTGTGCTGCTCTTGTCGGGGATCAAGCCGTGGGGACATCTAGTGAAGGGGAGTCCAGCGGCCCCGGCACAAACCTAGCCATCGCTATGGGGACCCATGACATTAATTGGGGAGAGAGTCAGTCAGAGTTACTTCTACCAAACGAATACACGGCTCACCTGCTCTGCTCTCTCTCCGTGCATTGGCAGTGCTCACTTCGAGTTCGTTGTTTTCCTCTCCGATAGTGTAGGCAGCCTGATGCCAAGGGCTTGGAACAGCACGAGCAGGGGGGCAGGACAGGCACTGTGGACCACCATGGCACACATGGACAGGCAGGCAGGTCAGGGAAATGATCTACAGCGTCAAGGCAGCACAGCAGTGGGCAGGAGGAATCTCAGCCTGCCCTCACAAATACAGCATCAGCACGCCTAATAAAGTGGTCCAGCAGCAAGCAGGCAGCTGCTTGTTTCTGGGTGTGGGCGGATGGATCATTTGCTGCATAATAGCAAATGGGCCCTGCGCCGTGCACACCTATCTGTCCGCCCATGTCCGCAGGCTCCAGATAGTCACATTGCAAAATGGCGTGATTCTCAGCAACCGGCCGGCGCTGGCCCAAACGTTGCTGGAGATAGTCCCATTGAGCCCTATAGGGCTCAATGGGAATTGGGAAGCCGCATGCACCGGCACCATGCGGCATGTGGCATGCTGTGCTCGCGGGTGCCGCACTCCACGCCAGGTCTGGTGGGCCGAAAGGCAGCCACGAGCACAACTCGTAGTTTGCCGGTCCGGGAACTACAGTACCGACAAGCTTACCGGTACCGTAGTTCCCGGACCGGCAAATTTGTAATGAGGCCCATTGTTGTACTGTACTCCCGAGCCAACATTGTCCATACCAAACATTCTTCTTTGGCCTCGGCCGGCACCTGATCCAAGGACCATACCCACTCCTTGCGGCAGGGCCTATCTCAAACTGCTGCCCATCCCCAAACAGTCGCTGGCGATAGGCCCATCAACAGATTGAGGCCCATCCATCCTGAGGCTCATTGTTGCCCGAGGCTCATCCCCAAACAGAGGCAAATTCCAAACCACAGCCATGTCCCTGACCCATCCACCCATCCTCACCCAAGGCCCATTCGCACCATCTTTTCTATGAGGCCTCTGCCCTCATGAGGCCCATACTTGCTCTGTGGCACATTCACAATCCAGGGAGCAACTCTGATTCGAGCACCGTTGCGACTATTGTACCTCATTCGTTCAGAAGTTAAGAAGTATGATTTATCGAAACCTTTTTTATTAAAATGCATTCCTCTTCTTTGCTTTGGTATTATAAGAAATAGCATAACCCAAAAATATTTTATAAGGATATTAAACGCCACCTTACAAACATAGCCTTATAGAAACTACTTAGCCAATTGGCTTGTGCTGTCATGGCACATAGCTACTCAATGACTGTGAACATACTTACAAGATACAGTCGGGGGTGCATTGTTCTATAACAATCCTAAACAATCCTCCACGATTCTAAATGATGTAATAACCTGTATTCTTATTGCCCGATTTAACATTACGTAATGCATTGGACTCTGGAAGATGAAGGATTTAGTTGATCTTGAAATGATATGGACTATTTCTGATAAAAGTCCATGTTCTTTGGACAAATCAAAAGCAGTGGGCATGGGATTCTGAGGTGCAATGAAATTAATTGTGGTATTTCCCCTCACCCTCTCAATTGCCTGTAAAATTAGGACCATGCAATAGACTTCAAAGGGCACTAGAAGCCAAAGCAACCCCTTTGTTACCCCAGTTGTAGCATACCTCGTGCCGCTTCAAGATACCACCAATACAAACGTTTAATTATGGGTCAGGTTACCAGATGTCTCCATGTCATTGGGATGCCACTGACCCTGTCGCATCCTTTCATTTAAAAAACAAATGCATTTTTGGAGTTGTAGGCATGCTCACTTCAAATGCACCTGGATATGAATTTATTTATTTATGTATTGTTTACCTGTTAGGCGCTTATACAATAGGAACGTACTGTTTCAAAGCGCCCACAGGGCAGGGAGGTAGGGACAGTGGGAAATACAGTACAACATACACTAAAATATTTAGGAGCAGAGGAGGGAGGAGGGCACAAACCTACTATGCCTTGTGTGTATTCAGAACGTGCAAGTGCAGAAAGGAAGAGGGGGTAAGTACTGGGAAGTCCGAACCCGTGGCTGAGCCAGGGACAAAGTGCTAGGAATGAAGCGTGCAACACGGCCTGGGCCGCGGGAGGTGTAAGTGCGAGTCTCCAGAGCAGAGGCTGAGCCCCTGGTGCAAAGTGCTCTGGAAGGCTGGAGCTGGTAAGAAGGTGTGCAAGGTCAGGGCCAAGAAGATGCACAAGGGCTAGGACACCAGTTCAGCAACTGTGGGAATGGCAGAATAGAGAAGGAGGGAAGAGGAAAAGAGGAAAGTCTTAAGGATTTTCCGGAATTTGAGAAGATCCTGCTCCAGGCGGAGGGGGAGGTTATTCCAAAGGAGGGAACCCACAGAGGAAAGTGAGCTACCCCCTGCCCACTGTTTAGCAAAACGCTTTAAACACACAGAGTTGGTGCCAGAGAAGCGAAGCAGTCTGGAGGGAAATTATTCAGTGAGATAAAGTTGAAGATAGTGTGGTCCCCGGGCCCAGAGAGCCTTCTCGATGATGCAGAGGGATTTGCATGTAATCCGTGCAGCAACACGGGAGCCAGTGAAGACTTTTTATTGCAGGAGAGATGCGCTTTCCACTGTGTTCTAAAAAAGAAAGCCCAGGAATTATGGCCTCGTGACATGGAGTCGTCAGTAATTACGCAGCGTTAGCAGGCATGAATGTTAGATCGATTTCATGTGTAAAAGTATGTTTGGGATTTTTAAAGCGCACACCTAGCTGGGAAGCATCTGAGTGCTGTACAAAAGAGGAGGCACATCAAGGAGTTAGAAACAGGATGTATGGGGAACCAAGCAGCTGGGAAGGGGAGGTTGAGCGGGGTGGTGGCACGCAGAAGAGGCAGAGAAAGGGTTGAGTGGCATGATCAGTGATTGGCGAGATGCTCTTTGAAGAGTAGGGTCTTCAGGTCCTTACTGAAGTGTAAGATGGAGGGCGCCAATCTTCGCTGCATTGGTAACTTCTTCCAGAGACAGCAAAATGCCTGATCCTTTCAATGTATGTTTGCATTTTTACACCACAGCCATGCACTGAAAGAATGCATGTTTTGAACTAGGGCAAAGTTTGTCCAAATGGTAACACCCAGCAGAGTGGTACGTGCGCTGGTGTAGCCTTTCTGAAACAAGGCCCCAGCCTTCACATTGTTCATTTCTCTGTAGCTACAAAGGTGAGACCGATTCTTGTCATTGCAGGTAATTGATCAGACATAAGCGCTCAAGCAGCACCCAGATCCCTGTGCACCCGGATAAAACAAATCCCTGAGGGGGACCACCATCTCAGCAAGGAGCGCGTCCATCGGGTAATGATTGGAGACTATAATAGCGCCGCCCAGCTCTCAAACACGTACGTCCTCTTTGCAAAGGTACATATTAGATGCAATGATCAAGTATAATTTGTCTCCTACCTTTCAGGAAATACACCAGACCCACCGGGGACCCTTTGCGCCCACCCATGGAAGATACCTGCCAATATATGCACTGCATTGATTTCACCCGGGGGCTCGTTATTCTTTTCAAACTTGAAGGCGCCTTCGGAATCATTATTTCTCTAACTGGTCTTCTCCCGCCAAACACAATCCGGCTAAAATTGCGAAATGATAAACCGGTGGAGAGTCCCGAGGAAGGCATTCCAATCTCGTTTCCATTATCTAGGCTCGCAAGAAGAAAGGGACACAAGTCACTTTAATTGGAAGAGATAATGTGGATGGAGCCTGATGTCCCTTATTGAGTCTGACTCCGAGCAAGCATCAAGGTATTGGAAAGGAAGAGCCGATCAATAAGGACGAGGTGGTCGCGGCCAGTCATCATGTGGTCTCTGAACAAGCCTGTCAAGATTTTGGCTTGGGGGAGCTCTCCTTTTGCAGCCTACGGTATTCGAAATGGGCCCTTTAAATGGTAACATGTGAAAAGATGGTTTCAAAAACATATTTTGCAATAAGGTCGACCAGAACAATGTCGGCATAAAAAAAGTGCATTGGGGGAAGGATTAACGAGCTAACAAAAAAAAGTGTTCTGAAAGGGACAGAATGGCCAAAGCAGGAGAGGGGAGCAGAGGGTGTCAGACGTGGGAAGGACCACCCCCTCCCCCGAATAATGGAAAAGAGAAACAAATTGCCACATTTGTCCGACAATGTTATTCGCATGATAAAGTCACAGGGACCCCATTTGCAAAGAAATGTAGCAAACCACAGCCAGCCAAAGAGCAGGAGGACAGTATACTCGAGCAATATACCCTCCACTTTTATTTTTATTTATTTATTTAATTGAATTGCACTTATAAAGCGTGCAGCGACCCTGAGGCATTGTGGCGCTGTTACAGAACATTCACTTGGATAACAGAATACATTGGGGGGAAGCAACATTACGGGGATCACAGCAGTAATGCAATGGGTATGTCCCGTTAAAGTGTATTCCCGGCATGGAAGTCGTGGTAATGTTGTGCAGCACTGCATCGCTCTCCCTTCATCAAAGTAACATATTTACAACGTTGGCACATATTTCCTAAGATTGAAATGAGAACAAATGAGCTTATTGTCCATGTAAATGGACCCCAAGTGCTGACTAGCAGAGCTCCTGTATTGATTCATTTGTAATTGAGACCTCAAGAGCACCTTTAACCCCAGCCCATATGATATTGCAGATGACCAGACCTCAGCACTTTATTTCCTCCACTGCTTCTTTCTAGAAAACACATCCCACCTAAGGTTTGTCTTCTAAAGTGCAGAGTCAGCATTACGTATCGGGTGAATCCATAGATCTTAACTTTGCCACCAGTATTGACAGTTTTGAGTCCTTACACGAGGATACTGGCATTTATTGGCAGAGCCAGCTTGGCCATGTATAGTATAATTCCTGGCATTTTTACAAAGCAACCATGAGTATGTTCATATATGGGAATACTGGTATATATTGGTGAAGCCAGCATGGAAATGTATGGGCAAAGCCAATGTGAACATGTTTTTATACTGGCATATATTCTGGCAAATTAGCAAAATGTGCTGGGAAATACCCCTGTGTGGTGGCATGCATCCATTGGATTATTTCTCATGAGTTACCCTACAAAAACGATTGTAAAGCATTTTGCCTTTCACTCAATTTTTCACAGAATGTGTGCTGTATAATGCTCAATTTTAATCCATTATTGAAACATGTTTCTCCAAAGGAAAACCTGGGTTGGTTCAGGCTCCCTCGCAATGCTCCCTCGCTCTGACATATTTGTGGGAAATATTGACACCCCTCCAATTAACAAATTCACCAGCCGCCACTGCCTATCTGACTCAAGTATCAGGTAGGAGGAGCAACCCTGAGATGCAAAGGGTATGTCCTGATTTGCTCCAGGACAGGCCAATCTTTTGTGAATGGAATCCTGGTTCTTTGTGACTCCGGCGCATAGTACTTTGCAATCTGCAGACTTAACATTGTACTATGGAAAACACCTCAGATGCAATTGTAATCATTTGATGGAATGACAGATAATTATTTTCCAACTATTGATTCTCTGTTGTTCTCCTGCCCTTTCATCACATTGAATCATGCTCATTTTGCTAAACACCTTTCAGTAAAGATTACTATATATTGCTAGGTTCATGCATCATGTGATGTGTGGCTTGCACAAGGCATTGGACGTTTTGGTAAGATGAGGGAAAGAAGGGACTGCAGTCTACTGGCTATAGTTCAGACTGTACAGCATTAAGACCTCGACTCAATTCTCGAATTCCCAGGTGGACCAAATGATGCAATCCTGGATAATTCACATGACCTCATTGTGCCTCATTTCCATTAGATGCTGACACTGAGAGTGCCTAGGAAACACATGTATATGTAGGCTAGGGTGTGGACTTGTATACAATAATAATGCAACTAATTGTATCGTGCATCCCATAAACAACTGTTTCTTGGCACATTCATTCAACAGCACAAGTCTTGCTCTTTACACGTACAAGTAAAATAATAATGTATTACATGCAAGCCATAATACCTGGGGCCCAAGTTACAGGCCCAAGTGAAGCCCGTACCTCAAAGCTGAGGGTAGTATGGCTATTAGCACCCCAGGGCTACCCACTGAAGGGCTAATAGTGTGTTAAAAGAAAGGAAAAGGGCCAGTGGCAAGCATGTGGCTCGAAATGTAAAGGAGGCCAGGGAAAAGGAAGCCAAGGCTCAGAGTGTAGACTCTTCCATTGCCATGGTATGTGCCGGCAGAGCTGGCGAAGGACAAGGGGTTGATGAGGGCAGGAAGAGCTGAAGTGCGGCCGGGCGTAAGGAGGCCAGTCAGGCAGTGGAATGGGTGTGGGTTTCAGCAGCACTCAGCTTGCTGGGACATGAATTTGGATTTTGAATGAATACGTTTAGCTCACGTACTGAGCAAGCTGAGACATGTTTCATGTTCCTGGGTCTTGTAGTTCCAGCATTATGAATAATATTCACTTTTGCATATAGAGTTAACAGTGAATAACATATGCTGTTTTAAAACAAGGGAAATTAATATGTTTGTCCATACCATGTAATTCAAATAGTCACATACAATGTATGCAAGTCTCGTGCCCAGCATGTGAATTATGTAAACGTCTCTTTATGAGGCCTTGATTAATGATTGATGGAGCAATTTGGACCTACTGTCTCATAAAATTAGTCATTTGCAGGGACTAATGCAAGCAGAACAATGGAGCCTTTCCCTTACAGAGCTTTCCTCCCTCCCATGCTCCACTATCCAGCCCAGCCCCTCTGCTACACTCTTACTTGTAATGCCCTTGGTGCATCCCCCATGTACACCACTCTAATGATTCACAGGGAAGACATAGAAGCTCCATGAAAAAGGCTTGGCGTGAGTGCAGTAATAAGCATGTGATACTGCGTGATTTAGTGATGGAGTAATCTTGTAGCATGTTTATGATGAAATTCATCAAATTAAATCTCTGAATTTGTACCAACACAAATTAATTCAAGATTAAATTTGTTATCGCTCTAGTAACTTGAGTTTGAAATCCTACCTGTTCGGAAAAATCAAGGGAATTTGTCCCCTTTGAGGCTAGGGAGAGGAGCCCGCTCCGCAACACCCTTCCTAGGGGTCTGGGCAAGTGGGACCACACAGGGAGAGACACCCCCTTTGGGAACAAGGACTCCTGTTCCACTGAGGAACTCCCTAAGCCATTCCCCATGATGGGATACATGTGACAATCTGATATGCAAAGCACACCACATTCAGAACATTGGCTGAATACAAGAATAAAGTATGTCAATTTTAATCAAGAGAAAGGCTATGTCGCTGTAAGGGAATGCCTCCAATTAAATGCGACAAGGAGGTTGAAGAGGGCGGACATACTGGATGAGGGAGAACGAGCGGAACACATTCCCCAGCGGGGGAGGCCACCTTTAAGCGCAACACCTGACAAAGGCGGAGCCGTGCAGAGCCCGGAAAGTTCAGTTCCACTCTGAACGTGAGAGATAGATGCTGGAAAACCAGCATGTGCAGGCGGAGAGAAGCTGAGAGCAGAACCCAGTTACATGACGGGTGGGCTGCCAGATCAATGGCGCCGACCCCACCCAGTTGAGAGTGCATCACCTGACCCGGTAGCAGAAAGAATACTGCGACATCGAGTGGAACGAGAAAGGTATGCTGGTGGGAGTGAGCCAAAAAATAAGTGAAAGGAAGAGAACAGTCTCGAGCGGCTGAGGCCCCAGGGAGATGACCCTGTAAGGATAGAGGTAACAGGAAGAATGGGAGGACCGGGAGGCCACAGGGAACTTGTTATGGATGGAAAGAAACTCATCTCAGTGAAATTGACAAAACCTTAAATATAAAATTAAGAGAAACTAGTCCTAGTGAAATTGATGAAACCCTGAATATAAAATTGAAGAAACGTATCCCAGTAAGGTTCACAAAACGCTGAATATAAAATAGATGATATTGAACTGTAATAATCTGAGAAGGAGAACCCCAAGTACACTAGGGACTAAGCACCTTAACTCTGTGATAACACTACCATGTTAGAGAGCAAATACCATGTAGTCAAGGCAAGAGAAACATATGAGCTAAAAGATAAAGAGGAGATACCACAGCTGACAAAAGGGGACATTAGTTATTCTAAAGAGATACCCCACCCAAGAGAGTATAACCTTCTAGAATACCCAAGGCCCAATAGCATGGATCAAAGGTTCAAGAAGGGACATGTGGATGATAGTCCTCAAAGAAAGAGGAAAAGCCAAAGCCAATTCCGAGACTTAAAAGAGTAAGATCAGGAAAACCTCAGTAGAAGGGAGTCATTCTCCTGACCTTCGTTTGTTAGATTAGTGGTAGAATCAGTTAGGGTTAGATTTTTGGACAGCAGACTTTTTCCTTTGGGCATTTCCTCACGACTGACAAGCACCTTAGTATTTCATATAGGTAGGGAACACCTCATAGTATTAAGGAAAGATAGGCCTTATTCCTATTATTTAATAAACATGTATTGGAAATGTCATCACAGTGTTAGTGCCCTTCTATTAACCTACAACACTATTCAGAGAGTGGAGAAGACAATGGGTGCTGCTCAGTCACCTTGGGCAGCCGACCACAGACGCAAAGAGCAGTTGCAAGAGGGACATTAAAATTATGTCTGGGGAGGCACACCCATTCCTAGTCTTTGGCAGATTGTCTGAAACCCAGATTAAAGGCAGTTGAAAACCATAACTACACTTCCCAGCATTCCTATGCTCCTATTAATTTGGTGACCAGGCTTACCTGCGCTGGTGCACCTGGGTGAAGCCCAGACTTCCCCAGTACATATTCCCCTGTTGTGTCTGAACTCTTATAGGCTGCCTTTCATTTTTGTGTTGGGAAAGACTGTGCGTATGTTACTTGTTTTGGGTTACTCCTTGTATGCTGCATGGCGCGCTGCTTGGAATTGAATTGTTATTAGCAGGGTTTTTCCATTTAGCAAACTTGTATCACGCTGCATGTAAGTTGCTGCTAACTCACTTTTAAAGCAACCTTTTGGTTAAATTCTAACAGCATCATACAGCATTTGGGAGGCAACTACACTTCCCAGCATTCCTAGGCTCCTATTAATCTGGTGACCAGGCACCTGCGCACCTGAGCCTGTGCACCTGGGCCTGCGCACCTGGCTCAAACCCAGTCTTCCCCAGTCATTGCCGGAATTGATGTATTGGCGTTTCCTCTCTGCCTGAACCTTTCGTTTTCAGGTAATCTCAGGTTTTTGTCCTGCTCTGTACACTATTGTGACTGCAAACCATGGGTTTTCTGGCCAAAGAATCCCTCTCTCTTGCTCTCCTGCACTCTAAACGACATGCGCTAATTAATAAGCTCAAGTACTCCAAATTTGATGAGACTAACTACCGTCTGCCTGCTTCTTGTAGTAGCCCCAAATTTAGCTTGGCTTCCCTTCCGACTAAGGACTGAAATGAGGGCTCCACCTCCCACTTAGATATCAATAACGACTCAGTTGTCCCGCCATCAGACTATGCCAGGGAGTCAGCCCCATTAAGTCAGTGTCAAACTATCCAATTTAGTCAGAAGGAAAGTAGAATTGTGGACTCTGAGCAAGACTCTGGTGCTACTTGTACCGAGGACCCTCTGATTCTACCACAAGCAACTGCACAAAATTATATTACAGCTTTCATAGGGTGTAATGGGATTACACTTAAAGCAGCCTTGTTGAACACCAGATCCCTAATTAGTCATGCACATGATACACATGAGCTGATCCAGGGCAGCCAACTGGATATTTTATTTCTAACCGAAACCTGGATTCGAGACACCAGTGGACCAGCTATTAGTCTGGCTGTTCCCCCTGGCTACTCTATATTCTGTAAAAACAGAGAAATAGGCTATGGGGGAGAAGTGGCAATTATAGCAAAATCTGAAATGGCCCTCTTTGCCTCTCTCATCTCTTGTCAGGGCTGCAAGATCCTTCATGTAAAAATGACCCCCATCTGAGCATTTGTGTGAGTTTTATTCACCTCTATCACCCGCTTCCAGCGTTGCCAGACTTCATTGAGGAGATCTCCCAGATATTGGGCCCCTTAGAGGACCCAAATCAAGCTTTTGTCCTTTTAGGGGATTTCAACTATTGGAGGGGGAAAACATTGACAAAGCAGCTATAGAGCTGCAAAGAACTCTAAACAACCTGAATTTCCATAGTATTAATATTGACCCCACTACAGACAAGTCTCATATATTAGATTGGGTAGTTAACAAAAATATTTCCACCTCCATTATTGAAACTCTACTCTGTATTTGGTCAGACCATCAAATTATGAGCTTTGGTTTTCACCTGCCTGAGGCTTTGACCAAACTCCCTAATCCCCCTAGAGCCATTATTAACCGTAATTTTAATCGGGTTAAGGCTCAGGACCTCTATGCATGCTTAACAACGGTTATGAATAAAACTAACAGTGTGGACTCTGTTGAACAACTGGTCTCCTCCTTCTCCAATATCATTCTGAGGATGCTCAATGAAAAAACCCTGCTCTTGTCTAAAGTTGTGCGAGACAACCCCGGCCACCACAAATGGTTTACCCCCCAATTTACAACCATGAAATAAAGGAAACGTAAATTGTAACCCCAGTGGTTAAATCACCCAACTGAAGGAAATAAAGCTGCATGGAAGAAACTAGGCACAACCTATACAAATAAAACTGTTGCATCGAAAAAGCAGTACTGTAACCTTGAGATTTACCAGGCCTCCAGCAGTCCTAGAATACTCTTTGAGATTCTGAGACACCTGGAGAAGCCTAAAGCCCATCTAACATTGTTTGTGCCAACACTTCAGGACACTGTTGCTGTTCAACTAGCCTTTGGGGCTAAAATAACCAAGGCTAGCGAAAAGATTAAGGAGTCTTTGCCTGATTACGGCACCTGAAGAGATAAAAATGGCCTGGAATATGCTGGAGAGAGCCATGTTTCTTTCGCTTTCACCCCCATAACCATTCCAGATATGCAGGACTTGTCTCGTCTATGCACCCCACTTCATGTTCTGAAAATATCCTTCCTCTGAAGCTGATTCTACAACAGATCGTGCTGCACCTTTCCTGAAGAGATTTATCAATGCCTCCTTTAGAGATGGCATGATCCCTAGCTCACTTTAATCTGTGGTGGTCACACCTCTGTTAAAAAAACAACTTATATCTTAGGGACCCTGGCAACCTTAGAGACATAACGAACTGCCAGTCTCTCCTTAAGATCCTTAACAAACTTACTTGTGTGCAGTTTCAAGCATTTGTGGAAAACCCGAACATTCTACATGAAAGACAATCAGGCTTTCGATCTCGATATAGTACCGAGACAGCCTTGCTAGATCTGCAGTCACATATGTTGGGTTTGATGGAAAGGGGTAAAGTAGGTCTATTGGTTCTTTTGGACCTATCAGCACCATTCAACTTGGTAGACCACCAACACCTCCTGCACTGCCTAAGTCAACTAGAGTTATGTTCAGATAGGGCAGTTGGTTGGTTCCACTCCTTCTTATCCGGACGCCAATAAAAAATCCAGTGGGGAACTTGTACTTCTCCATCAATTCCTATCTGGTGTGGTGTTCCCCAGGGGGCTAGCCGCTCCCCATTTTGTTTAATCTTTACTTTAGGTCATGGTTTTCTCTTTTGGATGACTTAGTTGTGTTTTTTACCAACTATGCTGATGACACCTAGTTCATTTTCAAGTCTTCTGGGGATCATTTAATTGACAACACTTTCCTTGTGAATATTTACCAACAGATTGAATTATGAATGTTGTCCAACTGGCTATGTTTGAATGGCAACAAAACTGAGATTCTTATTTTTGGCTCCAGACAGGTTCGAACAAAGTTAAGTCTGTCCTTTAAGTGTTTCTCAATCTGTGATAAAACCATTCCTGTTCAAACCAAGGTAAAGACTTTGGGCGTCCAGTTGGAGGCCATTTTGAGAACTCTAAGGCCCATGTCAATCTGTTGAGAAAAAACTGTAATTACCACCTTCCTCTCCTGAGAAATATTCACCCTTACGTCTCAGAAGAGAATAGTGCCACCATAGCTCGAGCTACCATGGTTTCTCGGCTCGATTACTATAATGCCCTGCTAATTGGTGCGCCTAGCACCAGTATCAAAAAATATCAGATTCTGGAAAATGACGCAGTACGCATTGTTAAAAATGTTTCCAGGCGTACCCATATCTCTAAACCCCGCCAGAATTTTTACTGGCTCCCCATCAAGGAGAGAATCCTGTTCAAAATGGGAACCTTGGTGCACAAATGCTATTTTGGTCAAGCCCCCACCTACTTAAAGACCTCTGTTCCACAGTACTGTCCTACTAGAACCCTTCGCTCCTCCAACAAAAGGCTGATTACCTGCCCAGAGCATGAATGCGCGAACAGACCAGGAAGATCTTTCCCTGTTAAGGCAGTGACTTTTTGAAACTCACTTCCTATCGCCATGCGGTCTGAAGCCGTCCTTGCTACATTTAGGAAATCTCTGAAAACTCATCTGTTCAAATGAATTCTTCCAGCCTAATCTGGTTGCTCTTGTGTCCTGTTTTCTTGATGGTCGTCCTTCTGTGTTTATGTTATGGCGCCCCAATGCCTGTGAGCTTTCGGCACCTAATAAATAAACAAATACCCGTGTATCGGACTTCACGAGAATGTGAACTAACATTTACCGGCACCTAGCTTCCTGGGTCCACTGGGACTTATCATGTCCCGGTGGCAACGGGAAGCCAGGTGCTGGTAAAATGTTACGAGTCCGGCGGCAACCCACCGGAAGCACTGGCAGGGGTACCGCCAGACTCATAACGAGGCCCATTGTTTTTAATTTCTACTGCCAAGGAATAACAACCCTACAAATAGTCTTAACATTGCATAAGATAACAGGCCGGAAAAACTTCCTAAGGTCAGTGCTAAAAATAGAATAGAAATAAAACAGACTAACCTTTGAAAAACAGACGTACGTCCTTTGTATCCGGATTCAGGACAACAAGACACCAAATTCAGTATGTGTCATTATCAATGGTGTTAAAATTAGCTGAGGGATCAAGCAGTAAAAGGGAGCAACATAAAATCCCTGTCTGTGTGAGATTATAACTGAAAGAAGTTTGTACTCTTTTTTGACCTGGACAAATAAATGCAGTCCTCAATAAGACATACAAAGGGAGAACAATATGTGCTAGGAGTCTACATGAGAGATGGAGAATGACGGGAGCATGACTTGGGACAAGGAGAAGAAAAAGGGACTCATTGCAAGTTTGGTGGGAAATCTGCAATACATTTGCTGCCAAAATCATTTACAGTTACCATCACTCGGTCCTGTGGCATTACCCCGGGCTTGTGAGTGGTAGAATGGCAGTGTAAATCCACATTTCCTACAGTCCACCTGGGCCACTTTTTAGCAGATTTACAGGGAGTGGTAATTCTGTGTAGTAAATCAAGTGATTTTTGGAGGTAAAGCAGAGGATTTGCCTACAAACCCAGAATTCAGTGAGGCAACAAAAGTGGCAGTAATTCCTTTACAGTCAAACAGGTGAACATTGAGTTAGACCTCTTATAAGAATTTGTTTCAGGCGGTAATAATGATGTTCACAGCGAAGCTCTGGAACTCAACTAAGCTCAATCAAAAAGGCAGGCGAAGGATCCAACGTTATACTGTCCTAAATATGAACGAGCGGTGAATTAAAGTCCCATCTTCCATAAAGCCTTTCTGTAACACTGGCTGTGGTAGAAACCCGGTCTCATGATGGCTTGGATATGATAAGTATTTATAACACGGTTAATACCCAGAGGTTTCTAAGCGTGGACCGTGTCGTGTTGCTTCCAAGGCGAGCACGTTGCCGGTGAGCTATCCTCCCTAGACTATTGCGTTGCTCCTCATTTGCACTTCGTCTGCCCAGCAAGTGCAAACTACATCACACGCTGCTATGCTGGAAAAGGGAGGTGCAGACAATCATAAGGTGAACTCGAAAAATGTGAGCATTATGCAGTTTGCCCCTGGTTTTATGTTGGTGTCTGTTTTGCAGGCCAGGCACATGCACAATAGCACGTTTTAGTGACCATGCAGGCGACACTGAATTTACTGCTGGAGACAGTAAAGCTTTTCTCAAGTAAAATATATCACTTTCTTATCTTTTGTTTTCTCCACTCAACATTGGCTACCTAATTAATCATGTCACTTGTCTAAATAGACGTTTTATGGTCAGTCAGTTTCACTGCTAAAACGCTAATGATTTACAATGTGTACTTCTTGCAATGGAAAGCAGTATACATCAGTTTAGATGAGGATTGAAGGCAACAGCCGTGTCATATTGCATTCTAAAAGCTCCCTACACACCACCTCAAGTCTGCCATAGAACTGCACACACGTTGCCCAGGCAAATCAAATGCAATTCTCCATGAACATAGGGCACCTCACGTGCCGATCTGCCCAGGGGCAGTGGGCGTCAGGGCAGCATAGAGGCTTTTCTGATGATCATTTCGCTGCAGAATACAAATATAAAAGTTACATAAGTCTGCAGGTTTCCTTTTCGCATCCCAGCATATATATAGCGGCGCCATGGCACTAGCTCATTTCCTCTTCTGAATGAAACACTAGTCTTGTTATGTTGAACATTAGTTTACATTGTTTCACTGTAAAACCTTTTTAAATGCACCTTCATTAATGAAAAGCGTGACATGCCATCCAATAATGTCTTCAATGTGCAGATCCTACTGACAGTGGACAGACCATTGAAGGATTGGGCTTCTTGACTCGGACATGTAAAGGGATGGATGTGGGACATTGGATGAAAGCTTCATTCGGCAAAGACTGAGAGTATCCTATTTGGATTGTGTCGTTTATCGAGTAATCCCACGGCTCGCCCGTCTCCACCTATTCCCAGAGACGATCAAGTGACTTTCTGTAGTAAAGTTAGAAATCCGACCTTATTTTAGGAGGCTAATATGAACCTTAACACACAAGCCAGCACTGTTGTCAAATCGTCATTCAATCTATGCCAATTGAAACACTACATCCCAGTGAAACCCCTTGGATAAACTCAAGGTTGGACTATGCCAATGCCAGCTGGTTCAAAACTTTGCTGTGCGGCTTTCTTTTAGACTGAAAACAATCTTACTCTATGTAGGTCCTCTAGAGGAAATTGCGGTGGCTTCAGTGTAAAGTCTGTTTCTGGAACCACAAATGTCTTCATTTCCAAGCTCTGGCTCCTGTGGCTTGTAAGACCTTTCATTTTGTTCCAAGCAGGACCATGCTTGCTGCAGTGTCTCATATCCTGGTGGTACACCTGCCTAAATGGAAAATGAGCATTGGCAATGCCAACAGTTTTGGCTTTTGTGTAGGCATGGGCTGGGCGTTTGACAGGCACTGCAGTACTGGTAATAACTGACCATTGATGGAAGCAGCTACACTATGGTGTGAGTAACTAGGCATATCATAGCAGTGCCTGGCAAATGCCTAATACTTATACACAAGCCAAAACTGTTGGCTTTGCCAATTATTGTTTTAAGCAGGACTTCAGTGAAGGGAACATATAGTGGCTATAAATTGCATGGCTGATGGCAGACCTGGTTAAGACATGTTTATTAAAGCAGTGGCGTGTCTACAGCTCCAATTCAGTCATTAACTTTCAGAAGACTGCTTTAAAAAAACACCAGAAGGCAATTCGAGCTCAAAATTTGATTGAAAACCTTGATGTACCGAGCTCCGAGAGATCCTAGTAGGATGCGTTTTGTACTCGGCGGGGCAGGAAGTGGGTGGGAATGGCCATAGGAATTAGCATGGCCATGGGCAGTCAATGGGTGGGTAAATAATCAAACAACACCTATAAGCTTTTGTATACCTCCTCATATGCCATTTAATTTCTCCCTAGTTGTACACTAATGCAGGTTTCTGCTTAAAGGCGGCGCTAATAGACAAAACTCATAAGTGGAGACACGTGTTTCTTCACTTATCACTTTGTCCTTTTTTCAGATGGGGAACTGAAAACTCTCCTTTTTAATTAGGCCTTAATTCCATAATCTTTTTCCCATTTGGCTCACACAGGGACAATTTAGTGTGCTTTGCTACTGTTTTTACAAGCACAATATAAAATATTAAATTAAATAAAAATCAAAGTCAGGTTGCACACACATGTTTGCAGCAGACACATTAAACCACTGTCTTTATTTCATGTTCTATATTTTGATGCTATAATGTCAAAAGAAAAACATTGGTTGTATGGAAACAATGTGATGTTAATCTGAATATGGAATAACAATGTATAATTGTTTTGTTAAAGATTTGCCAACCAATTATGGAACGGACTGTTCATTTTATTGTAACTTTTTTGCGAGTGATATTTCTGGTCAGTATAATGAAAATATGTGCACGACAACTATTATACCCCATATCCGTTTTTTGACTTATCAAGCATCATTGATGAGCTGCAGCTTGTGGCTGTTGATGTGGAGCCGCCATCTTGTCAAACCCCCTCATGCCTGGGACAAATCACCGAGAAAACCAAAGGATGAGGATAGACAATGAAACACTTAAGCTTCGGGGACTCCACTGATAGCAGTGCATTGTGTTTGAGCTCCTGCCTGACATTATGGAAACACATTTAAAATTGGTGTCAAAGAGATGTAGTGACGTTGGTCGTCAGCACTCTGTGCCTTGGTGAGCACGCTTTACCTCACTGGATGAGGACCAACAAGGCTGAACCACACCCGTGGGCCTTGTGCATCCCTGTGACGGGACGTGCCCTATCAATGTCCATGCACTTGCCTCTTAGACGTGGGGTTATGGGTGATTTGAATATGATGTGTCCACTTTCTTGAATGACACAGACAAGCCATAAACGATGCCCTGCTGCCCACGGGAATGCCCAGTGCTTAATAAACCCTGACTTCAAAACGATTTCCTTTTTACAAACAGCAACACACGTAGCCAAAAATCCATACTTTTGTGTTCATCCGATCAAATATATTCTAATCACGGATGCAGATCCTGCGTATGAATGTTTGCCTGCGAGTGCCTAACATGATTTGGATTCCCAGAATAACATTCCTATGATGATTTGAACAGTCATAACGGAGCTCCTCAGTCTAGCTCCAGTTCAGATGAGGTGCCCCTCTGCCTCGTGCTCTCAGATGCAGTCTAGCTGACTAGACCACCATCTCCGTCTGAGGTTTGCAGCCGTGCCGTGTTTCGGTTTCTCATGTGCTCCCTGGTCCAGATGGTTCATTTGTTACCCGGCAGCACGGACATTTCCATTCTCACAGAGCAGCTTCAGCAGAAAGAAAGAAATGGCTAGCGTTCGGAATTGCTGAGAGCTGGGAGCCATTTAGCACCTGCGTCTAGCGTTGGAGAGCCTGCTTACCTTGACGCCGGTAGCTACCAGGAACTGTTCTTAGCTCCTCGGGCCAACTAGTGTCACACAAGCAATGCTATGTGACATTAACGTTGTGCATTTGGCAGTGTTTATAAAGAAGCATTAGGACACCCCTAGAGCACATTGAAAGCACAATAGATCCTGCTCAAAGGACACTACTTTTAAATGTGCATCTCATGTGACACTTGGATTTGGGGCCTGCTAAGTACTAGCCCCTGGTACCCCAAAGGTAGCTCCTTCCTACTAGGTTTAACTCCTGCTCATGAAATCTCAATTTCGACCCCTGAATTACTGAAATAAAATGGAGTCAGATAACATAAAGATGTCTATGATTTCCTGGGTTTTGGGGGTGTTATGCATAATTGTACTCTGAACGTAAGTAACCTACTATTGCTTCATCACACCCTCTTTGTTCAACATGTACCCCAATCCCAGGGAACCAGGTCAGCCGGTTGCCCAACTAGAAGTGCATATTGACTACTTGGCCATGGAAAGATTTCATCTATACAGACACATCAAATTTTCTGAGGAAAACACAGATTTCTTCATTTCTAAACTTTTCTATGCATAATCTCCTGCAGATTATGCAAATATTCCGAATGTTCCCACAGATTTCCTCTCTTGGCCTCTGGATCTCTTGCTCTGCTTGCATTTCAATACAGGGAGAAAGATCACAGAACTATAATAAAGATGAAATGGCTGGATCCAGGAAGGTGGTGCAGTGTCTATAAACTAACGCTAGTAAAACAGCAGGCTCCGGTGTATTAACATTCGGGAATATTGAAAAGAAATCACCATGCTCAGTGCACAATGTAGCTTGCTTTGTTATTATAACATAAAAGTAGAAAAGTAGCAATGCTCATTTTCACTGTTGTCTGCGCAGACTTTCAGGGACCCCCGCAGATTGTACCTTGAATTCCCACAGACATTTGAAAAATAATTCTGTAGATTTTCAAAGATGTTTCTGTGCTTTAAGGAACAAATATGTCTGCAAACAAACGGCTTGATACATTAATCTCTATGAATTCTAAAATGTTCTGCACTTTCAAGTATATTGAGTCTGGCATCCTTTATTTAAAGAGGCAGCAGCCGCCATGGCCTCTACTGGGTGCCAATATGGCTGATGCCCACTCTAGAGTGCTTCCTTTGGTAGAAGAGGAATGCCTGCTACAATGTGCAATGGACAACGCCAATGTGATATTTATGAGCTACGTCTGTTTGTGGCACTAGGGATGGGTCTTTTGTGCACCACTTGAAATGGTTGGGCAAATTGAATTTTGCCCAAAATTGAATTTAGCAATATTTAAAAAACTGTAGGTGTTACCTGAACTCACAAAGGATCAAAGGAAGGCAGTCCCTGCCGTCCATGGTTCTGCTGGGTGCTCCAGAGACAGCCAGTCTGGGGTGAATAGACAAAGCCTGCCCACTGCTGGGCTGGCTCAGAGTTTTGACGCATGTATGATACAGATTCATGTGTGGCTGTAACAGCTATTAGAAATACTAGCCACCATACCCTAAAGTCAGGTATGTCTTACATTTAAAGTGTACAGCGGCCACTCGGATAGAAACTGTCATAGGTATGTGGTTTGGGAACAGAAGTGCGTACCTTAAATGCAGCCCCTGTGCTGAAGTAACTTGGCTGTTAAGAGGGTACCTGTGACCTCTGAACCTGCTCAGTGCCACTGGAGAGTAGGCACTGCAGATCAGGTAGCATGGGACGGGTCTACGCTATGCTTTTGTCATGGACTTTGTTAAAGGTGGGGTGTGGTTAGCAGGGTTTCTCTACAAAATATCCCCACCAAAAATATCGCTGTACATATGGCCGTTTGTCTCGCCATAGGTGATATTTTTGGGGGGGATATTTTGTGGGAGCGGAGGTTGCGGGGGTGTCCCCCCGCACATTTGAAAATAATGCAGGGGTTGCAGGGGTGTCCGCCACAGGATCCATGGGTCAATATCACCACAGAAATATGGCAAAAATGTTGTATTGCAATATTTTTGCAGGGATATTAACACATGGAACTGTTAGCAGGCCACCCTTTCTAAGACAGCATGTCCATCATCATTTTATTATTAATGTATATCAAAAAAGTGAGGGCTTATACACCCTTGCCAGATGACAATCCTTCACAGACGAGTACAAGAAAAAGAGAGGAATATCCCGAAAGTATACAATCAGATCAGGTGAAGAAGTGGTGGAGAGCTGATTCAAAGGAAACAAATCAGTGATGGGATCAAAACAGCAACTCAAGTGAGTGAGTTGCGGAAAGATGAAAATTGAAGTCGTCAAAAAGAAACAATAGAGAATAAAGAGGAACAAAGGGGGTGAAAAAAGAATCAATACAATCATAAAAGAATGAAATAGGACCCATAGGGAGGTAGATAATTAAGAAAGAAATGCATTAAGTTTGGAGAAGGAGATAAAATGGTATTAAAAAAAGAAGAGGAGGAAGATGAATCCAAGAAGAGTGAAAAGGATAGCTGAACCACCGCCAATACCTGATGGATGGAGGGAGTGAGATACAACATTTTGAGAGGCAGCAAAGGTAGCAGGTGTTGAAGTATTAAAAGCAGAGATCCAAGTCTCGGTAAGGAAGAGAAACTGTCCGTAAAGTTTGAGGAAAAGCACATGAAGTGTGTGAAGCTTTCTGCATAGAGAGCATGCCTTCCAGAGAGGATTGGAGACAGTAGGAGAGAGAGAAAGGTAGATGAAGTTACCAGGATTTCTAGAGAGAAGGGATAGGGTGAGGGACTGAGAGGACAACAGCAAAATAGGGATGGAACAGGTAATGATGCCATTTTCTGCTAACATTTTCAGTGCTATGCTGATGACACAACTCATTTTCAGGCTTCCCTCTGACACCTCTTCTCCTTCTCTTATCTTCGACTGAATATCTGCCATTCAGGATTGGTGTGCCCCTAACGATCTCTGCCTAAACACCAGCAAGACGGACATCCTCCTCATCGGCACAACTTAACCCTCCTTTCCTGTCACTCTCTGGCCGGCCTCCATTGGCTCTCCTCCTACTCCCACCTGCGAGGCTAAGAACCTCGGGGTAATCTTTGACTCCACCCTTTCCTTCACTGCCCACATCTGTGTTGTCTCAAAAAAATCAACAAAAACAAATTCCTACTGCACCTCCTAAGAGGTACTCTGCTTTTCCTCTCCTTCCCCCAGAGGCTCATGGCATCCCAAGTTCTGGTTCTCTCGAGTTTGGATTATTGCAACAGCCTCTTTCTAAATCTACCTGCTTCTACACTCTGCCCTTTGTAACTTATCCAGAACAGGACTGCAAGACTTGTCCTTGACCTCAAGCCCTGGGATTGTATTTCTCCAGCCCTGAAATCTCTTCACTGGCTCCCAGTGGCTGCAAGGATTAAATTCAAGACCCTTTGCATCGTCCACAAGGCTTTCTGGTGCCTGGGTCCAAAATACCTTCAGCTGTCCCTCTGTAAAAACCTTCCCTCCCGAGCTCTTCTCTCCGCCTCCTCTAACTCCCACAGGGTCAACCGTTTTCCAAAGAAACAAGCTCGGCGTAGATCTCTGCCTTCAGCTGAGGCCTCCCTCTGGAACAGCCTCCTTGCCAGTCTGAAACTTCAGGAGAACCATCTCTGGTTTCAGAAGCACCTCAAGACCTTCCTCTTTGTTTCTGTCTTCGCTCCTCCTCTCGCCTGCTGACCTGTGCTCTCTTGGCATCTTGCACCTGGTTACCCTCTGACTTTCCGGCCCAGGTACCTGTTCACCCTGCCACCTACTCACACTGCCTCTGGCAATCCCTTGCACTGGGGTCTGTATCTGTAACCCTACAGCCCCCCGTACCTTTTCTGCACTTATCTGACACACCCTGTCTGTTGCCTTAAACCTAGCACTTGCCACTTGATGGCTGCACTACCACTGTTTTCTGCTTTTATTATTATTATTTTTTATTATTGTTTATTTATTTTTATTCTTTTTGCTCAGCACTTTCCATTTCTCCCACCCCCCATGCACTTTCACCTTGTCCCTCTCCCATGTACTTGCACGTCATCAATGTCACTGGGCCTAGTAAGATCGCTGTTTTTGTTCTCCCCTGTTCCCCTCCCTGGCCTCGCCGGGCTCTGAAACACTTGTGTACGAGCGCGATACAAATAACAATCTCAATATCAAAAAGAGGACATAAAGAAAAACTGTAAGAATGGAACATGTCAAGGAACACAAACATATATATAGTGGATAATTGGCTAATGGGTACAGGTGTGCATGTCCAAGGCGAGGAGACCAGGAGATGGAAGTACTGGACGTCCCAGGGCAACATGATGGTGGACACAGGATGGCAAATGTGGCAGGCAACACTGGAGCTTTAATACCGTGGTACCTAACTTTAAGGAATGAAGGGATGAGTCGTCCCTGCCGGAAACCGAGCCAGCAGATTTCACAATTGTCTATGCAGCGCGTGCTACCCTCTTCTTTTCCTGACATATCATTTACAAACCAGCCATCACTTGAGCCTAGGTGCCGTTTTCAGGACTACAAAATTACAATTTCCCGGCCTTTAGCTGCATTATGTAATTGCTTGTGGACGCAGATTTGCCAAGAGCCATTTCCCAGGCCTCCTTTCAAAATATCAGTATTGCGGGTGAAATTGAATCATTTCCATGCTCTGAATTGAAAGCTCAGATGGGTTCCAAAATTATAGAAATAGGAGAATGAAAAAAGTAGTTTCCACAAGAGCTTGCAATGTTGTGAGGATTATCTGTGAGAAATTAGGTTGGGGCTCGCCCGTACCCCTATATGGATAAAAAAGTCTGACTGCCTCCATGTGCTAGGACTCGTAACAAAGCTGATAACGCTTGTGTTGCAAAGCATCGCAAAACTTCCATGAGAGGTAGCAACTTTGTATAATTAATGGCGCGGCGTGGAGGAATTCATTTGTAATTCACATCCTAAGACTTTCTGAATGGAACAGATAAGGGAGCACAGACTAATCAGAATACATCTGCATTCAGGACTCTTGTGTTTTACATTTCAGTTGGGGATTCAGGTATGAAACCATGCTTAAGGACCCGAAACAAATTACTGTTATCGTGCACGCCAGCAAGTTGCAGAAGCGTCTGTGGGAAATACGGGGCTATGCTTTACGCAGGGAGCAAGCCTGGTGTAATAGAATTGCATTGGAGATGCTTCAAAGCTGTCCCGGTGGGCCCTGCAAGCACAACGGCTTTCAATGTGGCTATTATCCTGAGTTTCCCTCGATGTGATAGAATGGGGTATTTAAATTACTGTACATTTTAACTCCTATGTTTTTTTAATAGAGATCAAAAAGATGACAGGTACTCAATTACTCTGTTTTCACCAAATGTGTACGCTCCCTCAGTGAGGGTTTATGATTTTTGGGGTACAATACCATAAAAATAATTGCATGTTTGCAACCTTTTCCCCATATTTCTTAATGAGGATTTAATTGTAGTTGTCTGTAACCTGCAAATCACTGGATGTGTTGGAATAAAACTCCTGTCTGTCCTAGCCTGCATAGTCAATGTTGGTGGATCATGGGAGTTGTTGTCCAAAACATCTGGAGAACCACAGGATGTAGACTCCTGTTTTATGGGGGTGAAATGTACCATAATTCAACAACCTTGTATTGTTCTTGCATACCTCTCAAGAAGGGCTTCCCTGTTAAAGGTGTCTGAAATGACTTTCCAAAAACATGAAATCTAATTGAATCATATTGACCAATAAGGGCGCACTTTCACCCTAGGCTGATTGCTCGCCATATGCATCAATTCTAACTCTTATAAAAGATGTCTCTTTGAGGAAGCTCTTAATACCAAAAAGACTGATAGTGAGCCTCATTATAAGGCTGGTGATGAACGGTGTCGGTAAGGCACCGGCACCGTTCATACCGGGCAGCCGCATTACGAGTTCTGCTTGCGGGTTCCTGACAGCCCGCCAGATCTAACCTGGCGGGCTCTGCAGCACCCGCGAGCATAACTCATAATGCATCCATGCTCCCGACCCCCATTGTGCCCTATGGGGCAGAATAGGGATCTTGAGCCTGTCATTACCGCCTCCCGCAAATGGGCAATTACAGGTCCTTTCATCTCGTAATGGGCCGGTTATTGCCCAATTGAGGGAGGCAGTGCCCTTATTAAGGGCACAGCTACCGCCAAACTCGTAATGAGGCCCAGTGTGGTTTAGGTCTTCGAATGCAACATGACCTGCGTGTTTAGATGTGAGAAATTAAATTTAAGATTGAAAAGATTAGATACAATTCTGACAACATGTGATTGGAAAACAATATAATATGATTTTCACGTATCCGTTCTGTGGGATATTTCAACCCATGCCAATGCGCCCTATTACACCCCTTTGCCAATGGGGAAAGAAAACTGACAAAAATGGATGCACTAACCCCTGTGCGTGCCAAATATGCAAAACTGCGCATGGTTCATAAACCACAAAAGAGCTGCACACCCTGCCACACACAGGCAAAGTTGATGTCAAAGCAAGAACTCCCTGCGAGAGAATGCCAGTGGGGGTTGTTACCTGTCATGTGAATCAAGGCCCCAGAAGTGGGCTAAAATCCCAATATGCCCTTAAATACAGCTTCCTAATCAATGGCAACCTTCAAAGTGCTGTCAAAGTGCTAAACTCAGTCATTTTCCCAGTGAATTATTGAAAGGAAAAGTGTGCTGAAATCATAGATTCTCCAGGCAGTCAGAGGAATCCAGGCCTCACTGACTGACTGACAACTGTATAAGGAAATTAGTTTTTTAGTTTAGTTTTAGAAAAAGTGATAAAAATATTTTATTAAGAAACATGTAGTTAGAATAATGGAAAAGTTTATATATGATTTAAATCATTAAAAAGAAATAGCTGTCAAACCCAGTTTAAATTGGTTTCTTTTTCCAGAAGAGATTGCAACATGTGCCTATTTAAAGCATGTTTGTGAAGGGCTTAATTCTTTTAAATGTCCAAATCCCTTATAAACCATGCATATTTGTATATGTGTTAAAGAAAAGACTCTATTGTGAATTTTAAAAGTAACCCAGTATTGGAGTTAAGTAACTGCTTAATTCCGATTGGGCAGTGACCAGCCTGGGAAAGTTTGACATCTCAGTTTGACACTCCCTTACTACAGGAAGACTAATGGCTTCTTAATGGTTCCCGCATATTGACAACAAGGAGCACAATGAGACTTCATTAGACATTCGTCTTGTGGCTGAGACAAGAACAAAGGACAGGCTCTGCTGGGGAGGGACAGGATGCTTCCTTCTTCCCTCTACACACCACCCTGATCAAAGGGATCTGACAGCTGTTATTTGTTGAAAGGAGAGAAAATAAAAACTCTGAACCTTTTGGTGTTTAAATCTGTATTTGCGGTTAAGTTTGAAACTCATTAACTGTGCAACCTAAAGAAGGATTAGTCTGAACATTGGTAGATGTTAACCTAATTTTAGGCTTTTGCTTTGAAGACAATGATGGAACCTGTAACACTTAAGGATCCAAAGTTACGAGAAAAAAAACTCTCATTGTAGCAGAACTATTAATGTTGCAAGCTTAAGATTGTATGTACATGATACACTGATAAGTGCCCAGAGATGTACTGAATTAGAAATTATTAATCCAAACTGTTATGATTAAAATTGATGAAATCCCATAGAATAAGAAAGACAGCTCTCACAAAGATGGGAATTGGACGCCAGGATAAACTATAAAAAATGTAGTGTATGTGTCTGATTTTAGTAGAGGGCATAATTGTAAAAATGTGCATTTATGGGAAAGCTAATTTGTGGTCAAAATCAACGTGGGAGTTCCTAAATCCCATCGTAAAGATGACATGCCAACCAAAACAAGGCAAGTGCCTGTGGCCACCCACAGCCGTGGGGGTGTGCTTTTGAAATTCTGCCCACGCCATAAACTTGGTGATGTTATTTGGTAGTATAAATGTAGGAACGGCATAACACATAAGACACTGCTTCCAGAACACATCCAGATTTCTGCGCAGCACCTTGTTCCAGAACTCTTGATCTTGTAGCTGAAGCCAGACTTCTTTGAAGATCCTGATTTCTTTGCAGAATCCAAACTTTAGCATTGCTGAACTCTTTCTAGCTAGACCCAATTTCAAACATCCCAAACTTGAAGGGATTTAATACTGATCCAGTTTGGCTTGCTACCATAAAGGCTTGCCCACTGAAACTTGCATCCTGCTAATCTGCTGTGTCCAGTGACCAGAAGGGCCCATCCAAATACAGTCTGAGGTGCAGTCCAAAATTGACCAGAACCTTGCCGCTGATCCAATCCCTCCAGAAGTGCCCTGCTGCCGGTAGACCTGACCCGATCAATGACCAGAACTTTGACGGTCCATTTTAATCACAAGGGACTGTAAGTATTAATAGGAAGAATAGTGACCCATAGTACATTTGGATTGTCTTATCGCAATCTCAAACCATCCCATCGTTAATTTCAGTATTGCTAGAAACTTTCTTGCGCTGATATTTTCTCAACTGTTTTACAAATACCATAAGTCATTAGTGATTTTGAGTAACTAAAGTAACTCCCAGAAAGGAATTAGAGTATCCACCAAGTGAAGGGTTACACTGGCCACGTAACTGTGAAGATTCCCAGGTGGCATTCTCTTTTTCATAGTCATTAATATAGTGTAATGAAACCAATCTGTCATTTTTAAAACCGAATTTCTGTTTCCATTTTCACGCCTATTTTGTAAAATGCCTCTCACTAAAACGTCTATAACTTTTTCAAATGTATAGATAGAAACGAAATTTCAACTCTTACTGATACCTAAGACCCTTACCTATACCCACAACCAATAACCCATCACGGAACAGTGCATTTGACCCGTTTTTCTCAATTATCGCATAGTGAAATTTTGCCACGAATTTGCAGTTTTCCAAAGTTTACACGTGTTCTTTTTTTTTCATCCAAAGTGCTCTTCAAATCCCATACTGATCTAAAGTGTGTACTGTTGTTTATATTGTAGCTCATGTGTGTTAGGACTTGTTTCGAGTTGCTTTCCTTAGAATTGTTTGCCATTTAAGCATTTTTGCACCCTTTTGCATTATTTCACAAAGCCATTTTCACCTGTCACTTTAATAGTGTCCTATTCCAGAAACGGTTTTCTCTCTTGTTTGGGGAGGGAAGATTGCATTCTAACTCTTTCATTCCTGAATACCTGCTGATTACTTACATCTGTGTAGGATTGCTCATTTGTACCTTAAAGAACTTTGGAGGGGGCAATATTAACCTAAACGCTATCTGCTCACAACCCAACACTGTTCCTTTCCCTGTGTTTTACCTTCTGCATTAGTATAAGTGAATTCAATTGCTTTGCTTATTATCTGAATTGTATTGTCACCGTTAGGTGATTGCTGCCCCATATATATATATAAATATATATATACACATATATAAATATAAATATATATATTTAAAGTATGTGTGATTTGAATATTAAATAAATAATTACCTTTACAAACTAGCCTGATTCCTGATCCACTGTGACCTGGGGGGTATTTTGAGAAGGGTGTGATATGAGTGGTATATGATTCAGAATATTGAACTTATAGACACAAATAAAATAAGTATTTCATTGCACACTACGTGCGAGTCGAGACCTGGGTGTGTGCCTGATTGAAATTCTTAACAGTTTGAACCTGGATAATTACATCACACATGCAACAAAATAAATGTTCTCGGATTTGCAAGGCTTGCTTGCTTAGTTGTCGAAGTGTACTGTGCACCAACACGTGTAGCTCCAAAGGTGGGCAGAGTGTCTGAAGTAGATCCCAGTGGACCAGGGAAGTGCCTGTTCTGCACCAACAATATAAACACATTGGTTGAATACTTATCACTGAAGGTAGCCACACACAGGCTGATTTTCAGGAATCTATATATAAACACTAGCATTTATATGTACCATACATGCAGCAGACTCCATGTAAGAGTGTGCACCACAATCTGGTATCAGCCCAACCCCACTTGACTTTGAAAGTCTACTCTGATAGAGGCTTTGTTTAGACAGAATGATAATATTAAGCAAAAACCTAGAAAATGAGATACAACTATGTGAAAAGGAACTCTGATCAAGCATAGGTTCTTATCGTGGGTGATAGCCCCTCTCTTTGAACTGGCAATGTGTTTCCCCTTTCTCTGCCCCTTGCCTGTCCAAGTCACTGTAGTTAAACACCTGCGTAATATTTGATTCTCAACTAATGCTCTCCCTCCAGCTTAACCAGGTTTCCTCCTCGTTTTTTTACAACGCCGTACTCCGCTTCTCACTTTTCTCTCTTTTTCAGCTGCACTTTCTGCAGTCACCGTTCTGGTCCAGGCTTGCTTACACTACGGCAACTCTCTCTACCTTGGCGTTCTTCCTACTGCATATATCGGTTTCAGTGCTTCTGCATGCTTCATTCTGGGTCTTTGTAGACAGAAATGCATTTCTCCTTTCCTCCTTAAACTTCATTGGCGGGCCAATCAAGCAAAGAGTCCTCTTTAAATCTCTTTGTATCACTCACTTCGGGCCCAAGTCCCCTCCCTGCCAGTTGCACCGCTGCACTTCCCCCCTGGCAATCCTTGCACCTGGGGACTGTTTCTTTATTCCTACAGCCCCTACTAGCACTTGACTCATGATGTCTGCACTTACCCTTGCACTTGCCACCAGCTGGCTGCACTTTTATTTATTGTCTTTATCAATTTTACTGTTAGCCTATGTACCATACTGCCACCTCCCCTTCCCTCCAGCACTTTTAGTATCGTTGTCTCTGTCTTTCCTCTGTTTCCCCTCCCTTGCCTCGTCGCGCCTTGAAACAGTTGTGTATAGGCGCGTTATAAATGTCATATCATATTATATCACCATTCCTTCTATTCATGTCGACCTCTGTTCCTCAAACATTTCTCCAACTATTCTCCTTCTGGTAATCTTTGTTCTTCTAACCGTCTTGTTCTCAACACTACACGCTTCTATCTCTTTTGTGTTTTGTGTTCATGGGTGAGCTGGATCCTCCCTGGCACCAGAACATACCCATGGGGCCAGTTCACACCTTGTGCAGGTGATAAGCCCTGACAGCCCCTTCTGCTGCCTGTGCATGTTGGGAGCTCCGCCTCCACCACTCCTACCACCTATAAAATCACTGTAAAGCCAGCCCCCAGAAATTAGATGAACACTGCACACCTGTTTTGACAATGCAGGTTTCTTTTGGAGGCTGGAACACCGCCAGGCAAGGAATGTGCATTCAACTCCATGGAACCATTTTGAAGACCCGCCCACTATAGCCTCAGATGAACTCTGGGACCTATGATAAAGAGAACCTTGAGTGTGACTGGCTGAACCATCGACTGTATCCATGGCAGCCTTCACATTCTTTGAGACTGGCCAGTCGGGCAACACATCTCCTTTCTTGTTTGCGCAGAAATAATATGTCACAGTGTCTTGTGTCTTTTAGCATCCGGCCAGAGGTTTGAACTCAGGAATACAGTGCCATTGAATTGTGCTTTCTACGTCCCCCACCCCTTCCTTTCCACTGTCCCCATGCTTCTCTTCATCCTCCGCTAGCCACAAACTGCCTTTTGGAAAAGGGACAGTGCTACATGTTTTGTAGTGCACTTGGAGGAACCAGCTTCAGCTAGAACATCGCTCCCCTGCAAACACTAACACATGCCAACACATCTCCACTCCCACCAGCTTGTGCTACAAATCCATCCAACAACACTCATCCCATCCTCGCTCTCAGGGCAGATCTTATTATTAGAAAACTGAGCAGGGTGCCTAGCTCTTAGGCTCTCTTCTGCATACACATATCCCAGTGGCCTCCCCACAACTCACCTAAAAACATGCCTGCACACAGAACATGGCTGCTTCCAGTCTTCACTAATCAACACTTCATGGTTTGCAATGTTCCTCTATCGCTAGGACCAACTTCCCCTCTCCCCTCGCTTACAGCAAGTGGCTCTACGTGATTTTAACGAATAAGTAAGGAACAAATGAATTTTTACCAAACCAAAAACAATGGAAAAAAGACAGAATTATTATAATTTTTTTGGGGAGGCGGTGTCACTCCCCCCTCCCGAAGTCCCTGGTTTCCCCATGTTTAAAGCCCCACCCCAACCCTCTCCCCACCAGTCTTAACCCCTTACCTCACCCCCACATATATATTTTTTTAATTCAGTACTTTTTAATCGTTTTTTTAGTTAAAAATTCATTCTTTATTTTCCATTCGTTAAAATCACTGGATATCAAAGCAAGCACCATTAGCCTGTCGAAATGGCAGAAATGTTGCAATACAAGACCACTTTACATTGCATGACCTTCATGATCACAAAGCCAGTTTGCAGCAGGGGAGCTAGACTTATTGCAGTGCTGGTTACCAAACTGGGCTAGAGAATGCATGAATGTGTAGAAAGTATCTGGATAAATCACAGCAAACTTCTCTTATAACTAACCCTTGACTTTTTAATCGTGGCTGTGTGCATAGCTCCACACATCAAAGAGCTTTTCTCCATTCCTTTGCAAATGTCCCTCTCTGCTTCCCCATCAAGTTTACTTTCCCACCGACACCTCATCAATGTGACCCTCCCTGTCATGCAAATAGTGTCCACACCCCTCTCTCGTCTCCCACATGCAGTACCTCCGTATTGTGATGTGGATGGAGCCTGTGGCCCCACGGGAGGCTAGTAGGTGCTGCATTCTTCTCTGCTAAGGGAACGCCTATAAATAAAAGACGCAGACACCGGGGTAATCATGTTTTTTTTAAAATTAAATGTGTAGTGTGTGTTTTATTTATTTATGTGTGTGTGTGTGTGTGTGCACGTGCGTGTGCGCGTGCGTGTGCGTGTGCATGTGCGTGTGCTTGTGTGTGTGTGTGTGTGTGTTCCCTGCATTTGTCTTGGACTGAATCACCCAGCCCACCATGGGGCTGGATGGAATGTTTAAAGAAAAGAAAAGTAGAAAGGAACAATAGAACTGAACTCCCTGGCCCAAGAATGGGTTGGTCAGGGGAGAGAAAAGAATCCAAAGAAGATTTCAAACAAAAAGACAGTAAAAAAAAGACCTTTGGAAGGGAGCGAGATAAAGGAGAAAATGAAAGAGACTTATCTTGGGGGGGTCGCTGCCTCAAGCGCCACCCCAGGACCTATATTCACCAAATGCCGCTGAACGACACATTGGAAGTCCCACCAGAGACTAAGCCAGGGGGCTTAGCTAACTGCTAATGCTAGGGGCAGCTAAGCTGCCCAAGTGCTGTGGCACCGGTCGGCCCCGCCTGGGGCCAGACCGGATGGGCCCAGCAGTTTCAAGGGCACGGGAAACGTGCCAGGTGTTGCCAAGGCCAAAAGAGCCCCCATGACTATTTAAACAGGGTGGGGCGCACAGTGATCATGGGTGGCTCCATGTGGTGTACTGGGCCACCCAGAAAAATGAACAGTAGGGCCATGCCAAGCCATTGTTGCCACCAGAAGACAGAGCCCCAGCTGGCATGAATCCAGCACGACCATCCAGCCAACTTGTCCATCAGCTTGTAGCCAGCCATCAGTGTGCCACCACCAAGGACATACCCATGGAAGGTACTGTGAAGGGGTGACTGACAGCAGCAGTCACCCCATTCTGACATAGGGCCTCATTACGGGTCTGGCGGTAACCCTGTCGGTGATACCATCGGGATGCCGCCAGACCCTTAAAAAAATGGCCGCCGCCTGACTTCCCGCTAACACTGGGGCATTACAACCCCATCGGCTGGGAAGTCAGGCACCAGTAATTTTGTTAGTCCCCATTCCCATGGAGTCCCATAACAACGGTGCTCGTGCTCCTGTGAGAACTCTGCGAACGGGTGCCGTCCCACCCGGCAGATCTGACCCTGGCAGGTGGAACGGCACCCACTCGCAGACTTGTACTGTGCTGGTCCAGTAACAACGGTGCCGGTAGGCGTACTGGCACCATTGTTTCCAGACCGGCGCAGTTTTAATGAGGCCCATAGTGTTTTATATGTGTTATATGTCATATATAAATGTATGTATGTGTTGTTATATGTATAGATATTAGTAATGAAATGTTAAGTAGATTAAATGCTAATTAGGGAGTAGGGGGTTTAATTGGAATGCTAAGTAAGGTTAAGAGTTAAGTAGGGGTAGGATATTCATTATATATAGGAATGTTAAGAAGAGAAAGGGGGGAGGTACTGGGGTGAGGTAGCAAGAGATTGTAGCAGCCTGCCTGAGGCCACCCAGTGACATGGGAACACCCATTCTCTGGCCTCACATTCCATGTAGAGGGTACCTGACAGTCGGCAAGGGGGTCTGTTGCATCAGACTGAACCTAAGAGTCCCCAAGACCCCTCCAAGGAAGGATGAGTTGACATTGCAGGTCACCATTTAGTTGGAGTTCACCCCAGGGAAATCCTAGGGAAACCAAAAGGGAATTATAGGTAAACGTCATAGTGTTCTCTTTAAATAAAGAGGGGTCACTGTTGGTATCCCTCTAAAATTCACCCTGGTGTCTGTGTCCATCAGTGATCCAAGAACATAGAGTGTAGCCCATCTCTTGTTATCAGTAGTTTTATTTAGCAGGTCCAGCAGCCCTCCCTACCCACCCGGTTAGGGCATAGGGGAGGTGGTATCCATGGGAACTGTCCATGCTCCAGAGAAAGGAAGAGTACACCATTGCACGGACCAGGGCAGGGAAACAGGGGCTACATGGAGGTTACACTGCGGTGTCTATATGACAGAATTTTGAACGTCCACAAACGTCCACAGCGGGTTTGTGTGTACGGGAGTGACCTGGCATTTGATATAAAATTATTGAATAGACTAAGTGTTACTATTTTATTCATGGAAAAATATACTTTCTCTTTATTCCTTATTCTTTTAAGGCATTCGTGTACTTTTGCTCATATCCCACCTTTGAAGATGTCATTGCATATAAAAAATATGTTATAGCTCATCATAAACCTGCGATTTTGCTTTGTTGGGCTGCCCATCCATTCAGTATGGCTAGGCTTTAAAACATTGTTTTGTGCAGTTATTTCAAGATAAACAGAACAAAAGTATATCAGGTTATCTTACTTGCTTTTAAATCAATGTTAGCGAGAAATACACTTCCCTTTAGTAACACATGACACAAAAAGGCTTCTGACAGCAGCTGCTCTTTGAAACCGTGCACAACATCTTATTGGGAAGGAATAAAGCCCCACACGGGCTTTGAAACACAAAAGACGAAAGAGATGAATAAAAGATGCTTCTCCACATTAATGCTACACAAACAGGCATTGATAACTGGAACAGATGAAAAAGTAGATGTGGGAGAGCTCCTCTAAATTGGCTACAAAGGAAAGAAATCGACATGAACAGAAGGCTGATGGTAAAACATCTTCATATTATATCAGACCCGCCAGGGAGCCAACGCATGCATAGACCAGGGGGCCGGGATCTATTGCCACAGGGACTTTGCTTTCAAAGATCACTACCTAACCATATGGATAACCACAGGAAAGTAGCTGTGGTGCAACCCAAAGCGAGAGGCTGACCTTGCAGTATTTTGTTCTAGGCATGAACCCCCACAGGGATCGCTGTAAATGTTTCTGTCTGCAAAGCTTACAAGCACTATGCTTGCAATTTACTGGCCATGCAATATTATTAGTTTCGGCGGCTGTAGAAATTGCCAAATTGAGATATCTGCGTACAGTTCCTGTATTATTTTATTTCTAAAGCCCCACTGTGTTACATAAGCTTTCTAATTGAAATAATATATTACAAATACATAAAGGTATGAGAAGGGCACCCCATAATTGAGCTGTATTTCACTACTCCAGTTGCATGCACTTAGACCCACCATGATCTCCATCTACAGTCTAAAGTGAAAAATGTTTTACTGGTGTTCCTACAGTTAAAGTCTAGGGTGTTTTAAACTGGTAAGAATTAGTTTCAGGGAATTTTCCCCCCAACCCAAGTAAGGCACGCACAATTTTTATTTATTGAATAAGGTTCTTTTGTTTAAGCTGACACCCACAATTTAACAACATTGATCCCCACAGCCTCCCTCCCCTTATGGAACAACAAACACACAGGATTGCAGAAAATATCTATTTATTAATAAAATAGAAATAAGTGCATAATTGTGCATATAAACAAATGATGCATCTTTGAAATTGCAATGCCAATAGTGACTTCAATGGCAAATGATCAATACAATGGTTGCAGCACTTTTCTATGCTAAGTTTACACGAATGCAGACTTTTGTAAACAATAACATTGCCATCTGTACCTTTTAATTTACCCAGAGCATGCATCCACCATGGAAAAAATGCCTAAGAGTTTACGGTAAAGCTTTCATTTTATAAACACAAAATTAAATCAGAACATCCCTAATTATCTAAACCGCTCTACGTATTGGGAATAAACATAAACACCTCCCCTCTACTGAATAGACATGTGATCATATCAAACAGAATTCCAGAACCTCTATTTAAAATACAATCCACTAAACAATCCTGCATGTAAATTGCTTGCAAAAAAGAACATGCATGTGTAACATGTATGTTTACTAGATTCCCTCCAAAGGTGTTTACATTTAATTAAAGGGGAAGTTCTCTCAAAGGAAAATGTATATATGTATGCAAATCTTTGTTTATGGCCGATATTTTGAAACAATACATTTCTTGAGAGAACTTCCCCTTTAATCTGTAAACATGCACATTTTTTATTTTCAAAACATTTTCAAAAAAGATATCTTAAAGGTGGGAAGATGGGTAACAGTGAATAACCCGCTCCCCTTATGCTTGAGTGGTTCAGCATCAGTAACAGACCTCTTCTTGCTGGTGTGACTTCAATTACATTACCCTTTTAGGCATGTCCAAAGTGAGAAATCATTGAGCTCCTATTCTATACTTGTTTGTTGCACAGAGAAGGAGTCAGGGAACTCTCAATGCACATAATATTTGGGTCTATTCTATCAAATCTAAGGTTTCCAGAAACACTTTCTCAGGCTGTGCCATCAATGTATATACCCCAACCCCTCAGTACTTTCCCAAGTGAAAAAAAGACTGGGGCTTAATCTGTTCCCCTTTAGAGTTTCACTCCCCTCAGAATTATCTCCCCTTAATATTATACTTACATAGGAACTTATTTATGGTTGTCTCACAGATAGGTGGGCATCCTTTTATGGACTGGTTTAATTCCCACTTCTGGTAACGGGTGGGCCGCAGTCAGCAAGATGTGGTCACATTCCCTCCACAGCCTGGTTACCCTCTTTCTGTATTGGGCCTGCTGTCTTTTCCACTGAAGAAAGCCTGGGACTTTACATCCAGGTAGGCCTCTCTTGAAGTCTGCTGCTATAAATCCAAAATGGATCCAAAAGGACAGCAATCTATTCCATTCTCTGTTCTTCTGTTGCCATTTCTCCTTTCTCCTTTCTCTACTTCTTTCAGTCTGTCATTCAGCCCATGCCAGTAAGTACATGAGCAAGTGAATCCCCATAATGTATTGGTGTGGGCTTTAATATATCAGAAACTACTCCCTTTAGAGGTGTGTATAATCTTTCTAATCCAATTGGTCAGTGTATGTGATCGGACAGTGTTCCAAAAGTGTCATCACACTAAGCCAACCCCTCCATACTCCATGGGCATAATAATGAAGAGGGTAGTCTAATGGGAATGACTTAGAACCCCAGTTTCCTTCCCATTCAATGATATGTCATACTGTAGATTTCTGCATTAAACAAATGTACTTTTGTGAAACATATTGTTCCTCACATGTGATCATGTTTCTAATCCGTTCATTCGATTGCTCTCACTGAAACAAATTAAATATTACAATTTTCATTGTGGCACAACATGTGATATGTGAATTACATATTTTTACATTTTACACAAAATAATGTTTACATTTTAGAATAACAACCTTCTGGCATGGATGCTAGGATGAATGAATCACTAGTGTGTACCATTTCTGCACAGAAATATTCCACTTTGCCTAATTTATAGAATTAAAAAAATAGTTAAAAGAAATAATGTTTCACCCTGATCATTTTCAGAAATAATAGCCTCCTGTGAAATTTTCTTCCAAAGTTATACATGATAATGCGATTCCATGTCTACAAATTCAATAGGCAGCCATTTTTCTACTTTAACAGAATATTAAATGGCATCTCCAGTCCTTCTGCACAGTAACTGAACATCTGGTATCAGTTCATTTGAGCTCAGAGCTCTGGCATTTATGACTCCTGAGAAGGCTGGTTGCCCTGGCAAAGTCCTTTGAAATCCAGTTGCTCATAGCTATTTGTTGACAAAGCTCTCCACCCCTTGAGTGAAAACATACACTTTGTGTCATATTAGTCAGACTCCATGTCTCTAAAGGTGTGAATTGCATCGTCCTATGGCTACTTTGCTTATGGTAAAATGTGAGTACATGGGGAGCAGACCACTACAGACCACTTCCCAGAGCAGATTTGCTGTATTTTAAGAATGTTTATGCCGAGACCCTGTGCCAGATGGAAGCTGTAATGGGGAAGCATTTCTTTAATTACCCAGGCCTGGTTCTGAGGACAAGAGCAACAATAAGTGCCATAGAATTTACTGTCGGGCTTCAAAGCCAGTGTTTGCACTTTTCTCATGGGAAAGCAAGCCACCCTCCTCCTGTTGTTGTGTTGCTGTGGCTAGGGGACTGGAAAGCAATGCTTCCTCCTAGGCCATGTTGCTGGCTTTATTCACCAATTTTGCATTTAAATGTAATTTTCTTTTGCATGTTACAATTTTCATTTCAAACAGAGTAACATTATAATATTTTACTTGCAATCAAAGTCCTGTCAAAACATCTTTTTAATATCTCTGTATGCCTCTGTGTACTCATAGCTCATTCTCAGTCCTGTAAACAAGAAAAACAAACACTATCAGGCCTCAATTTAGATTTTGACTCTCCTATGAAAAGCTCTGCTTTTCATGACAGATTAGACTGTTTTCCATTTAATAAAAGGTTGCTGGATACGTTTAAGTAATTAGTAGGACTTACTCTCTTGGCCTTGTTATTTACTTTTGACATATACTGTTGTGGTAGATGGGCTGCAAGCATCACACATTTCCTCGCACATGTCTTTTTCAGTTACAGGCCGCAGCTCACATTTTTGATTCTTTAAATTCAGATTTTTTTTTGTATAAATGTTATTACAAATAGAAATGTATTTAATGTCTCACCTCCTAATCATACACTCTGGATTTCCTTACCAGGTCTCTTGCAATGGGCACAAAATCTCAGCATTGGCAGCTTTCACTTCTGAGTTTCAATTCTCTGAGAGTGACTCAGGCCATGCATGACCTATGCCATGTTCATTTTATGTTTAAATGTAATCATGGTCATCAATGGGGTTGGGGGAGGGGTGCAAAGTAGAACTTTCAGAAGACGGCTATAGTTGGCCTGAGTCAAATAACTGTCATTATTTATATATTTACCTTGTATGTGTAATGTGTTATTAACTGCAAACTTAGCCATGTCAGGCATCAGAGGATTGTAGAGTATTTATGTCTACAACAATTGCTAACAAAACATATGTGTGCTCAGGTATGTGGCTACTGTAAGTAGGTAACCCTGGGCGCACCAGTTACCAAAACATATGTATGCTCGTGAAGTATATGTGTACTGAAATGTGATAGTCCTGGTCACACATCATCAGAATTTTTAACTTCTTTATGGAAGTTGCTGTGAGACAGTTTGGTGCCTGAAAGTTATGCTCAAGGTTTCAGGTCTGTTTCAGTTTGAAGTGACGAAGGAGAAGTCTAACACTTCTGGTAGTGATTTGGAAAGATGACCCAAGGGACTCTGAGTGAATATTGGAGTTATTTAAACAGCATAACTCACATCCTGTTGCTTTGTGTTAGTATTTTGGTGACATAATATTGTGATTCTTTTATATTTTATTTTGTATACTCGAGTCCCATTTTTGTGTCTGTTCTCTGATGGAGAGCAATACACATTTTTCATGGCGTGCTCTCTTCCTTTCACTCCTATGGTTCCGTTAGTCGAAATCAAGAAGACCACAGGTCATAGACTATTCCTCACCAGCATCATTCTGCATTCACACGTCATTACCAGTCAGTCACCAAGACCAGTGCTAGAGTTATCAGTGTCACCGCAACAATCCAATAACCCGTCCCACTTATTTCTGCATCTAAGGAGAGTAGACAAGAAAGTCACCCTCCTCTACGTTGGCACTGCCCATGCCCGAGTTATTGGTGTCACTTCATATGTATCTTGATTTAGTCTGGCACAGTCTATTTGTCATTCATTTTCATGCATGTTGGTAAAATGGAAAGAGGTGTAAAGAGGGGTTTCTTGCCGTCAGAAAACTGGGGAAAACCTAGATATTCAGAGGTAACTGCTGCTGCTCAGAGAGTGGCAATGCTGCAGTGAATCATCATTCCTTCGCAGCTGACAGCGCTCAAGCAGATATATATGCATCCGTCATCTGAGTAACCTCAGACCTACTGTATATTGTAGACCCAGACGCAGTGAAGAATCCTAACATGGGGGTGTCTCACATGCGTGCTTTCATCCTGTAGCGTGTACATCAGTAATGAACACTGACCCTGACACAATTGTAATGGAGCCGGTGGACTCATTATCCCTACAGCCTACCCCCTCACCACCGTCATAATGTAACAGCAGGAGAGAGGCCCTATAAGGGACCCCATGCATTATGCCTATACTGCAGCGAGTGTACAAGTGACGATATGCACTCAGATAACCATATTGAATATATCCTCATACTGAAGGAGTGGAAGGATGTCGTGTGGAGGGATGTCAGCATGCATCACTGGATATCATGTAGTGCTGAGTGAAATCTGACGTGGGAAGAGTGATGTCATTAAGAAGCCATACGAGAACATACTGAAACGATATGAAAATACTGAAGAGTAATGATGTAACTGAAATGATAAGTGAAACATGTACAAAATGATAAAGTAATCATGTGTACAAAGAAGAATGAAGTAACTTGTTGACCAATAAGTGTAACTACACAGCAACCCAAGGTAGATGAGACACATAGAAGCTTGCTTTAGAGGAAAATATAACGTGGCAAGGACGGTCATAATAGGAAAATGGATGCCGGTTCATGCAAAGATTCAATTCAGCTACCTCAGAAACAGACCAGGGCTGGAGAGTCAGGAGATGTTGGAGAATTAGCTTTGTGTGCAAAATGAAGAGGAGTCTATGTTGGCCTGTGATCAAGGATGCTATTTCAAGGAATAGCTGCAAAGCACAAAGGGAGGCAGACGAATTAGCCATAGACGTGAGACATATTTCTCTTAGATTAAAGAAGAAGAAAACATTTGCAAGAGCCAAAGTATTGGAAAATTAACAATGAATAAGGCTCATACAAGATCGAGTGAGCAAGTCTGTAGAGGCCAAGAGGAGTGATGACACCTAGCATAATTAAATCAAATAGCAGTAAATAGGAGGTAAAAAATTGACAAATTTGTGGTTTCCTCACACATGATCCAGAAGTCGAAAACGGGGGCTGTTCGTTCAGCTGTGGATGACGATAGTGATGCGCTTACACTCCCTTGAATGTCCCAGAACAGAGAGCAGGCTACAAGGTCAACTACAAATGGGAATCTTTGGCTCATGGCCGGACTGATGAGAGATGATGGACTAATTGGGAAAGTGGGGAGTAATCTGACGTGACTCAAGCACCTGGGTTTCATTTTGCTTACGTTCTGCTAGGTGAGCTGAACATCCAAAGTTAGATGGAATGCCAACCAATCAGTGGTTCCATGGGGCAACCTGCTATGCAATGTTGCATAGACCAATCCACTGCCACTTTGTCTGCTATAGATACAAATAAAATATCATATCATATCATAATCAATATCATGCGTATTTAGAGGTAGTTTGAGGCATGCCTCACAGATAAGAGACAGCCAATGAAGTACTAACCCATATGTATTCTATAAGCAGATATGTTCCGCTAATCAATCCCTCCCGTTGATAGGTTTTACAGTTTGCCAAGTAGGATGACGTGAGATGACACATATTGGGGTATAAAACTTCTGTGTAATCAACTTTGTGTGTGAGTGTGCATGCATCAGTCTGATGTCTGCCAGTTGACCCTGCTTTATTACATTGAGAATAAACAAGTACTTTGCCATAATCTTTGAGTCTGTCTGGTTATTTGGTCTGAGATCTTTACTGGTAATCCCATCTAGAACAAGAGATGCTTCAAGGTGCTAGAGCACACAATTGTCGGCTAGAATAAGGAGGTTGTGACCTAAGAACATGTTCATGGTATATATGGTGGCCTTTGAGGCTGAAGGCGCTATGCGTGCAATTGCTGACTGTGCCCTTTAGGCTGTTGGTCTTCCAAGCTACTACGCAGTGCACCTTTTCACATTTTGACTGCATTTCTTTCAGAGTCAGTGTCACCTAAGCGCTCATCTAAATACTACTGTAAAAGGGGCCTCTCTCATCTTGATGCATTGTACAGGAAATTACACTGCGTTAACCGATTCCTTAAACTGCGACTCAGTGTGCAACTTCACACATGGTTAACAGAGTTAGACAGGTTCACCATGTTATACAGATTCAGAGCCAACAAGTACACCAGTAGCAGCACATTGCCGAGTGACAGAACATTCAGACTAAAACACTTGATGCCCTCCTCAAATCACATTAGACAGGTGATGCTATGGACTTGGCAAGGAATGCCCCATCCAATGCTTGGCTGTGACCATTACATATGTCTCTTACTATGTTTTAGTGCTCATCTGGGCATTCCAGCATGGAGAACGCCAACATCAGTAGAAGGATACTGCTGTTTTTAACTGTTGATGTGTCAAGTTGTGGCACGTGTGAAATTAGTGAGGCATATTTCTAGCATTGGAAGACTAGCTGAAATGTGGGCACGTCTTCTAGGCCATGCTGAACTTTTCAGTTCTACTGGGCCATGCTAAATATTTCACCTACAGGCTGGTAATAGTTGGTGGAATGTGCCACACAAGACAGGGTGCAAGGGAAACCAAGAGATATGCATAATCCAACTGATCCTTAGGGCAACAAGGACAATGAAGCTGTTTTAAGATGCCACATTCTCAGTTGAACCCTCATGTGCTTTGTCACTGTCCCACTACCTCCTGCACCTTCTCCTAGAAGTCAGCTCGCCCGTGGTCTTTGTCATCAAAGGCTTGCATGCATAAAATAGCATCACAACCTTGTTCCAAGCCTCAGTTAGTCTGCTAGTGCTATGTCAGTGGTGAAGTGAAGCGTTTTACGCTCATGTTTCTTTAACGCCACCCCCAATGATAGAACAATCTGGCCCTTCAACTACAGCACAACATAGCCAGAAAAGTAACTGTGATTGTGAATTGTCTTGCTTGGATCAGTTATTTCCATAAGCCACAGAAACCAAGGTGTCAATTGTGTAAAGAAGCCCACAGACAATATGACCGAGAGGGTGGAATAGTACATACACAGTGGAGTAACTTTGCTGAAAATGTTGGAGGGCACATGGCATGTGAAGGAAAGTGGCCCCTGCCAAATGACGGGGACAAAATGGTAGGCCACAAAAGTTTGGGGGGGGCAAACACCCCCTCTCCTAAAATTACACCCGTGATTGTAGGGGCACAGTCTGCTTTGGACCAATGAATGCTTTAGGTACACTCATATTCATCTGTGATACTGGCCTGCTGATAACTATATCTTCAGTACACACAATCAGAGTAGAAGGGAAGACATTATAGCCTCATGAACCGAGGGAGGGGTCGGCATTGCGGGATAATGACCCACCACCCAGTTATAGCTTGAGGCAAAGCCAAGGGCCATACGTTTGGCAAGAATCATTATCACAAGCGATAATGCCCCCTCCTGGGTTCTATCAGGCGATAGGTACATAGTGGTAGTAGCAATACATGTTTTGGAGTTTTGAAAGTGACGCAAAACATGTACCTTTAATACTGGATACAGTATGTTTTTGAAGACTGAAAGTTCAGATCGCAGTCAATAAAAGTAGATATTGATGCTCGCTAAACATTCTGATTGGCTGAGAGGCCACTAACGATCTCTATGTGCTAATAATACGCATTATTGCACAGTAGCAGTATTGTCTGGAGTGATGGGACAGGTTCATGGAGTTATCCTGCTTGACAGATGGTTAGGGGATGAAGCAGCTGAAGTCCTAGGCCTTCTTTTCAACCACCCATGTAATGCTGCTTTACGTGGACTGCATACAAGTGATACCCACGTTTGGCCCACACTTCCTTGTCACACAGTTTGCTTAGACAGAATGCAGGTGAACATGTGGAGACATTGATAAGTCCCGTTGCATGAAGACAATCTGCACCTGATTTGTGTGGCGGCCGATGTTCATCTGCAATGCGGGTGCCATTGATGTACTGTGAAAAGAATCTGGTGGTGGTGGTGCGTTAGTTACATGTTGATATCATGTGATTTCATATCTGATGCAATGTTTGTGAAACACAGGTGGAGAACTAGTCAGTTGTGTCTGCATCCCCCACAGTCAGGCCAGTGGGTCTCAATCAGTGTCAGATACTTCTCCCTACATCGCTCCCCTCTTTGCATATGGTGTTCACAGTGATGTGTTGAGGCCTTGTGCTACCAACAGGGGGGCTGTGTGGAGGTGAATATTGATGTCTGTCTAGGTCATCATCATCCTTCTAAGGGCAAAGTGATAAGTGAAAAGTCATTATTAATGCCCACTCCTCTATGCTATGTATTCTTTCTCTTATCCATAGCTGGTTTTTTCTCTTCCACATCAATTCCTGGATAAGCGGAGTCGAACCTCATCCACCACAGTGACCGGATCAGGGTGCAGCGCCTGTTCATGTACAACTGTGACGTGCCAACAAGAGTGCAGTGTTCACAACTCTGCTGAGCCCGAGATTAAAGGCCACAAAAGAGCACAGCCAACAAAAGAGCACAGCCATTTCTTTTTAAATAATTGGCCAAACAAGTCGGCCTTACATAAAAAGAATCAAACATTCACAAAATAGTTCATAATTCACCATAAAATACATATGAACTCCACAAACAATGTATAACCCTTTAACACAATAAACACAATAAACACAGTATCAAATAAAATGATGATAATACACCAAAATTCAATTCCCGAATGTAACCGGCTCTGTCCAGATAAATCAAACTTATATTTAAGCATCCTCTGCCATCCCAGCAACAGAACGAGATGACCAATCACAACCTCGCCCGAGTTTGTTCTATTTTGTATCAGGGCATCAGTACAATTCGCCTGGCAAAGTAGGCATTTGCTATAACACGAGTGCATGCAGCCGCTGCTGTGAGGTTAAGTACACACCAACTGCATGGAGTGTATCCTGGACTGGGTAGGGATTCGGGACATGTACGGACTTGAATTTCCTTCCACAACAAGCTAGCCTCTTTCTCAATTTACTGCAATTGTCTGTTCCCTCAGAAAAACATCACGTTGTATGTCTCGGGCCCATTTGTATTCCTTGAACATAATCCTATGCCTCCTTCGTTCAGTGGGGTTTTCTGTTTGCTCATTAAAAGGTGACCGAGTTTCACAATTAGTTGCATTGTTTTATATAGCCACATTCAGTGCTTCTGTGAATTTCTTGGGTCTATGTGACTTTTATGACAACTAAGTGGCAGTTCATTGTTTAAGGAAAAGAAGATAGTTTGTATTAGCCTTCCTGCTGTTTTTCAGGCCTGAGAACAAAATAGCAGACAAAGTCGCCATCACATGTTTACAAATCGTAAACTAGGCACATGGAGCACAGCAGGGTGCTCCTGAAAAAAAGCACAAAGGAAATGAACAAAGCATGCAGCCAGTGCTGTAGGCAGGATTTCCTGGCAGCATGGGCCTGCACAGTATACACACAGGCTCATTGCCGAGCCCCCTGAAAACTAAAAGAGGTGTATGTATGTTCTTGGGATGTTTTCTTTCACAAACCATGCCAATCATTGAACTATTCTAGGCCACTAAATGGTTTTAACTTTTAGAAAGGCACCATTCAACCAAATGCCCACTTCAATTGCACTGGACCAAAAGGTAATGTGAACCGAAGCAATAATCTTTGTGTTTTACTGTGCTTTCCAAACTATCCACACCAAAAGAAAATGTGTGGGTTAAGGGTACTTGCGTGTAGCTATCGTTTGAGAATTGCATCAGCTTTTTGTATGTGATTGAAAATGTAAAGTGCTACAAAAAACAAAGGGGAGTTACTTTGTGATTTAATTTGTTGTTTTGCAATATTAGATTGCTTAAAGTGGTGTTTGGGAGATTTCAGAGTAAAACAGTCACACTTACCAGAAATAATTGTCACAAACAAAGGAGTGAAATTCACTGCATCACAGTCAGTACCCATAACTTCACAAAATGTAATATTACCCAACTAAATGGTATTCATTTAATCGACTGCATAAAGATAACTAAGTTCAGCGTGGCATAATTTGAAGATATATATGTTTAACCGGTTCTATGTGAATTGACCTTTTTTTAAAGGTCTCAAGAAAAAAAGACTGATTTACTTTGATCGATTTTCTTTTGATCGGAAAACCGTCATTGTAAAGATCTTTTTCTCCTGAGACCTTTAAGATGCGGTTTTCCCCCTTTTTTTAATGCGGTCACGGAGCCGTTTTTCTAAAGCGACCTTTCAATGAAAAGATCTTTAGAAAAAGATCTTTTCACTGGGAATGGTTTATCCTGGTGGAGAACAGTAAAATGTAAGTAAAGTAGCTGTTGAATATGAGAATTCATAGGCCTGTTGAAGGTGGAAAAGCAGAGAAAACAAAAAAAACACTTTTCTCACCTGGCATCCTACCTTCATGCACACTCCTTTTTCTGAAAACATGCCAAAACAATTCTCACGTCAGGTTTTATAAGTGATGGTAATTGTATTGTCATTTTGCACACCTGAACGTATTATACACAAAGGAATTAATATATCGAAATGGAATAGGAAGGGAAGTGAACCAAAAAGCCAGACTTGATTTTCATCAAATTTGTATTGTTTGATTGATTAATCTGTGTTATTCTCATACACCTGTCATTTGTGCCTTGAAAAAGGCCCAAAGGGTCGAAGCACATGTTGGCACCATTGCTCAGTTTTCTAGGGCACCTGTGTGCATTGGTACTTTTGCCCAGCGAATTCACCACTATTGGTCTCTAAACTGTTACTATCAATAAATATTATTGATCAACATCACATTTTTCTCACCTTTAATACCGAATGTGAGTGCAATTTAGGTGATCCATCTGTCTTTCTTCCTTTTAAGAACGGGCCATCTTAATACATTGTGGGTTTTGGGGCACAGACAACTTTGAAGACTCCATAAACCAAAAAATGAAGACACCCCAAAAGTCACTTATCATGCCCACTCCCACGTTTTCATCACAACCACAACTCATAGCTTGATATTTTGCCCTGGTAGTGATTAAAATAAGCACCCTCGAAACACCATCTGTCTGGAATGAGAAAAATACACAAGTTGGAATTCAATGGCAACATGAGATATCCACGCTCTGTCCAGTTATATTCTAGCATACCGCCAGGACAACTTCTAGCACTAGTAACCACAAGGGATATATACAGACTGTAGAACAGATGCAGGACAAAGATCAGTGTCTATATGACACATTTTCACATACCCCTGCACCGGTACAGAACTCATATTAGCAGCCTCACAGAATGTATAACTTCTGAAGCATTGACAAAGGACATAGATTGGAAGTAACAAGTAAAGTAACATAACACAGCACAAATGGAGGATACAGATTAAATGTTACTAGTAAGGTGCACATACCCGAATGTAGACTGAGATTAGATGTAGCCATGGTTTTATTAAGTGGTGTTGCCATGAGTCTATCAATAAACAGATTGTGGTGTGCGAGACACTAAAAGGCACTAATCTAACATATAAAGCTGAATGTATGTATGTGTGTGTGTATGTTTGTCCGGCTATACAAATCTACACCGTTGAACCCACGTCTACCAAATTATGCATGGGTTCCTCTTTTGTCTGGGGCAAGATTGTATTCTATGTTTGTCTGCAGAAAATTCACTCCGTAGACACCCTCATTTACTGATGCTCACCCGATTTACTACAGTAGGTACTAGAAGAAGGCAAAATGTGGAAAACTGTCTCAAGCAAAATGTTCGATGTGTTGGTTATTCCATTGAAATGTATTACTACTGCAGTACGAAAGTGTTTATTAAAGCATTTTTAAAGGGAATTTAAAAAGAAATAAAAAAAAAATGTTTATCACACCGCTCCAAATTTGGGCTATGGCAAGATTACAGTTTACGTAAGTTCATTCACGAGAAGAGAGCACAATCAATCAATCTTTCTTGGACATTTTATCAAATGTGCTGAAGCCATTGAGTGACTGAAACATGGCACACAAATAAACGAACATCACTTTGAAAATCTCCATCTGATGCAAAGCAAAAATCAATATTAAGAGCTTCTGAAACACAACACCAAACAGCAGCACAACTTGCCGACCAGAAGACAAGAGCAACTTTCTCCAGGGCACATGAGATGCCAGAGCAAACTGAAGCAAGACTTGCTGACATGAGCAACATCCTCCAGGGCACGAGACACCACTCGATCAGGACACGATCAATGCCGGGTACCCCAGCTAGTATTACATATAATACAGCACTACAGTCAATTAAAGCACATGTTTTATTTTTTTTATTTTGAAGAGCACAGACTGAGAACTAAAGTGATTTAATGGGCTGACCATTTTGAAATGTAAGGGACTGGCAATTTGGAAAAGTTGGGCATCATCAGACAGATTCTTAAAACTTTTTTGGGGGGAAGTTATGAGGTGTGTCACCATTACTTGCACCAAACATGTGCCCCCAAAACCTCAAAGAACATCTGAATGTGAGCCCTTTTTAGCGTTACATTTGTGCATATAAAGGGCATTTATGTGCATTTCAATGCAAAGACAAGGAGCAGGGGAAAGTGCAATGCAAGAGAGGTTATTTTCTGAACCTTCATGCATTGCCTGCAAGGGTCCACCAACGCTTCCATTTATGTGTTGCTGCTCCCTGAATGCAATATGGAACACTCCCAAAGTAGAGTATAACCGTAAAGAGTAAATTAAGTTGAAATCATCCTTACTCTTCACTTGTACTCTCAGCTTTGGGAGAAATAAAACTATGCCTGCAAATACGCTTTGCAGGCAGCATTTTATAATGGATTTCAGTGGAATCTGCCTGCTCGTTAGCAGGTGCTAATGTGCTAATGAGAGGCATATTTCATGATTGGAATCCATTCATTTTACACCTGCATGAAAATCTAATGCAGGAGTAAAATCAAATGCTCTTCCCAGGCTGCCCTAATACACCTCAGTGCAACAGAAATATTTGCTGAACCAGACAATTGAAGCGTAAATGCATTTTACACTTTATTTTTACACACATTGTACAGTTGACTTTTCAGCACATTGTAAAATGACTGCCATTGAGTTCCTGCTTGGGGGCAACTTCCCAGTTTTTATGAACCTCATTTGGAGGCCTAAACTCTAGAGCTGCACCATACTGACGCTATTATGTTATATAACTAGCATTTCAGGTATGTTTTGTAGTACAGTCGGTGTAACTATCATCAAAGTAAATATCATTTTTCAACCTCGCAGAGAGACAAGAAGCCAAATCTGCCCCGCTGGGAATTGGAACTTGGATCTGGCGTATGAAGACAGAGGTGTGTTACAAGTGCTTGACACACTGGGCTATCTTCTGAACCTTCATGGCGCTTACCCAAAGAAAAGTGAAAATGTGACATAGGATGTGCTATGGTGAATGCACAAACTGTATGTAATACAGTGAAAACAGAATGCATACAGGATTAATTGACAAATTCAAACCTCAGTTATGAATCACAGCCAGACAGCACTCTCAGGGCCTCAACAGTGCACTCTAAAATATCATAATGTGTTATTTATGTTCTTAAAGAATGTGCACTGACTTATGTGTAGCAGGCAACCAGTTGGAGGGTCCTACCAGATGTGTAGGTGTGTTCACTTAAGAGAAAAGCGGGATCAGTATGCCAGTACATTCATGAACAGGCCAGCTGCCCACTCCACACTCTTCCCCGCACCTGTTTTTAATGTCATCGGTTGGGGCTTTGAGGAATAGAGGGTGGGATTTGCCCCACACTGCCTGCAGCTTGTTCAGAATACTTCAGAATCTCCACAGATGGAAGTCAAAATATAAACGCTGCAATGTATGACCGTCTTTCACTGACATCTCCTCAATTTTACAGGTTGTGTATATTTGTTGGTATTTGTAGCTTAACTCAAGTACTGGCTGTGTTAACCGAATGTGTTCTCTAGCCTCTTCCAATCACTGGAGTTTTCTATTCCCTCCAGAAAATAAAGTGCAAACTCCTATTGGTCCTTGGAAGAGGTAGGGGGTACAGATAATAACCTTGTATCACAGCATGTTCCTAGCTCTGGAAAAATACACTAGGTGCAAAACATAAACCACCCAGGGCCCCCCCGCCAAGAGACAGAAGAACACAAGTGTGGCCCCAGGGTTATCTCTTGTCTGGCATTGTGTGCCTGCTTTCCTTTTTCTATCTTATTTTTGTACAGCTTGTTCATTTATTTCATATGCTTTCTTGGACACATTGGTGGTGGAGACTTTACGTATTGCCTCCTTCTTCTGTCTCTTCGCGGGGACCTGAGTGGTTTATGTTTTGCACCTAGTTTGGTGCAACCATTTATTCCATTCGTTTTGTAATTCCATTTGTTGTGTAGATGAATGGTCAGTTCCCATTGCATATGTCCTTGTGATGTGGCATTTGTATGATTTCAACATTCTGTTTTTTGCATACATAGAATTAAAACTTTGAAGAAATTCATCTAAGCATTGTTATATTGTGTGCAATTCTGGACCTGCTCACCAATTGTGTTTTGCTTTTGATGCCACTTTCTGCAGGCAAGTGTTAAAATCATTTGTGGCTTTGCCTCCCGTGTTTGTTGTTTGACTATCTCTGAGCCGGGCAGTGGTCTCCTTTACAGTTCGAGGATTTCAATGATTGGATGGTGATCAGCACAGTAGCTTGTGAAACTTGTGAGAATGAGAAAGAGGGTGTAAAGAGAGATGTGTGGTGGTTAGGCGGCATTGGGGTGGTATGGGGAGGAGCAATGGAGGCTAGATGTGATTTTTTGCCACCCCGCTTGCATTGAGTCCTATAGGATTCAATGGGAATGGGGAACATAGAAGCGCCGGCACTGTTAATAAAGGTGTTGGTGCTTCCGTTACGGCTTGCTTACCATGGGCGCTGTGTCCATCAGAGTCTGCCCTGCTGGGCACAGCGGCTCCGGCAGGAAAACCTGTACTGTGCCGGTCCGGATTCAACAGTGTCGGTAGGCTTTCCAGCACCATTGTTTCCGGACCTGCACAGTCAAAATGAGACCCATTTACTGTTAACAATTAAGAAAGATGTTTAAGGAAAAGGTTCCATGGCATTCTGATTGAATGTGAGCAGGAGTTTCTGGATAATATAATCATTGGCTATTATTATCTGAACCATCCCGCAGGTGTGTGGAAACTTTTCCCGTGAAAGGCTACCGGTATGTGCCCAGTTAAAAAACGATTCCCTGTTGATGGCTAGCAAAGTAGGGTGACCAGAAGTCCCAGTTTCCCCAGGACTGTCCCGGTATTTCACCCACAGTCCCGGGGTCCTGAAAGTTTATTAAGTTTAAAAACCATGGGCCTCATCACTAGTTTGGAGGTAGCCATGTTGCTATTAGCACCATGGCTGCCTCCAAACCGGGCTCCATTACCGGGTTCTTGCAATGGGGATTTACCGGGTCATTCCGACATAGGACCCGGTAATTCCTCCTTGCAGGACCCATTCCCCATTTCCATTTGATCCCCCATAGGGCTCAATGGGAATGGGGAGGGAGGTAATAGCGGGCACTTTACAAGTGGCCCATTATTACCTCCCTCTTCCCCTCGCGGGAACCTGAAAAGACGTCTGGTTTTACCAGACGACTGATCTGGGTCCCGCAAAGGGAACCTTGTAATCGGCGCTCCCGTAAGTAAGGGGGCCGGTCGCATACCGGCCCCCTTCATTAAAGGAGCGCCAGGGTTATAATGAGGCCCCATTTCCCGGTTTTTGAATGTCGGAAAACACTGTCCTGGTTTTTGTGGTTGACGGGTACATGGATAACTTTGTGACATGCGCAGAACTGACTTAGAGGCTCGTCACATGCTCACAATTTCTTCTGCAGTGCCCTCCATGCTTCTCGCGAGATGCATAATTATGACGGAGTGGTCCTGTCGCCACAGGGCATGAGAGATTGGCCTGCCGGGATTCCCGAGATGAAGCCTAGCTTTAGAAATGCGGGTGCTCCAGTTCATTTCAATTCCATGTGCAACATTTTGACCTCCAGCAGGACTGTTACGGGATTGTGCTCTCCCCTCTTCTCCGAGTAAAAACGAGGATTCCTGAGCCCACTGCATCATCACAGAGCTTGAGTTTGACTGGGCACCGACTGGCTGCACTAGCTCTGCTGCGGCTCCAGCTGAAAACGCCAGCTCCATTACCATTGATTTTTACGGTGTTTGACAGTCTGTCTCAGCTCAGACTGTCATCCTGGCTCTCCATGCTGCAGCTAAGCCTCATCAAATACCGAACCCGGTCCCCGACATTTCTAGGTAATCCCACCACTATCGTTCACAGAATCAGACAGGTGTTTGGCACTATTACCTACAGGATTTCAGCCAATGTGATATGCCAGAATGGGGTTGGGGGTTCTAAATATAATATATGCAAGAAATAGTGTGTTATGTCTCATGATGGGGACATGAGGCCCTGTCTCCCCACACCCTCTCTTCCTTAGAGCCACACTTCTAACGAACACACGGAGCCATGGGTGTGTGTGACTATCTTTATTCCCTTCTCCAGTTACTCAGTATCCCGGGCTCTAGTAGCCCCTCCACTTCCTCCCTCAGACCCTGTGCCCATGTCCTTCCTCTCCTCCTTAAGGTCATCCATGGTTTTAAGGGGGACTGACTTTATTTACTCCACAACACTTATTATCATAGGAATGTTTTCTTTACTTTAATCTGCAAATATTGACAAGTTGACAAGTTGAAAATAACCCAGTTCTAGTGTGCTGCCACGTACATGTGCACTTATACAAGCCCTGCCCTCAATTGCTGTCCTTTTTTTAATGTTGTTAGCCGGTTTTTTGTTTAGGAAATCTGATCACCCTCACGCTCCAACTGGCCTATAGGGCAATAGGCCTATGGCTCAAACATGCTGGTCTGAGCCCGATTTTTCGGTCAAAGTAGTTTTTTTTGCCAATTTGGTCCAGTTCGATGAGTTAATTCAGTATGCAGCTATTCGTTTTGACCAGTGTTGCTGAATAAATATTCATTAAAAAGCACAATTTGCATCACATTTTACCACAAACCTCCCCCTTTGGTACTATTCAAACAGTGTCACAAAAGGAACGAATAGCCATTTGCAACTGTGTGTCACTTTATCATTGATGCCCCAGTCTGACCCTGGTCACCCTATAGTAAAGCCACTGCCCTGTTTAGAGGGGCCTATTAATAGCTTTACAGCTTTGCTTCAGGCACCATCTGATTTTGAATGACGATCTCTCTAAATCATCTGATTTTCAATTTCATCTCTAAAAATAACCTGCGAGAAATAAGAAGAGAGTTCTCTTTGCCGGCTCTCCCTTGCAAGTGCATGACCCGCTGGAAGCAGCGCATTGACGTGCACGTCACATAGTCACCTAGTGCGCCCCGCGTTCGAGACAAAGAGAATTTGAAGAGGCCAGACGCGGCCTAGAACAACAGGGTCGAGCGGCACCGCATGAGAAAATACTGCGCGGAACTTTGTCGTAGTTAGCTGAAAGCTTTTATACTCTGGAAACGGCTCCTTAATAAGAAACCTTTCATGTCAAGAGAGAGCTCACCTGCTTGAAACGGTTAACCTAATCGATTTCCGTGAAAAGGCTCTGATTTCAATGGTGCGGAGGAGCGTCAGTGGAGGTACTGTGTCATAATGTGAGTGGGCATGTGCACTGGAATGCCGGCTCACTCTGCGTAGCTGGCATTCCAATTGTGTTGAAAAGAAGGATGGTTGGGCTGAACTGTGTGGCGGTGCACCACGGGGTCTGTTAATAAACAAAGAGTTGACCTTACCTTCACGGCGTCTTCCTTTATGTCACTGGCGACAAAGATATCCTAAAGGAAGAGACCCTGTGTGGTGATCCATGCGTGCAATACTCACGCACCGGTGGATCGTGTAGCGATGCCTTGGACCCGGTGTACTTCCCGCTGTCAGTGCTCTGAGCGGTTGAAGTGAGGGGCTGGAGTATTGTACAGTTGGGTGCATAGAGGCATACAGTGACTGCAGTAGACAGCCATGTGACATAGAGGCATACAGTGACAGCCATGAAATGCCTAGGTGTGCCAGCCATGGGCGGCATGCGCTAAATGAGTTGTGTAAATCAAACGGGCTGAAGTCTCCGCTGTCATGCAGCATAGCAACTCCAGGCCCCCGCCGGCTTTTTTGGCAGTTCCAGGTGAAGCGCCTATTTCATGGGACTTGTGGGTGGATGCTTTCAGAGTGCTTATGAGAGCGGCAGATGGAACGAGATACAGTGAGGACGAGAAGGAGGCAGTGTTGTTAAATTGCATTGGGATTGAAGGGCTCTGGATTTTCAGGCATTTACCAGGGGAAAAGGTGTACGTGGCTGGTGGCGGAGAGGGAGAGGGGGAGATTGTGGTGAGCACCTACGATACTGCCCTTAAGAAGTTGTAAGGGCGGTTTGGAAAAAGGATCAATGTGGTGCTGGAACGATATCACTTGTTCTCCAGGGCACAAGCAGTAGGGGAAAGCATGGACTCCTACGTCACGGCTCTGTGCACACTGTTCACCACAAACAGGTTTACTGATGTGCAGGATGAGTACATTAGGAATCAAGTTATGATGAGAACCAGTAATGCAAGGACAGAGAGAGACTGTGGATAGAAAGGGATACCGCGCTGGAGAAGGTGATAAAAATTGCTAGAGCAATAGAGGAGTCATGTGCTAGTGTCCAGACTATCACAGAGAAAGCAGACAAGCATGGTCAAGCAGAGTCGGTTCAAGCAATCTTACCGTCGTACAGGAGGGGTGCCAGCGATTTCAGGAAGAAAGCAGAAAAGCCTGAGGAGCAATTCGCCAAGGCGAGCAAAGGGAACTATAGTGGTGGACTGAAGGAGGCAGGCATGCAAGAGATGCAGTTGGTCCAGTCATCCCATGGGAGCCAAGGAGTGTCCGGCCGGAGTAGTTGAGTGCAGACGGTGCAAAGCCAGAGGACATTATGCTAGGATGTGCAGGGCGAACTTGGAAGACAGACAATCGGGATGATTGAGTCGGAAGGGGGTCAAAGGTGTTAAGATGTGGTTGAGAGCACCAGAATGAGGCAAGGGGTGATCCTGCATGTTGAAGGGGTGACCAAAAAAGGGCTATGGGATGTATTAACTGTGAATGGTGTATCCATTTAAATGGTGGTGGATTCTGGTTCTCCGTACACCATGATTTCTCCTGAGGTGTACAGAGAGAGGTTTGGAAAGAAGGTGGTGCATCTCAATCCCCCTGATATCAACCCAAGGGTCTATGGTCAGGTGCCCATGAAGGTGATGGGATATGAGTGGGCGCAGATTGAGCTTAAAAGACGTAGCACGCAGGGTAAGCTCTATGTAGCGCACAAGGTTGCCAGTGTGCTGGGATGGGATGAGCAGGCTGCGCTGGACATTGAGATACATCCTGGGGAAAAGACATCAGTTTTGAGTGTGGAGGAAGGGCCAGAGGAGGTGATATCTGCGCAGTATCTGTGTAGCAAATACCCTGAGGTGTTTGCCGAGTGATTGGGATGTTACGGGGGTTCTCGCACCAGATTGTGCCCTAGAGAGGGGCGGTGCCCAAGGTGCATAAGGTCAGAGGGGTTCAGGTCTTGGCTAGGGAAGGGTTAAAATCCGAGTTGGAAAAATTGAATATTGCAGGCATCATAGAGGAACTAGAGAGCTCAGAATGGCTATCCCCTGTAGTATTGGCCCGGAAACAGGATGGGGGGTTGAGGATGTGCGTTGCCCTTAGAGAATTAAATGCTATTATTTGGTTAGATCGCCATCCTCTTCCCAATATCAATGAGTTGCTTTTGACGATGGGGCATGCAGAGTGATTCTCTACCTTTGACCTGTCATCAGCATATCACCAAATTGATTTGCATGTGGAGTTGCGGCCTTTGACGTCTTTTGTAACACCGTTTGGTGCTTATCGGTTCTGCTGCATGCCGTTTGGTTTGGCTTCTGCGTCGACCGTTTTTCAACGCCTCATGCAAGAGTTGTTTGGTGATATTTCTGGTGTTAGCTATTTTCCAGAGGACCTTTTTTGTTTTGGGAAAAGAGTAGGAGAGGACATGATGACAGAGTGCACCAAGTAATGTGTATCTTGTAGCAGAGTGGTTTGACTGTAAAACTGTCCAAGTGTCAGGTGGGGGTGCCAGGTGTGTCATATTTGGGGCATACCGTGGGCACTGATGGTATAAGGTGGAGGGAGGAGCTTGTGAGGGTTATGAGGGAGTCTCCGTCCCCCATCAATAATGAACAACTCAGGTCCTTTTTGGGCATGACCGAGTACTATGTGAAATTCATACCATCCTACGTGGAAAATACGGTGTGCATGCAGGCACTATTGAAAAAGAATGCTAGATTTGATTGGTCCCAGGAATGCCAGGATGAATTTGAGCTGTTAAAGAAGAATGTGGATGGGGCTCCGTCTTTGTGGTCCTTTGACCCGAAAAATAGGACTGTGCTTACAGTTGATGCGAGTGAGGTTGGCATCTGGGCAGTGTTGGAACAGTGGCAAGATGGTGTAGGTAAACCCATCCCTTTTGCATCTAGAGCCTTGAGGGAGTCAGAGAGGAGGTACGTGGTTATTGAGAAAGAGGCATTCACCGCAGTGTGGGCTTCGAAGCCTTTTAGGACGTTTCTGTGGGGGATCCCGTACGTAATAAGGACAGATCATAAACCCTTGTTGTACGTGCTTACTACCAGAGGCACGGGATCAGTGTCCCTGAGAATAGCCAGATGGATGGCAGACTTGCAAGAGTTTAAATTTAGGGTAGAGTATGTCCCCGGGAAGAAGAAGAATTTGGTGGCAGACTGTTTGCCATGGTTGCCTGTGGTGGTACCGGTTGAGGAGGAGGAGTGTGATGTAAGTACGCAAGTGGCACGTGTACTTCCTGCGGTGGACAAGAGTGAGTGGGAAGTGGAATCAACTAAGGATGCTGAACTCAGTTGGATTAGGGAAGGCCTGCAGAGAGGCTGGGATGCGGTCAAAGGCAGGGCGGAAGGCAAGAGGTATGTGCATGTTCTGTGTGAGTTGGCGGATGGACCGTGGGGCATTACAAGGGGGGAGAGACTAGTTCCCCCTGTGAGTATGAGAACTAGGTTGGTAGAGTTGGCTCACAAAGGGCATTTGGACAGGTCTTTGACAAAGAGGAGGTTGCAGGAAGATTATTGGTGGCCGGCCATGGATGACGAGGTGGAAGCAGTAGTGAAAGAGTGTGTGGCTTGCGCACTTAGTGATAAGAGTAGAGTGATTCACCCTCAGCCCATGTACCGTGCCTAACGAGGTATGGTAAAATGAAGCTTTGGACATCATGGGGCCAATGGAATGTTTGCAGGGTGGGTTGAGGTTCTTGGTGGTGTTAGTGGATTACACCTCGCGGTGGGTGGAGGCTGCTGCTTTTGAAAGTGTCACCACTGATTGCGTGATTGCTTTTCTCTAAAAGATTTTTGATAGAGAATGGGTGCCGGCGAGTGTGGTTACTGACAACGGCGTACAGTTTGGTTCCCAGCAAATACAGGATTTTCTGAGGTTTTATGGCATCAGACATCATCGGACCGCTCTGTACAATCCTCGCATAAATGGATTGGTTGAGAGGGTTAACGGTTTCATGAAAGGGGCTTTCCAGTTGGCCATAGCGAATGGGATATTGTGGCAGGATGTATTGTCAGAGGCTTTGTCTGCCTACAGGAGGACGCCTTCGGTGATGACTGGGAACTGATGAGGGGCAGGAAGGCTGGAACCAACTTGAGGGTAGTTGCTCTCGGGGGGGGGTGTGATGACAGAGGGGAATATGGCTGAGGTGTTACAGGGAGTGTGTTCCCATCAAGATCGTATAGGCTCCAGCAGAGTGGAAGAAAGTCAGTGAAGGTTGAGGTTGGTGATTGTGTGTGTGTAAAGAATCCAAGATTCATTCCCAAGGGGAGCAGTTTGTTTATGGCTCCTCGCATGGTGGAGGGTGTGGGGACAGGTTATGTGTCCTTGATGACGGGGCGAGGTGAAGCAAGAGGAGAGTTGTTGTGCTGGGTAAGGGTGCTCCATCGTTGCCACTCCAGCAGGAGAGTGAGTTGGAAGCTGTTTTGTGTGACTTCCCCGTGCAACAGCGTGGAGATAATACGAGGGAGTGTGGCAATGGGACTTTAATGTATGACGGTCAGGAGGATGGATGGAGTGTGGTGTTGGGTGAAGGCGAGGCTCATTCTGCAGAAGAGAGAGGTGTGCGGCCTGCAAGGGCATGTAGGCCTCCTGTCAGGATGAGAGATCATGTGTGGTAGTGAGTGTATCTAGGGTGTGGTTCATGGATATGCTTATTGTACACTCACTGTTGTGTGTGGTTCATGGATATGCTTATTGTACACTCATAGTTGTTTTAATGTTTTACGTTCTGTTTCTATTTTTATTGCTCCATATGGTACCATTCATGTTTATGTTCATGAGTTGTTTTCTTTTATTTATCTCTCCTTTTACCTTTGTTATAGTTTCCTTTGTTGTGTAGCACCAAGGGGGGAAGATGTCTCATAATGTGAGTGGGCATGTGCACTGAATGCCGGCTCACTCTGCGTAGCAGGCATTCCAATTGCGTTGAGAAGCAGGACGGTTGGGCTGAGCTGTGTGGTGGTGAGCCACAGGGTCTCTGAATAAACGAAGAGTTGACCTTACCTACACAATGTCTTCCTTTACGTCATACTGCTGCATGTGAATTCTAAACACGTTCAAAAGCTCTTTTAAGTAATATCTGGCCATGTTTGGGTCTGTATTTTTGTAAACGCAAACACGATGCACGATTCTATCGATCAGTTTTGCCAGTTTGACAATCAGGTACCAATACATAATGAAATAAAAACTATTTTCGAAGCAATGCATGACCTTAGAAATGGAACGAGAGATGGAAACATGTAATACATGTTGAATGGGTGTTCTTTTTTTTTAAAAAGCTTTTTCAAAGCCAGTAGTTCAGTCTTTTGAACTGTTATACAATATTTATGTGCAAGGTACCATGTTTTTTCAAGCTATTGCCTTCAAAATCCCAGGCGCTATTGTGATTGGATCTCGTGTCTCTGTCATGTGACTGCTATTCAGGTCTCAAGTCGAGGGTACACGCGGGGGACGGAGTCCACCCACTTTATTCAGAGGGTGGACTCAGTCCCCCCCAGCTAAAATGAGAAATATTGAATGTCCTTGTTGATTTTATGAATTAAAGCCAATCTCAGGGATCAAACCGCAGATTTGTGGGCCGGAGACTTCACCACTGCACTTTATAACTTGATGAAAAATAACAAACAACTTAAGGTTAATTGTCCCAAGTCGGTGCTGCAAGTCCCAGAGAAAACATTTCTATTGGTTCATGAAGTTTAAACATGCACACCTTTTAAAGATTTCAAAAACACTATTAGAAGAAAATATTCTCTCTTGGTTTTGTGTGTGTTGATTTTATAAAAGTGAAATGCCATTTGTCCTGTTCAATTTGGGTGGTTAGGCAAAGCCAATTTAATGAAATGTGCATATTTCACCTTGATATGCTAATTTCTGGTGATGTTGCATTTTATTGTATTTGTTGATAATGATAATAACGATATGTTATTGATATAGCGCCTTAATCCACAAAGCTTTACAGAGCACATATTTACATACACCCAACCAAAATTGGTACTCATTTATTGACCTTGCAAGGATGAAAGGCTGAGTTGGTCTTGTTGGCCAAGGTGAGTTGGCCTTGTCTGGATCCGAACCTGCGACCTGCAGATCACAGCAGCGAGCGCTCAACCTGCTGAGCTATGAGTCCCCCCACTTTATTTTTTAGGACTTGACCCCTGCTGCTATTGCCATGAAAAGCCCATGTATTCACGCTTTAACGCCTCTATTGTGGGGATGTGTGCATCCTTGTGCACAGCTCATGCTTGGAGGTGGAAGGATACACATAGCATGGAATCTGTCGCCCGTGATCACCACGCCTTCATCACGTGGCAATTAGTAGCTGAGCCAACAATCAGCTGAAGGTAATAAAACAAAGTCGCTGTATCCAGTACAAGCTCGCCCAGATGTCTTCCTTCACGCGCCTCCCATACAAGAAGGCCACCCATAAAGACAGGAAATCGAAAAGCAGTAAAATAAAAAGAACAACCGTAAAAATAAGAAGAGGGTCCTGATAACACAATACAGAGATATTAAAATGATTGGTGGTAGGAAATAACACTTTGAAAGGAGAGATGAGAAAAGGCGGCTTAAGAGACAAGTTCTAAAATATTTAAAGGCAATATGCACCAATATCTCGTGACGGGGAAAGAGGACAAAACAAAGACTGGCTCTATAAAAAAAAAAATATTAGGAACACTCGTTTTGAAGAAAGCTTGTTTTATCAGGAGATTTGACAAAATATGGCTCATAAATACATTTCCATTGTTTTAGTGCAGGTTTCAAAATCTTTATATAGATGAATGCCCACATTAAAGATCTCTGCACAGAGCTCTGCACTGGCTAAGAGTTTTACCAACGCTGGGTTGAAACAAATGAGTGCATTTTCAGAGGGTACTAGAAATGCCTGTATCATCTTCTGAGAATGTACGACTTAATTGGAGATGTAAATGGGCTACTGGGGTAGTATAAAAGTGCCTTACCCAGGCCATCCTCTACCCACTCTATTAATAAGCACTTTGCTTGTCCGTCCCTGAGGTACTGTTAAAAACAACCATTGGCAAAGCCAACTGTGTGTCTATGTAATACACATTTGCCAGGCGCTGCTATTATATGCCCAGTCATTTACCTCCTTTTTCAGCTGCTACCATCTATGACCAGTTAATACCACTATGGCAATGCACTTTCTTTCACTATCTCGGTGCCCAAAAAATACTGGTGCCACCGATCAAGAAGGATTTGAGGTGTGGCTCAGATAACAGTACAATTGAAAGTGTTTCCACCCTCATATAGGAAATGCTGTTACTACTGCAATTGCAAAGGGAGCAGGGATTCTCCTTCTCCCATCGCTCTCCTTTGGCTATAACATTACTAATCAAGCATTCTCATAATCTCAGGGCTCACTCGAGCAAAGCCGAGAGACATGGCTAATGCAACTAAATAACATCGATAAAAATGAGAAAATACGTGACTTCCAGTGGAGTAACTTTGCTGAAAATAATGGGGTCGGGGGGCACATGGCATCTAAATGAAAGTGGGCTTCTGCCAAATGAGTAGGACAAAATGGTGTGCCACAAAAGTTAGAGGGGACAAACACTCTTGTGACACTGACACCCATGCGGTGACTTCTGAAATCAAATGGTGGAGGCCTAGCAAGCGACACTGATGAGGCCCAGTGAGGCAGAAACCTGTCGGGATTGCTTGTGGTCTCATACGGCAGGGATGCGGCCTAGCTGTTTGGGCTTGACTATCCCTTTTGGGGTTTGGACAGAGCCTGATGTGGAAATGGCTATTCCACCCCAGTAATGGCACACAAAGCTAACAGACATGTTTCGGGGAATTTGCTCAAAGCAATGCCAGTGGATAGGATTCATTCCAATTCTTCCATCACGATTCAGCTTTGCATGATCATCAACGCACCAAGCCGTGGCACTGTTAGCACATGGATAATGCACAAACAATGAGTACTCAAACTTATCCCTATGAATATATCATGGCAAGGACCCCTCACCATGCAAACAGAACCAAATCTGGGCATCCGTGCACTACCAGGACAGAATTCGCTCCTCGCATTGGCCTTTTGTATGGTAAAACAAAATAGAAAAATTCCTAAACATTAAATAAACAGTGACACTCAGCAGATGACTCAGTGAAAAACATTGTGAGCCTCTCTCCTGAGAAAACTGAAGCACTCTTCTCGGGTAATGAGAGCACAGTTTCCAAGGAGGATCGGTTAGCGACCAAACTGTGAACTTTTTATACATGATGAACGCACTGCATAGCTCAGCCCACAACAAATCCTGGCTAATTATTGCCTCGCTGAGATAAACTCATACTCCAAAAAGTTACTGAAACTGACAGTAGATACCCCGTTAGAAGGGATGGAGGATCGTCATGTACCAGACTTGTGACTATGCAGAGGCAGTGAACTGGGGTGCCACATGCCATTGAATCCTTTTCAGAAAGATAGATCATGTCGACAGAGCAGGCATACTGGTCCTAATGGCCTTACTGGCAGCATTCAACATTATTGTCAAATACAAGACCAAACCCACCAGATTATTGAAAATCGAAATTGGAGGGATGATGCTCCAATGATTCCATCTATCCCGGGTGACTCTGATCCAGATGATATCTATTCCCCCATTTGTGCTAGCACAAGCACCGAAGTGATATGCCGAGCAAGGCTTGGTGCTGTCCTTAGCTGAAACATTGGAGAACTTTAACGCGTCCAACTTACGCCGATATTCTGAATACAAATCTAAATCTTTGTCTGGCAAAAACGAGGCAAGCAATCTCTGATCACTGCTGAAGAGCTATATAAAAGGGAAAGTTCCATTGAAGTGATCTTCTCTGTAGCTAGATGATGGAGGAGATGGAAAACTTTAAGCAACTTGAGTTAATGGGGTTTTATTGGCTCTGTGGCTACATTTTACCTATGGTATTTTAAGTTATTTATTGAATATATCTATGGTATAAGTATTGATTCTCTGTACTGACATAGTATTGGATCTTGTGCAATTGTCCGTATTGAATTGTATTTTATTGTTTTGATACTTTTATTGTATTTGCCGAAATAAAGTATCTAATAATGATGATCATTATTAATGATGTATACATACATATATATACTAGCACTAGTTAAACTCTGGCCTTTAACCTTTCTTTTAATTACACCTATGACATGCATCCATGCTGGAGTGCTGCAAGTGAGGGTTCACAGTTTGCTACGGCTTTGCAGCATGGGTCTTATGCCATTAACCATTCAAATGATTGCCAGGGCCAATTTCCAAACAGAAAGTAAGACCTACAGTTCTAAGAGCCTAGCAGCCATTCCCAGGGCGTTCAACTCAAGTCCTTCACGTAACCCGGATCAAATGAAAAGCACTGCACTAATATGAGCCCCAAACTATTATAGAGAACTCACAATGTGCATGCGTTCATAACAAAACTCTAGCTTGTAGGGCACAAGCAAGCACAACATTAAAGTCCCAGGGAGACAGAATACCGCCAGAGCACCAGATGAACACACGCTATCCCATCTTCCCAGATAACATGCACATATTAGGGGCATGAGCAGAACTAAAATGCTAATCTTAAAGAACACTGCCTAGCTAAGCCTTGGCCGGACAAGATTCTATGAGAACAAATCACATATTGCACTCAAAAGAAAACTCTGGCAAAGCATTCTGTTTCATAGGAATGAACACTTTGCCAAAGGTGTGCAGGGTACATATTGATGCATTGGCAACTTGTGCCTCTGGCAAAACCATGAAACATGGTACCAAGGCCTCTGGCTGACATTGACAGAGTCTATGCCCATTTTGAGAAAGAACAAAGAGACCAAAGGACGGACAATTATTGTACACACTGGAAGGCTACCCGCCAATGCATGCTGTAATCTTTCATGTCAATCATCATAGGGACACCTAACGAGTAGAGGCGTTCATGACCCACCATGAAAGGCGAGGCTTCAGCAGCAAAAATGCCTCATGTGAGGCACTGCATCAGAGCCCTCCTTGGGCACTTACACAACCATCTGTGAGGTCTCTGCATTGCTGAAGCCATAAGCCATTTCTGCTGCTATAATTTAATTTTTCTTTTCCTACACATGTGGTTACGATGTATCTGACCTTTAATTGCATTGCTTCGGGGGTAGCATGATAAACATTAATTGGATGTCGTTTAGCTTTTAGCTTTTCACTCTATGTGTTGATGGAACTCAGTTTTGGGTACTCCAGTGCGTACACCTTTCTTTTTATATTGTGGTGCTGATTGCAATGTTATTACCGCCACATTACTTGTTTGGGCAATGCAATAATCGCCATGGTTTAGAAATCACAGAATTCATATGCTGTTAAGTTCCACTTGCTGATTTTGTAAACGCCAATTCGAACTTAAAACCATATTTGTATTCAATTATGACCTCAGTCGATGTTGTCTTCACTGTTCTTTAGCACAGTTTCCAAGATAAGTCACATTTCTGCCTTCAAAATGAGCACTCAGCAATGGCCTTCATTTACAGTTTCGTGCCACTAAAGAGGAAGTATTGCACAACAAAGCAATTGTGATACTTTTTGATCAGATGCCCATGTACTTCAATGCACTGCTGAATGACAGTAAGCTCTTCCACAGTGAGTGTAGGTACCTACATCAGGTTTGTGTCAGGGAACACTGCCCTTGTGTCATTGGCTAATGTACAGTTGCCATTGCTTGATGCTAGAGGCGGCGGAGGCAGACGAGACGTGATTGGATCAAAGCTAGAGATAGATCTAAGGTAGGGGGTTTGGATTGGTTCTTGGAGCAGAACACAACCCTAACTGGCAAATGTCCCACACCGGACACCCTTCGTTGCCCTCCTTTCACTACACAAGACCAATACCTGGCTCCTTGCCTACACTCCCTCTATGCCATAAAAAACCTATAGCTGCCATCCTGCCCCCTCACTATACATAACACATACCTGGTTTCTTCCTTTTCCAACCTCACAACACTAAACCGATACCTGGTGTCGAACCTTCCCGTGCCCCAAAACCCATATCCCAGACACAGTATCTCAATGTTGACATATATGTCACAGTAAGAGAAAATGACATGCCCAGGATCACCCACTTCAAGATGTGAGAAAGGGATTTGAACCCAGTCTGCCATTCGAACACGTAACTTCAAATCTGCTCCTCTCTAGTTGATACACATGTGTGTTCCTGTATGGCTTTGTAGGGCTAAAACATTACCCTTTTTCACAGAGATTACTTGAAAACTACACGCATTACTTTTTAAACCGACATGCTAATCATAACAACTCTTCATGCTAAGCAAAAACAGTATGCTTGAGGGTTTGTTTTACCTATCCAAAAGTGAGGGATGCAGGCACCAGAATGAAAAGTAATACCAGCCTAAAAATGTTGACTCTGGGCTGCGTACTTCTCAGAGCACACAACAACAAAACCGTGTGACAGAGTCACCTGCTTTTAGTCATGGTCTGACAGAGACTTTCAACTTGATATTACGTGTGATAGGAAGACAATGCGCAGAGCCACAAAAAAGGAAATTATTTTTTTGTGCGAGACCAAAAGAAATTTCACAAAAAAATAACATTTTAAAAGGGTTTATGTTGAGACTTTTTTTATATATTTAATTGTACATTTTACAGAGGTTTATGTTGAGATTTAATGTAATTTTCTTGAACAAATGAATACATTTGGTAGATAACTGGAACAGTGGAGAATTGGTTGGGTTGGGGATTTCAGGTAACCTGGTGGAAAAATAGAAAATGATGAGGCCCCCTGCAAGGACAGGTTAACGCAGGTGCACTGTAAATTGGGTAAAGCTTGAGGATGGGTGGGTGGTCGTGCCCAGATTTACTGCATTTTCTAGACACTGGAAACAGGCCGTTATTTCTTAATGAGAATGTGAGTATTTACAAACTCACTGACGTCATAACTGCCTTTATTTTTGCACAAAAGAGGCACACAGTACTTTCTTTGCTGGATGCACACACCTACGTTATAAACAACACTGCTGTCACATTTTCAAAAACATGTAAATGCCATCTGAGATTTGAAATGCTATCTTGAGAGCCGCGCGTGCCCACTTGTCATTCTCACAGAAACCGAACGCAAAGCGTGCAAACCCTTTGTGTGTTTCAGATCAAGCAGCACAAATCACCCAAGGCTGCACTCACCCACGTGTGCAATGTCGCCATCCAACCGCATTTCGCGCGTCTTTTAGCAGTGCGCTTGCTATGAGAAATCCGGAGCCGCCGAGAGCGAGGCTTTTAGGCCGGTCATGCTGGGGCCGAGGAGTCGGGAGGTGGTCACCTTACCCGCTGGCTTGTTATTTTCTTTCCTGATGGAATTCTGCGAGGCACGGGAGCAGTCTGTGAGGCTGTGCAATTGCATTCCCTGCATGGCCACCCTCTCTCTTTCTCACGGGAGCAGTCTGTGAGGCTGTGCAGTTGCATTCCCTGCATGGCCACCCTCTCTCTCTTTCTCACGGGAGCAGTCTGTGAGGCTGTGCAGTTGCATTCCCTGCATGGCCACCCTCTCTCTTTCTCACGGGAGCAGTCTGTGAGGCTGTGCAGTTGCATTCCCTGCATGGCCACCCTCTCTCTTTCTCATTCACAGAAGGAACCGGATGGCAACGAGATCAGTGGGCACAGATTCAGGGGATCTTGCTCCCCTCCGGTGTTAATATAGTGATCGAGGAGTGATCAGGAGTGATCAGGGGTGGACTGGCTTATAGGGAACTCTAGAGCTTTGCTGGTAGGCCTCTGCACAGAGGGCTTCTATTTCGTGTGGTAACGTAACCGATTCTATTTCCAAATGTTTTCATAGTAAAATGCTTGGGCTTGCTGAAAATGTGTAAAATGGGGCCAAGTTGAACATTATTTCTGAATCCTCTTTTGGTTCCCAGTCCACCCCTGGGAGTGATGCACCTGAGATCGCAGGAGGGCGACCTGTGGGACTGTTCACATACAACCACCATATAATGTGAGCCAATCCCCTGAGGTCAGTATCATACAAGCAGTGCACCGCGAAAGCAATCCGTCAACTACCTCTGCAAGTTTATTTGGGCTTCTTAAACTACTGAAGGCAAACCCAGCCGAGGAGCCCTGTATGGGTGCTTGGTCTGGCGTCTAACCCGCACCCCAGGGGCTGCTGTAGTCTTTATTATTCCCCTGATGCACCCATCCAGTTCTTATCATCCAGCATTCATGCTTGGAAGGCTCGTCACAGACTTTCAGTTCCCCGCTCACTGCTCTGATTGCTCTCTGCACCGTAAGATGTTCCCATTTAAATGTGCTGGTGGAAAACAATGGGACATTAAAAGGGGTTTGCAGTAGTCAATCTCAGGCCCTACTCTGTGTTACTCGTTTTCTCAGGATGACTCTGGAGGCTGCAAAGATTCCTGAGAGGCCCCAAGAGTGAGGTTCGGCAAGCGATGGCTGCAGAGATTGCTGAGAGGGCCCCAATAGTGAGGTTCGGCAAGCGATGGCTGTGGAGATTCCTCAGAGGGCCCCAATAGTGGGGATTGGCCAGCGATGGCTACAGAGATTGCTGAGAGGGCCCCAAGAGTGAGGTTTGGCAAGCCATGGCTGCAGAGATTTCTGAGAGGGCCCCAAGAGTGAGGTTTGGCAAGCCATGGCTGCAGAGATTGCTGACAGGGCCCCAAGAGTGAGGTTTGGCAAGCGATGGCTGTAAAGATTGCTGAGAGGGCCCAAGAGTTACGTTCTGTCCTGGTGGGAGGGGCATGGGAGTGTGAGGTGCATTTAAAGGCCCCAAACTGAATTCCCATTCACATGAATGGCAGACATTTTAAACACTGAAACAAAAACAACCAGGCCTTTGTTTTTGGTTTTCAAGTACACTTAAAGAGCCATGTGGAACGGGGCCTACCTGTCATTACCAATGGATAAGCAGCATTTTAATTTACAAAAGAAGGAGGAATCAAAGATCCCTGTCACATGGAAAATAGGATTTTTAAACATTGAAAACAAAAACGGCCTGCCCATGTGTTTGCAAATAAAAATGGTTTGAAAAAAAAAAGTAAAAGTGTAACAAATATCACTGCTCACAGAAAAATGGCAGGAAAACAAAACATGATGTGTGGGTTGACAAAGAGCAATGTATATTATGTTTCACTTACAAAACTCCAGTGACATTTGAAGAGCCACTTTGTCTTCATGAAAGAAATGTCAGCCCAAGGCAGACCCTTTTGCTGCTGTGGGCAAAACTTCACAAGGAAAACTCCAACTCCCAGCCTGGATGTCACATCTCCCATCTAATGACCAACCGCAATAAAATGTCCTGTTAAAGGCGTTAAAATTCAGTGTTCTCCAGGGACTTCAAGAAAAATCACCTTTGGCTGGAGCACGACTAATATGTGTGAACATGGGGGCACCCACTTCAAAGAGCAAGCTTCCGACACAAAGGAGGGTGAAAAAGGCACAGGCTGACCCAGTGAAAACAAATGGCTGGAAGCAGGAGCAGGACCATTTGTCCCACATAATGATCCACAACTAATGTAAAAGCACTATTATCATTTAGGCCTTTTTCTCAGCCATCATAAGTGATTTCATTTTTGTACCATTTTATGTAATTTCCAGGATATTTGGGGGATATAAAAGGCATCTACCTGCGACTCTGGGAACTGTAATGGCCAATTCAGCTAGGTTTCTGGCTGATCTGAACATGTTCCAAATGTGAGAGTTGGTTAGCGGATGAAAACTGAAATTAGGGATATGCTTAACAACTTACATAGTCATAACTGTTGTGCTTTTTACGGAAACAGCAGAAAGTTGCCACATGGCCATTCTACATGATACAGATTTGGTGGTTGGTTTATCTAATTGCCTATGATTAGCTGGAACAGAAAATATGTTTAGTTTGGCAGTTGCTAGTAAAATTATGTTATATTAGTTGTGATACATAACTAATTTTTGCCAAAAAGTTGAAAGGAGAACAAAGTATGATGAGAAATGTGAATTGACATATGTTGCTTCAGACCCCTAAACCAATCCTGACTTGGAGGGTGGGTTTGGGCGGCGAGAGACGGGTAACTGTCCAATCCTAGTGGCAGGGATTATTGCAGGGTACTTCCCCAAATTGGTGGTGTCATCAATGCTCTATAAGGGGGACTGCACTAGGACAGAAGACAGACAGAAAAAGGAGAAAGACAGGAGGTCACAGAGAAGAGACTGACCATGGCTGCTGAAACTTACCATCTGACAGCTGTAAGGAGACACCAGAGGAGATTGCTGAGAGTTCATCTGGGTGGAGCTGTCTCTCTCTAGAAAGGCCTCAAAGCTGATTGGGTCCTATGGTGGAGAGCGGGAGACCATCTTTGAGAGTGGAGTGACCTGACCCCTGCCCTATCTTTCCAGAGGGTCCCAAAGATGCAGCTGTTATTCCTGAACCTTAAGCAGTGGCTTGCTATCTAAGTAGTACTGAGCCCTGGGAACCAAAAGGTGACAGAGTCTGCTTGCCTGAATCCTTTCCCTTTATAGTGGGTTGGGGGCAGAGGGGCAAAACGGTTTAGATCCTTAGCCTATTTTACCAAAAATATTTATTTGATTCATTCGCCATTTGGCAGAACATGGGGTGAATTTTGTTAAAATTCGAAATTAACAAAGCTAACTTCCCAGTGTGTGCTAAAAACTATAGCCTACAAATTAATTGGGCAATCCTTGTCCAGCTGACCGTGACTTCTTTAAGGAAAAGGGGTGTCTTTGTTCTCAAATCAGCCCAACCTTTTTATTCAGCTTCCCCAAAACAGGCCTTTCATTAAGGGGGGTCTGAAATCCAGAATTCCCTAGAGCATTCCAATTTTTCTGTCTGACTTCCCAACATAGACCAAAGCAAGGGGGGGTCTGAAAAATAAAACGCTAAATCACCCTATATTTATTTTAAACCAAACGTGTGGGCGAGATCATAATTACCAAGCTTGAAATCCTACTGTTCCCCTCTTAAGCCTGCAGGGACATCATTTGAGAAGCTGATTGTGTTGTGCCACGGATAAAGTGGTTTCGACATTATCGTGCTCATTTCTATTAATTTTAATTTAAATAAACATCAATATATTTCCCGTACACCGGCCTGGTTCTTGGCTCATTGTTAGCTCAGGGGAGAGGGATCCAAGGGGCATGATATGTGTCTGAGATAGGGCTAAAAAAGAATCTGTTAAACAGTTAGTTGCATAGCCACGTGAGTTGGGAGGGAAGGAACACCCTGTGTTGAGGGTGGCTTATCAATAAACAGTTACAGGACACTATGTCACGGGGATGCTGCCTACCACCGGACTCATGTTTTTCTTTCCTGGGTGAGCAGGCTGTTGTTTGGTTTAGTCCTAGTATCTTAAAACTCAGGTCGAGCTTCAGCCAGCCACTTGGCCTCGGCAAGCCCCAACTTGCCCATCTCTACTTTATACTTTTGGTGAATTTGAATTCATGGCAGAAGGTAACAATGCTACATGTTATGCCCGTTTAATGTCATTTTCGAACGTTTGTAATACATTTGAGAGTTAAACATTTAGCTTTTGAATAGAAAATCTCTATAAACTGAATGGTCTGCAGGGTCTGCCTGATCACAGTCTGTGACATTGATATCCAATGTTTAAATTTAGTAATAACTCAAGCTATTAATATATTTGCAGTAGTGGACTTACTGTCGACTTACTTCTGGCCCACATTGTTTGGTCCTACTCAGCATTTGTTCATCCGCAGGCAAATGAGAACAATCCGATAGATACTGAAAGAATTGTACAATGAGTCAAGAAACAAACTCCAGCATCTAGTTACGGTGACGCTGGGGTTCGTGAAAGGCTGTGAAAGGGCAACCTTTTTTTTTTTCGAAGGAAGATGCCTGTACATCTTAAAGAGCAGTGGAGAAGGAAACACCATTCCACAGCTAGATGATGCAGCCCCCTGGGTGCTTCTGAAATGATCTGCAAGATCCCACCATATCACATTGCTTTAAGCTGCATAGGGCAAGCACATCAACATACAGGGACAAGTCTCCAGCGGGAAACTCAAGCTTCCCCTGGTGATGTGCCTGGGCGAGGCAGCCATATGGTCAGCAGAGCAACACACAAGGTTATACGCTATGCAGGGGTTTCTGAATACTCTATCCTGGGGGCCAAAGTGCTCAGAGAACCAGCCATTAACTTTTAGTCCTTACATGTTGAAGCAAATGGCATTGATTGGTTGTATGCTGTAGAGTAGAAAACACATCTGGATCTTAGTAATTGCTTCACTGTGCAATGACAATCTGTCTAAACAACAAACGCAATAACAAAACTAGTGAAAGTGAAGGATAGCCAAGAAGACGATGATACATAATAAATACAGCAAAATAGATGATCCTTGGGATAAACGTTTATTTCAGGGAAATATATCTAAAACATCATCAGGATTTAAATGAATTTATTTGATGGCAAGGTCTAACAGTTCTTGTTCCATTTGCGGACAGCACTGAAGTATGAAGTATTTATTAGACATTTGATAGCTCCTAACATTATGGAATGAAATGACCAATTTTGACTGTTTATTACCGGAAAGGGTTTCAGATCCATGTCCTTTGCTTGAATCCTCTGCAAGGCCAATGAAACCACAAGCAAAGCGAATGGCTTCCACGCCAATTTAATCAGAGCATTCTGCTACTGAATGAATTTTCCACAATCCCTTGTGTCCATCCCATACCTAATTGAATTACATCAAGGTTTCCTCAAGGTGAACAGCAGTTCAAAGCATACACATTCTTGCCCCTGAAGGACATCTTTATTTGACCCCTAAGCATCTGGAATTATGCCTTCCAGTCTTAACTCGTGACTTTTAGCATAGCTCGCAGTAAAAGTCGCACAGCATTTACAGAGAACCTATTAGTGAAGCAGCCCCATCGGGGGCATCGGCACACATGTCACGTGCCGTGCTCTTTGGTATTCTGTAATACAGAATGGGTGTCTGTTTTTCTTGTTGTAAGCAACGACACCATTTACAACAGGAGTTGATTAGTGATGTTAACAGGTTACAATGTGACATTTGTCAGTCTAGCCTACGGGGCCCAAATCTGTCACTGCTCTTGCACAAACTGCGTCCCTGACTCTGCTCATTCCCTGGCCTCATTCATATGGGCATTTGCATTGACTCTGGCAAGGCTGATGGGGTATGAAAGCCACCTTCTCATTTTATACAGGTCTGTGTCACCTTTGGGTGCTGCTGGTGTGCTTTGAGCAGCAAATCCAATACTCCATGAGTTCCAAAATCCAGGTTGTGCTCTGCGCCAGGTACATCCTGGGATTTGGTACATCCAATCCCTGGTTCTGTACATGGAATTGCTTGGCACATGCGGTCTTGACCACATGTGATGATAGGAACCAAAATGTGATGGGTGTGATGTGTAATTTTGGGCAAAAGAAAAAAGGATATGTGTGAGGAATTCGACCATCTGCACAGGGTGCGTGAGCTCGCCTGGGATTGATAATAAAAATTAATGATGGGAGATCAACCTCCGAAAAATGTGTGAGGCCAATCCGTACACATTTTCTCTGCTCACCCCTCAAAACAAATAGTCACGTGTAGACGTCGACTTCCCCTGTCCTGTTCAGATGGAATGTGACAGCCACGGGTACATCAAAGCATCTGAAGAATGGAGAAGGCACACCTTCCTCCAGTCATGGACAACCTAATTAAAATATCTATGGCTCCATGCATCTTCTTTCCTATTGTTTAGTTTGGCTGGTGTCAGTGCTGTAAGAGGATTCAATTCAACACTACAGCTAAGTCAACGCCTAGTCTATAATACTGAATGAAAACCCTTATTGATATATCTTTATGTCCAGTTCATGCGTTCTGGATGACTACCCCTATATAACACCCCTCTCTTGGAATCCCCCTGACCCCACTGAGCCGAGAAGTAGTTCTGTTTTGCAAGTTAAAAGGTTTATTTGATAATTTAAACAATAGATATATAGATCACACTTTATAATAAATTATTAATTGAATATCACACTTAATCTAATATGATAAATATTAACAACGGAGAATCTGGCACTAACACGCTTCTCTATAATCAATAAGGAGTTGAGATGAAATGGATAAGGTAGCACACTGGTAAATAGGTACAGAAGTATAATGTGGTAGAGAATGCTTTATAGGGTTCAAGGAAATGCAGGGTTGAATGAATGAAATGCAGTATAGAAAATACTCAATATGATTTCAACAAAACAATGTAATCACTTTTCTCTGGCAATCCCCTCCCCCCCTTGATGCAAGGCAAGGAAATGGAAGGAAAACACACAGTTCTCAGAAATGCAATCAAATGTGATTCAGTTCACCCCAGCAAGCTTAGACAACAGAAGTTTAAAACACAGGCAAAATGCTTTGATATGTGCTGGCAATTCAGTGAAAAGTATGCTAAAATGCTTTTAATTCCCTTTCAGAGGTTCAGGGTGAGTGATAGCTACTCTCTATGAATTCAGGATCACCTTAACAATGCTTTAGTAGTAACTAGCAGGTAAACGAAGTTTTTGGCAAGGAAAAGCAAAACTGCTGTCTTTTTACACGTGGAGAAATTTGCAAATCGCGGTAAAATTCGCGGATGCGTGTTCCGCGATTGCGGTAAAACTATAGGGGGTAGGAATGCGGTTCTAGATTCGTAGGAAAGCCACGATTCTAAGCTTTTAGATGAAAGTTATTGCAAGTCTCTAGCACAAACGGTCGCGGAGATATGGGCGATTTAGTGAAGGTCGTTTTTCAGATTTGAAATTTTAAAAGCTCAAAATGACAAGTGACAGATTTTGCAGCTAGAATGACAGGTGACAGATTTGGAGCTATCAGGCAGTTCTACTTAGGTTAAATAGATTGAATTAGATGAATTTAAACTAAGAGCTTTGGTTTGGTACAGTTTGGCGGTACTCACAAGAGATTTTAAACAGGAAGGCGGCTTTGTCACGATCTGGTCAACAGGTCTGGACTTCGGACGGTCTCTGGGCACAGCGTCTGGTCTCTGGAACTGCTCACAGCATCGGGGTCAGCACTCTGGATACAATGGCCTGGTCTCTGCTAGGCACCGGTTCTCTGGGTCGGGTCCTGCCTTCTCTTTGGATATTTCTGTCACCGGGTTCTTGCAAAAGTTCTTGGCAAAATTCAGACGGCGTCAGCCGGCTGTCTGAAGAGTTCAGTTGCAAAAAGATTTTTAGGCCTGCTGACAAATACTCTTGCTGGCAGTGACCTTTTTGGTTAAGGTTCTGAAGTCTCTGTTTATCTTGGAGTCTAAGTGTTGGCTCTTTGAAGTTTGATGGAGGTAAGTATGGATTTTTCCGGCAGAGCTTCCAGCGGCAGATGGAATTGAAAGTCTCTACCTAAGTTTCAGTGGTCCATTTATATGTTCTGCAAGTGGGTGTGTGTGTTGGTCATAACTAAACTTGCCCCTCTCGCTTGTCATTGGTCAAATTTCCATTCCTCACTTGATTGGGGAAGGAACTGTGAGTCAGAGTGATGTCATTTTATGGCTTGCAGATAGGACACTCCCCTGTCAGATTGCACATATTCTATATTTGATAACAAAAGACATATTTCACAGTTACACAGTTGCTTGAAATTACATATACATGGTGTGGCTGAATTTAGCCATGTCTCTGTCCAAATCTGCTGTTTCTAAGAGCTTGCATTCAGAAATGGCACATAATTGACTTTTTAACTGATTTTTCAATTTCTGACATTGACCCAACTTTACATACATGTGGGCAGGGAGTATGGACATTAACTGATGAAGTTTCAGATTTTTAACATGCATACATTTAGAGTAATATCCACTTTTCCGCTAACACCCCCCTGAACATACCACCGGTTCTAAAAACCTCTTAAACTGTGGGCAGAAAAATCACAAGAATTATGGTATCATTTATAAAATTTTCACATGTCCGCACCATGAGTTATTCATCTTTTTCTAAACAATATTCTGGCTACAAAGGGGTGTGGTTTCCCAGGTCACATGGTGGAAATACTGGTTTATCCAGTTCTGCCAAGCCAGCTTGCTCTCACAGGCAGTGCCCCTCCCAGCTTCTGCCAAGAGGAAGCTACATTTTACGACCGCTGTAATAAAACCTTTGCCTGAGTCAAGACAGGCTTTGTTCAGAGCTCCTGTAGAGCACAGGTAATTCAATTATCAGATAGATGGCATATCCTTAGTGTGGCCAGCAAAAGGCAGATGGCCTGGGAACACAGTTGTGACTCAAGTTTCACTCCTGATGGGGGTAGCTGTCAAGCAAAATCAAGTTCCTTAAGCCAGACTTTCAGCTAACTGTCATGTTTTTTGTTGCTTTTTAAATTAACTTGCAATTTTACACATGCAGCTAGAATGCTGATTCTAAGTGCAAAACTATGACATTTCAACAGTTACAAAGGCATGTGACACCAAACATAGGTCACTCATTTAATCTAAACATTTTCGATTTTAGTGTCTTTAAATCCAGTGCAACTTAAACTGCTGACTCCATAGCAGTTTTGTTATAAGCATTGTTTTGGGCTCTTCATTTCCCAGATTTTGTAAGCACACAAAACTCCATTCCGCCAAATGTCTGCTGGTGTTCAGTGAATATTTTGCACATGTTGCAATGTTTGAAAATAGGCATTTTGAGCCTGCCTTCAGAGAAACACAGGGTGGTTTTAAAACGCCGGCTTTTGGATAGTGGTGAGTACTGGTACTGCACCCATTTTTGGGATTTAAGAAATGAATTCCCCACAATTCTAGGTTGCATTTGGCAATCAGCATTGCCATTCCCAATGGTTTCAGACTACTGTGCGGGTAGTCCAATGGTGGTTTTAAAGCGCTTTGAAGCTAACCGGCGCTACTGTTTTTCCTTTGGCAACCCATTTCCCTCATGGCAACCCGGCCTTTCATTCTCGCACTGGTGGGTGGCAAGTGAGGCAACCATTTTGGTGTGCGCACAAACTGCGCAGCTTTCCTGGATTTCGGCGCACATGTGGGTTTTCCGCCATCTTGAATTTTCTAAGCCCACAGCACCAAATGTTGTGGCATGATAGCTTAAACGTGGGTCCGGACACCCAACAGTGCATACTAGTGAGAGATAATTGAGGCAAGCCTGTTGAAGGGGCTTTGCTGCCGAACAAGACAACAAGAAAGCGGGGCTAACACCCCTTTGGTATGCAATATGTCAACTTGAAGCTAGTTCCCACCGCTCTGTATGAAAGGCAGTGAATGGCATGTCTGGGTCCATTAGTTGCCGTAGATACCCCAGCAGAGCGAACCCCTTTCAGAGGGAGAAGTATGTGATTTGAAGGAGACAGAAACTTTAAGGGAGACCTGTGCTTTAATCAAGAGTCACAGAGGACTCAGTTAACCAGAGAGACACTTTGATCTATAACAGACAGGAAGATGGGTGGGAATTAGTTATATGTTGTCACCCCTTAACTTTCCTGTTGCAGAACACTCTGGTCCTGACCTCAAGCATAAGTAAGGTTGTTGATGGGTACCCAGGATTGGTTCATTAAGGTAGGCTTAGGCTGCACCAATCACTGGGGCCCATTTAGCTTAAAAAGAGGGCTGAATCCCTCACTTAGCAGATCATCCAATGACTTCAAAAGGAGTAAGAAGGACTCATTTGGACCCTGGCTGAAGGTACAGTCGACATTACATCTTCTCCCAGTGAAGGAAGGCCAGGATTTCCAAGAGGTAAGCAAGATCCACTCCTAAACATCTCCCACAGAACAGAGGGAGATACTCGACTCAGATGACCCGTCTACCAGCTCCAAAACAGGTACCTCTCCAGCATACTGCATGCCCTGCTAGGCTCTGGCAGCAAGCTTCCTAGGTGGGAAGTGCTGGAAAGTATCTAAACTAAGGACAAGGCTGTTGACTGTAACACTCTCCTAAGGTTTGGGACGTCTGCCTAGAAAGGATGACATGAGCCCTGTGAAGAAGCTAGGAAGAGTGCCACACAAGCATCAACCCTCGTCCATCTTTTAAGGACATTTTTGAGACAGTCAAATCCTCGAACTGCAACTGGCTGCACTGCTGACTGTTGTCACGCCACAGTCATCAGACCTGTCCACAACGCCTCGACTATCCCTCTAAATCTGCCAACCAGCACAGAGACAATGATTCTTGACCCTGAGCCACCATGTAGGCCAGCCTGGAGCCGTCCGTCCAGCCATGCTTGCCGAACTGCTTGCCGCCTGATACCTGCAGCTGTCTCCCGTCTCAAATTCTGTCTTAGGAGCTGTCAAGTGCTCCGGAACCGCCTCAACACTGTCGAGCATCAAAAACTTCTTAAGCACCAGGTACATTGCGGTTCTGCCCCCTGGTTCCTCCGAGAGAAAGTTACGACCCTGTGCCCCTTGGTGCTGAAACCAAATACCTTGAACAGTAAGACTGATAACTTTACCAACTACCCTCCTGTCAGTGTCAAGAGTGCATCCCTTTCCTTCATGAAACTGTCTGTCTTCTGTGTTCCATTACAGGGTGGGTCGTATTTTGTATTGTGCTAGAACTGTCTGTTGTAGTAATAATAAAGTAGATCTTTTCATACCACCTAGACAAGACTGTCCCTTTTATCATTGGGTAATAATTATATTTTGACTGTGTTGCAACTAACCAACAATCCACGACCTTGCAGAGATAAGCCTGCCACTCCATCAACGTTACCAAAATTGGACGAGGCGGTTTATAATTGACTTGTGCTCCAATCTGTTCAGATCCCTTCTGGTATACTAGAGGTGTGGGGCTGATTGATGTTTTAGAAACTGATATTCATCCCTGGACCACTGGTGCCTCGGAAGTTTATTCATCACAACACGTATACACATATTTATCTAATACTGCAGCATGTTAACTGCTACACCGGGATATGGAGTGAATCGCAAAGAAACCTGCAAATTCTTGCCCCTTGTTGTTTTCCAATGTTAATTATCTGGGGCGAACCTGGGTTAAAGGTGCGCTTGGGTTTAAACAACTTCTACTGTTGGAGTTACTAATGATAATGGACAGCTGCAGACTCCAGGTTTCAAAGACTGCCCTTGTTTCCGGAAGTATAATGTGAAGAAATCTTGCCTCCCAGAGTATTGCGCTTGTCCTATATATCTCAATCAATAAAATTATTCAATTCAATTATAAAATCTCCAAATTGTACTTGAACAGTATTTATTAAATGTGCTCAGCCAACACGTGTTTTGACCACTGGTCGTCCTCAAGGCTTTGAATTTGCGCTATAGAACCTGATTTCCCTTATTTCTTAATCTTCAGACAGTCATTGGGGGTCATTACGAGTATGGCGCTAGGGGCTTAATGGCACCATTAAGGATGGCGGTGCCGTTAAGCCCCTACCGCCATATTCCGAGGTCCCTTAGCGGGTCCCAGCAGGAACGGCTGGTCTAACCAGCCGTTCTTTGCGGGACCTGTTAAGGGACCTTGGAGCTAATAATGGGCCCGCAATTTGTGGCCCTGTTATTAGTGCCTTCCCCATTCCCATTGAGCCCTATGGGGGCTCAAATGGGAATGGTGAATGGTTTACTGAATGGGGACCTACCGGGTCTGCATAGGTCGGAATGTCCCGGTAAGTCCCCATTCAGTGACACCGGACCCGGACCCGGGTTTGGAGGCAGTCATGGCGCTTATTACCATGTGTCGACACCACTATGGCTTTGGCCTGTACATCTACCACAGACACGGTTGTGCAGTCAGTCCTTGCATTCTGCTACTGCTCCCTGATTACCTCTGCCTGAACACGGGATAGACACCTCTTTCCATTTTATCTGCATCAGGCTATCTTTGGCTTCATTCTAGAGAAACGACAGGCCACAGGTGCACACCAATAACTCACTCTACTAAAAACAAATGTGAATTATAAATTACTTATGTAGTTTTAGGAAATGTTAGGGTAATGGCGAGGTAAAAATGACCCTAGCACAGGGGTCTGAAATACAAACATAGAACATCTCAAAGTGCTGGATACTCCTGTCTCCTGCACAACATTAAAATAACAAATAAATAAGAAAGTAATGCAATTAATAACCGAGAAATTTAGAAAATTTTACAACAGAATTAGTTTAAAGTGAAATAAGGGTCCTTTTAATCAACATAACATAACATGAACAAATAAAGATGCTCTCTATACGTTTCGGAACAAATCCCTTCATCAGGAGCAAATAGCTCAAGTATCTGTCAATACTAAAGTTAACAGTAAATGTAAAAACTAAATACATTTCATCCTGATACAATATTTTTTGTTAAGAAATGGTAATTATAATAGAATCTGCATGAGTAAATACCAGTACAAATTCTGGTAATGGACCCCATATATATAAGACCTAAGGGAAATAAGAATAGTTCTAAAACTAATTGTATTGATGCATTGGAATGGGGTTTACTACGAGAGCATGTTTGTCAGGCTCATAAAACGTTTGTTATTGAGTTGGCTAAGATTACTCTGCATAACAACTTCTTCAGATGTAATAGGCATTCTTATCTACAAGCATCTTAAACATCCATGGGATTAGCTAAGGCCCCGGCATTCGCAAACTTGTCTATGTACTGTTTTGAGTATGCACATGTTTTGCAACATGACACATGGTCATTTAAATTGTTCCTATGGAAGTGTTATGTTGGAGACATGTTTATCATATGGTGTGGTGATGCTGATAACATACTAGGGTTTCTTGAATATCTTAACTCGATTCACCCTTAAATGAAATTCACTATGGAAGTAGGTATACCTAAATTACACTTCCTAGATGTTTGAGTTGGAAATATGTAATAAGTATATAATTACTAACATCTATAGAAAATAACACTTTACAATACCAGAGCTTTCATCCTAATCGCTTGAAAAATAACCTTCCATATAGTCAACTACTTAGACTGAGAAGAGTCATATCATCTAAGAAGACGTTTCAGTGAGGAATGTCGAGTTTTGGCTACTAGAAATAAAAAGAGAGGCTACCCATAGGAGGTAATACAAAAGGCCACTGTAAGAGCGTCACAAAATCCTAGGGACAGCTTGTCTATCCCCAAACATAAGTCTGACTCAACACCTTTTGTATTTTTGATGAAGTATTCGATTCATAGCCATCATATAACGAGATTAATGAGGAAGAATTGGAGTTTTATTAGACATGACACACCCCTTGCAACACTTTTTCCTGATCCCTGATTTGATATATGATATGATATGGCATTTGTAACGCGCCTATATCCATATCCAAAATGCGCTTTGGATTAAGGCACTATATAAATAACACATCATTATCATTATCATTATTATAAACCAGTGTTTCAAAGCGCGATGAGGCAAGGGAGGGTGAACAGAGGGAAGACAGAGACAATGATCTTACTAGGCCAGGTGACATTGAGATTGCGCAAGTGCAGGGGAGGGGGGAAAGGGAAAGTGCGGGTACAGGGAGGGGACAGTACTTACATAGGATCAACAGTGAAAATTAAATAGAATAAATAAAAACAGTAGGTAAAAGTGCGGCCAGCTAGTGGCAAGTGCAGGGGTAAGTGCAGATACCAAGTGTCAAGAGCTAGTGGGGACTCTAGGGATACAGAAACAGCCCCCAAATGCAGGGGCAGCCCGGGAGGCAGTGCAGGTGTGCAGCTGGTGGGGGTGGGGACCTGGGCCTGAGATCCGACGGTAGCCAGGTGACCAATGCAGTTTCAGCCAGGTGTTGCAAAAAGAAGGTCTTGAGGTGCTTCCGGAACTGGAGATGGTTCTCCTCAAGTTTCAGGGAGGCAGGGAGGCTGTTCCAGAGGAAGGCCCCAGCCAAAGAAAGACATCTACTACCAACTCATTGCTTGGAGAAGCAATTGACCATGAAGGAGTTGGAGGCGGATTAGTGAAGAGCTTGAGAAGGGAGATATTTTGGAATAGAGAGTTGGAGGTATTGAGGCCCCATGCCTCAGAGGGCCTTGTGGACAATGCAGAGGGTTTTGAACTTAATCCTCGCAGCCACTAGGAGCCAGTGCAGAGATTTCAGTCCTGGAGAGATATGATCCCTGGGCTTGAGGCCAAGGATAAGTCTCACAGTTCTGTTCTGGATGAGTTGCAGAGGGCGGAGAGTAGAAGCAGGCAGATTTAGAAAGAGGCTGTTGCAGTAGTCCAGCCTAGAGAGAACCAGAGCTCTGGAGACAGTGAGCTTTTGGGGGAAGGAGAGGAAAGGAAGAATACCTCTGAGGAGGTGCAGCTGGTAGTGCGACTTCTTTGAGACATCAGAGATGTGAGGAGAGAAGGAGAGAGAGGAGTCGAAGATGACCCCAAGGTTTTTAGCCTCACAGGTGGGAGAAGGAAGAGGGCCAAGAGAGGCAGACCAGAGAGCCACAGAAAAGGAGGCAGCAGGTTGGCCAATGAGGAGAATCTCAGTCTTACTGGCATTAAGGCAGAGATAATTGGCTGCACACCACTCATGGATAGCGGACAGACAGTCAGAGATGAGAGAAGGAGAAGAGGTGGCAGAAGGAAGCCTGAAAATGAGTTGAGTGTCGTCCACGTAGCACTGAGAGTTGGGGCACAGAGCGGCAATGCGGTGGAAAGAAGTGCCAGGTATTGGTTGAACAGCCAAGGAGAGAGGTTAGACCCCTTGGGAACACCACAAGTAGAGACAGAGATAGAGAAGAGGAGGGACCCAAGTTGTACCTGGGAGGGTCGATCAGAGAGTAAAGAGGTCAGCCAAGCCAGGGCCTGATCGGTGATACCCAGGGTATCATAGAGACGGTTGAGCAGGATTGCATGGTTCACTGTGCAAAAGGCAGAAGAGAGATCAAGTAAGATGAGCACACAGGGAGTATTGGAGTCCCGGTTGAAGTGCAGGTGTTCACGGATGCTCAGGAGAGAGGTTTCCGTGCTTTTGGCAGCTCTGAAGCCAGATTGATGGTTATGGAGACAACAAGCCAATTCAGTGTGAAAATTAAGCTTGGAGAAGGCCAGCATTTCCATGAGTTTTCCCAGGGTGATACCGATGATACCTTATAAAAGGGGTAGGAATTTCAGTGACCAACTGGTAAGAGAAGAGAAGTCACCACCATCAAAACAGCCTCTACTTGCGAAACGAAAAACATGTACACATTCCTGCTTCAGTTGTAACAACTGTAACAATGTGATGAAGGGAGAATTTATAAGACATCCTAGGACAGGGGCAAGGATTAAACTCTAATATCATACAATGTGTTACACATGTTCAGTAATTTAAGGTCTATGCTGCCCTTGCAGAAAGTTTTATGTGGGGCAAACAAGTAGAATGGTCAAAGATAAGTGGAATGAACATAAGAACCACATTTGCACTAAAAATTGGACGTCACCGGTGACCAGGCATTTCATTGAACACAGGCATACGATTGCTCAACTGAGGTGTGTAGTTTTAGAGGTGGTCCATAAAGCGCCTAGAGATGTTGACCTCCACAAAAGACTCTCAAAGAGAGAGCTTTATTGGATAGACAAACTGGACTCTTTACAGCCTAATTGATATTGATATTTTGGGATGAACGAGACGTTTTATCTGGGGGCATTTTTGTAAAATACACCATCTTTGTAAGACAACTATACCAACTGGGTAATTGGTAACCTCCTTCAGTTAACATCCCACCGGAAAACACACGTGATGTTATATGACCGATTGAATGTGTATACATTAGGACATATCTAATGTTCATGGATGTTGTATGTGATAAGTATTATCTCTTCCTTTGATGGATCTAGTTATGTAATATTTATGTATCACAACCTAGTTTATACCAGATATTTGGTATAGATTTTGGTTCTTTTCAATTCCGATAGACTTATAAGTGAATGTATCTGTTTAATTGATTTGCAAATTTTCTGGTGGCCTCTCTATTCCGTCCAATGACTGTCTTGTTATATTAACCCTGCCATTTGATAACAGGCATTGATACCGGTCTCTTTTAACATCTTTCCTGTTCATTTGTGATGGAATATGACATACTCAATGGCTAGTAGGAACAAACATGTCAGATTTAATATATGTGTACCATGGTACATCTTATGTTTATTGATGTTGCATTCACACAATGTATCACCTCCTTGATGGGCCTAATATTGGTATATTTATGTACCATAGCTCATATAATAATATAAAATGTCTGGGAGTTTGGTTCCTTATGAAACTATAAGAGTATTTATTTGATTGATGTATGTGCTTGTATTAGTTGACCTGTCTTTCCATTTCGTACAAGGCTATCCAACTATATTATGCATGCCATTTGATTACAGGCATAGGTACTGTGCTTTGTCTAGATCATTAAGATTAATCTCTGAATGTATACACCTAACTCTACGTAACTGACTATATGGTTGACAGGAACAATGAAAAGATGGATTGTTCTATATCTCTTAGGGCCTCATTACGACCCAGGCGGTAAGTTACCGCCTGGGTCGTACCTTTACCACCATGGCGTAAACTATGTTTACGCCATGGTGGTTGGCGGACTTACCGCCCCATTCCGAGGTTGGCGGGGCGGTAAGTCCCCAATCCCCATTTACCCTTCCCCATTCCCATTTTTGCCCCATAGGGCATAATGGGAGTGGGGAAGGCGTTAATTACGCCACCGTAAATTACGGTGGCGTAATTAACAACAAGGTCCCTTAGCGCCATGGATTTTAACACCTGCTAAAAGCAGGTGTTAAATCCTCCATGGCGCTAAGGGACCTCGGAATCAGGCGGTAAGGGTCGGCGCTGTTTACGCTGCCGTAAACCCCTTACCGCCTGGGTCGTAATGAGGCCCTTAGTCTCCCACATCACTTTCAAGCTTTTCCTTAAAGTGATGTGTTGAATGTATATACTGAAGGCTAATTCGCACAAATAATATACATGTGCACCCATTGTTTACCACATAATTGTAAAAATGTAATTCTAATAGGATATACCATAGGAAGATTTACATACATGGGGATTTCTCTTTGCTGCACATATGAAGTAGCACAGTGCACCACCATGTTGCCATTGTTAAGGAGCTCTAGGCTGGTTAAAGAAAGGAATTTAGGAATTAGATTAAGTAGATAATGTGTAGAGGTGCAGGGGAGAAAACACAGTTTTGGCACATGGACTGTAAAATAACATACAGGAGGCTAAAGTTCCCAAAGATGTGGGAACTCCTGTCCCCTGCACACTGTCTCGGGTCTAAAAAAGCCAAACAATTCTGCATAGAGTATACATGCAAGATTCTGTAGGGCTATACATGAGGTCCATTGTTAATCATTAATCATTCATGAAAAAAATACATCTCGGCATCCAATTTTGTTGTCATCCAAACGAAAATGTTTAACGTGAAACAGAACCCAAAGCGTTTCGAGAAACAATTCTCTTCTTCAGGGTTACAATCTTTTAACCAGTGTTGTAAGTAATCAGAACAAGCTGGTATAAGTAGGTATGCAATCAATTGTCACAGCGATAGTATTTGGTGTACACTATATCGTAGTATTTAATGCACCATAGGCTTGACAGATCACCCCATTTGTGTGAAGTTCAAATCAGAATATTGAAAGAGGGAGTAAATCCGCTCATGAATTCCTCTACATTTCATGAGAAAAACATAAAAATATCTATGAAGTAAAAGGGAACCAATGCCCGGTTACTGTCCAACTAAACTCAAATAAATAAATGAAAACTGTTAATATTCTTTATCAAATCATTGGCCTTTGGCCAAGGTATTGATATGGTATCACATAGGTACATGAATACTAAAATGTAATAATTCCTATGAGGGCAAACGACACAAAAGTATATCTGAAATGACTAAGTCATAATGTCAGCACAATAGATAAGGTCAAAAAATGATTAGCAATTATAAAGTGAACCATCGCCTCCAGTGACTGCGGGTGACTTTGAAAGGTGGTGGGGTGTACATTTCTCTGGTGGAATTGTGGAGCGAGGGAGCGTAGCAAGCGAGCGCAACCCACATCAATGAGGGTGAGGTGGGGTCTCCCCCGTGTGAACATTTTGGAATAATGGCTCCCAAAATGTGCACTTTACTGTCCATACCCAGAGAAATATGACATAAAAAGCATCCGGTTTTATGTACTAATGGTGGTACATTATTGTTGCATGGGCAAGTGTGATGGTGTATTCTACAGCACCTTGTATTGAGAATAGCTGGTATACATGTAGCAGATACATAAAATAAGAAGATATTTTATTAGTGGAAGAACACGTATTGGCTGAGGCTGCTTTGTCTTTTCTAATATGTAGTTCAAAATAGGCTGCAAGCCCAGACGTCTCTTAGATGGAGAGGACACTGCTCTGTAAACACAAAATGCCGTGGGGAGCTCCAGTACAGGCAGGCGGTGAGGAAATAACACTGCACGCTCAGCCACACCCAATGCAAGATAAATAGAGCCCCCCCTCCCCTCCCCCCACGAAATAAGGCACACAGCACTGAGAGGAATTCTGAGTGTAAACACTGCCAACATAGGGCCACCGCCTTTTATTAAATATAGCCCTTCACAGTAAAACCACAGTAAAACCACAGCCACAGATCGCACTCCAGTGTGGCCTGACCTATATTTCCATAGCTCTCTAAGAACACCCTTCAGCTGTGCTTTACTTCACTTCGCCGAAAACAGCAGTTAACAAACTCAAGTGCAAATGTAACACCCTCCAAGGGCCTTAACTAAGCAAGAAACAGGGTCCATTTCCGTATAAAACCCCTACCCCCCGCACCATGGTAAATTCATAAACTCAATCGACACAGAGGCAGCAACATGTCCCTTTCTGTTGCCTTTTTCTAAATTAAAAACGTGGGGTATTGCAGGCACGTGGAAGCTCAGAACCTGCACATACCCTGTAGAAACTCTAGACTTTACAGGGGGCGACAGAATCGGCCATCAATCCAGATTCCATGAACATATGAAAACAGTCACATCATTCCTTGGCTCAAGTGCTGCACTGGATGAGAAGACTGCAGGTTGGATATGGCATGCAGTACAAAAAAGAAGGTGGGTGAGGCGCGCACTCCCGGTCCTGGTCAATTGAACCTGTTGCAAAAAATATAATAAGTAGCTGGGTCAAATCCCAAAATGGACAAATATTCACAGGGTTAGATCCCTTCTGCTGCAAATCAGGTACTCAGTAATAACAGGGTTAGATCCCTTGCTGCAAATCAGGTACTCAGTAATAACAGGGTTAAATCCCTCAGCTGCGGTTCTGTGGTCTGTAGTTGTTCTCCTCCTAGCGCTTTCTTATCTCAAATAATCATCAGGGAGGCTGTTGAGCAGGTGTGTCTAATTAGACTCAAAGGATTATGGTAGCTGTAGTGAAAACTTTTTTTCTGTTCAGGTGACCAGCAACCGACACCCCTCCAAAGCACAAGTCCTTCCCAAATTTGGTGGAGGGGAGAGAACCATCTTTATGATTCTCCAAAGTGGGGCACAGTCACCCCGTGGCGCTGCCTCTGGAGCCCGGGACTCCCATAGCATTCAGTACAAAAAAGAAGGTGGGTGAGGCGCGCACTCCCGGTCCTGGTCAATTGAACCTGTTGCAAAAAATATAATAAGTAGCTGGGTCAAATCCCAAAATGGACAAATATTCACAGAGTTAGATCCGTTCTGCTGCAAATCAGGTACTCAGTAATAACAGGGTTAGATCCCTTGCTGCAAATCAGGTACTCAGTAATAACAGGGTTAAATCCCTCAGCTGCGGTTCTGTGGTCTGTAGTTGTTCTCCTCCTAGCGCTTTCTTATCTCAAATAATCATCAGGGAGGCTGTTGAGCAGGTGTGTCTAATTAGACTCAAAGGATTATGGTAGCTGTAGTGAAAACTTTTTTTCTGTTCAGGTGACCAGCAACCGACACCCCTCCAAAGCACAAGTCCTTCCCAAATTTGGTGGAGGGGAGAGAACCATCTTTATGATTCTCCAAAGTGGGGCACAGTCACCCCGTGGCGCTGCCTCTGGAGCCCGGGACTCCCATAGCATTCAGTACAAAAAAGAAGGTGGGTGAGGCGCGCACTCCCGGTCCTGGTCAATTGAACCTGTTGCAAAAAATATAATAAGTAGCTGGGTCAAATCCCAAAATGGACAAATATTCACAGGGTTAGATCCCTTCTGCTGCAAATCAGGTACTCAGTAATAACAGGGTTAGATCCCTTGCTGCAAATCAGGTACTCAGTAATAACAGGGTTAAATCCCTCAGCTGCGGTTCTGTGGTCTGTAGTTGTTCTCCTCCTAGCGCTTTCTTATCTCAAATAATCATCAGGGAGGCTGTTGAGCAGGTGTGTCTAATTAGACTCAAAGGATTATGGTAGCTGTAGTGAAAACTTTTTTTCTGTTCAGGTGACCAGCAACCGACACCCCTCCAAAGCACAAGTCCTTCCCAAATTTGGTGGAGGGGAGAGAACCATCTTTATGATTCTCCAAAGTGGGGCACAGTCACCCCGTGGCGCTGCCTCTGGAGCCCGGGACTCCCATAGCATTCAGTACAAAAAAGAAGGTGGGTGAGGCGCGCACTCCCGGTCCTGGTCAATTGAACCTGTTGCAAAAAATATAATAAGTAGCTGGGTCAAATCCCAAAATGGACAAATATTCACAGGGTTAGATCCCTTCTGCTGCAAATCAGGTACTCAGTAATAACAGGGTTAGATCCCTTGCTGCAAATCAGGTACTCAGTAATAACAGGGTTAAATCCCTCAGCTGCGGTTCTGTGGTCTGTAGTTGTTCTCCTCCTAGCGCTTTCTTATCTCAAATAATCATCAGGGAGGCTGTTGAGCAGGTGTGTCTAATTAGACTCAAAGGATTCTGGTAGCTGTAGTGAAAACTTTTTTTCTGTTCAGGTGACCAGCAACCGACACCCCTCCAAAGCACAAGTCCTTCCCAAATTTGGGGGAGGGGAGAGAACCATCTTTATGATTCTCCAAAGTGGGGCACAGTCACCCCGTGGCGCTGCCTCTGGAGCCCGGGACTCCCATAGCATTCAGTACAAAAAAGAAGGTGGGTGAGGCGCGCACTCCCGGTCCTGGTCAATTGAACCTGTTGCAAAAAATATAATAAGTAGCTGGGTCAAATCCCAAAATGGACAAATATTCACAGGGTTAGATCCCTTCTGCTGCAAATCAGGTACTCAGTAATAACAGGGTTAGATCCCTTGCTGCAAATCAGGTACTCAGTAATAACAGGGTTAAATCCCTCAGCTGCGGTTCTGTGGTCTGTAGTTGTTCTCCTCCTAGCGCTTTCTTATCTCAAATAATCATCAGGGAGGCTGTTGAGCAGGTGTGTCTAATTAGACTCAAAGGATTCTGGTAGCTGTAGTGAAAACTTTTTTTCTGTTCAGGTGACCAGCAACCGACACCCCTCCAAAGCACAAGTCCTTCCCAAATTTGGGGGAGGGGAGAGAACCATCTTTATGATTCTCCAAAGTGGGGCACAGTCACCCCGTGGCGCTGCCTCTGGAGCCCGGGACTCCCATAGCATTCAGTACAAAAAAGAAGGTGGGTGAGGCGCGCACTCCCGGTCCTGGTCAATTGAACCTGTTGCAAAAAATATAATAAGTAGCTGGGTCAAATCCCAAAATGGACAAATATTCACAGGGTTAGATCCCTTCTGCTGCAAATCAGGTACTCAGTAATAACAGGGTTAGATCCCTTGCTGCAAATCAGGTACTCAGTAATAACAGGGTTAAATCCCTCAGCTGCGGTTCTGTGGTCTGTAGTTGTTCTCCTCCTAGCGCTTTCTTATCTCAAATAATCATCAGGGAGGCTGTTGAGCAGGTGTGTCTAATTAGACTCAAAGGATTCTGGTAGCTGTAGTGAAAACTTTTTTTCTGTTCAGGTGACCAGCAACCGACACCCCTCCAAAGCACAAGTCCTTCCCAAATTTGGGGGAGGGGAGAGAACCATCTTTATGATTCTCCAAAGTGGGGCACAGTCACCCCGTGGCGCTGCCTCTGGAGCCCGGGACTCCCATAGCATTCAGTACAAAAAAGAAGGTGGGTGAGGCGCGCACTCCCGGTCCTGGTCAATTGAACCTGTTGCATGGTTCTGCGCCAGTCGCCCAGGCTACATATGCACTGCAGGCCAGCTGGTCCGCCATGCCAGACACTTTACAGTCTGGCCTGAGGACTCATCCAGGCTGTAAAGTGTCTGGTATGGACCAGCGAGACTGCCGCGGGGAGGCCGAAGCCGCGATATGCAATGTGCCTACTGCAATGATACAGACATCCCCAGGCGTGTCACTTCGCTGTGTCTGTGCAGGTAACCACAGAACAATGGGCCTCATTACGACCCAGGCGCTAATGGGTTAAGGGCGCCATAAAAGGCTGCAGCGCCGTTAACCTATTAGCGCCTAATTACGAGGTCCCTTTGCAGGACCCGACCTTAATGGCTTGTTTTACCAGCCGTTAAAGTAGGAACCTGCAAAGGGACCTTGGTGCTAAGTACTTAGCTCCTTCCCCATTCCCATTGAGCCCTATGGGGCAAAAATGGGAATGGGGAAGGGCCATGAAGGAAGGGGAATTACCGCCCCGCCAACCTTGTAATGGGGTGGTAATTCCCCCTTTCTCCATGGCGGAGTCGGTAATTTACCGGTATGGTCTTCCGCCAGGGTCGTAATGAGGCCCAATGTCTTTAGCATTTGCCACCTCGAGTGAGTCATCCTAGGGGGGGCTGAGGGGGCTATAGCCCCGGGTCTTTTGGTTGTAGCCCCGGATAGAAGCTCCAGTGCTACAACCAAAATGCTACCAAGCCCCGAGTCCCGCCAGTCCTAACATTAGCTTAGCCCCTGATCTTTTCCAGACCTAGCAACACCCCTGCCAAAAATCAGATTGCTTGTTCTGTCCTCTCTGGTCTCAACTTGTCCCTGTGGGATCTGGCAGAAGCCGCTTTTGGACTTAAGGTTTATGCCCAGGCCAGGGCTATGCACACTGTTGCATTCCACTACCCTTGGTATTTGCCATCAATTTAGTCTGTTTCTATTATTATGCGCCTTGAGTCAGTTCGGAAAACAATGCATTAATTTCTTTCAGTGCCAGGCTATTATGCAAGTCTATGCAAAAAGGACAAGCATACACGTCCTTGGCACTTTAGGGGTTAAACGTTCCCCATAGCAAACTCGCTAGGAAATGTACTTTTTGTTGGGAGTGGTAATGCCCCCACAAGCGCTCCAGGCAACATGCAGACATTGCTATGGTGTGCATGGTTTTTTGGTCGGGAACCACCATGCGCTCACAGTGCACATGCATTGACTTTTCTACGACATGCAATGGCTAAATACCCCGTCTCTCACCTTGTACAGGCTGTGCTATGTTTTTGAACAGGGCACACGCTTGCTATGCTAGAGTTTGTTTAGTCGAGAGAGATGTTTTTGACACGATGGGTGGTTTCTGTTACCGTCATGACACATTAACTTCGCCCCAAATCATTGCCTTTTGACTTTCTGTCTCAGCTCTGGTCTCCCTCTAATTCGCCAACCCTTATTCCTTGCACCCTCCTTATCCCAGGTCTCAATTACCCCTTATGCTCTCTCAACAGTTATCTCACACTCTCTGGCTGCCTCCGGTCTCCCTCTATTCGCTAGCTGTCCCTCTCCTCTCAGCCTTGATGACACGTTCTTGCGCTCTGTGGAGCCACTGCCCTCTTTCACTTCATGTCCTTAACTGGGGCAACAAAACTCCACCCACCCAACCTGTCCTTACTCTTTGGTACCTCCCATCGGCCGCTCTTCTCTGCAGGATGGGGTGTGAATGCAAACAATCGTAGGCAGATGGGAAGCTCCTGAAGGGCGACTCGGGCCAGAAGCCTCAGCACGCCCTCTACGTGAAACACCCCACGTCATGGAACCGGCTGGTAACTACCTGGCCCAAGGCTTGTGAAATAACGAGAAGGCCTTGCCTGAAGTGCCGTTGACTGTGAAATGCTGCCAGGCCTGTGGAACTCAATAGCATGATATGATAGGATATGATGTGGCATTTATAATGCGCCTATACACAAGTGTTTCAAGGTGCGACGAGGCAAGGGAGGGGAAACAGAGGGAGCACAAAGACATTTCCCCTCCCTTGCCTCGTATGGGACCGGCACCGTTCATGATGGGCTTCCCAATTACGAGGACTGCTGCGGGGCTCACTAAGGAACACCTGGTCAGACCAGGCGTCCTTAGCCGGTCCCGCTAGCAGTCCAGGATGCTATCAACAGGCCCGTCAATAACGGGCATATTAAGAGGCATAAGAGCCGGCAGAGGGGAGCCAGAAAGCGAGTTGAGTGTCATCGGCATAGCACTGAAACTTGGAACAGAGAGCAGCAATGCGGTGGGCGAGAGGTGCCAAGTTTTGTTGAACAGCCAGGGAGAAAGGTTAGACCCCTGCGGAACACCACAGGTAGAGAGTGAGATAGAGAAGAGGAAGGACCCAAGTTGGACCTGGGAGGGTCGGTCCAAGAGGAAAGCGGTCAGCCATGCCATGGCCTGATCAGTGATAGCCAGGTTATCACAGAGCCAGTTGAGCAGGATGGCATGGTTGACCGTACTGAAAGCAGAAGAGAGATTGAGTAAAATGAGGACAGAGGGATGATTGGCATCAAGGTTAAAGAGCAGGTCTTCACAGATGTTCAGGAGAGCAGTTTCCATGTTTCTGGTAGCTCTGAAGCCAGAGGGATGGTCACGGAGACAACCAACAGATTCAGTGTGAAGATTGAGCTGGGAGATGGCCAGCTTTTCCAAGAGTTTGCCCAGGAAAGGAGTAATGGAGATTGGGCGATAGTTAGCCGGACAGGAGAGGTCGGCCGAGGGTTTCCTGAGAAGAGCAAGGGAAGGTTCCAGTGGCAAAAGAGTGATTGTAGAAGTTGTAAAATACCGGAGAGAGGTTGCCAATGTGGTCCTTGATGGTTTTGGAAGAACACAGATGAAACTGTTTTAATGAGACTTTCATAATTGGACTTGTTTAGAAACCTTGTCAGGGGTGAACAGAGGAAAGGCAGAGAAGGGTGTAGGAGAGGTGGCCGCAGGGAGGACGGAGGTAGAGGAGAAAGTATAGGGAGGTGAGGAAGAGAGGGTGGACAGGATGTCCTGGGTTTTAGAGATGAAATGAGAAACCAGGGCCGTGCAGAGGGCCTGGGAGGGGACAGGAGAGGTAGAGACTGCAGCAGGATCATCCAGCTCCTTGCAGATTTAAAATAGTTTGGCCAAGTTGTTATAAGCCGCAGATACGTGGTTTTGGATGTGAGCTCTCTTCTTAGTGAGGACAGAGAGTCGCTATTGCCTTTGGAGCAGGCGACAGGCCAGTTTGAGTCCTCTCAGCCACCCTACACTTGCATTTAAGGGTGACGACGTCTGAGTCGTACCAGGAGTTACACTGGGCTTTGGGCTTCAAGCGGATCCTCATGACAGGGGACATTAAGAGTATCAGATATAGAAGAGTGGAGCTTAGAGAGGGCTGTGTCAGGATGTGAGTCATCCAGAGGTCCCGGAGGGGGAGATAAAGTGGCGTCGAAAGCCTCAACTGACACACGCTTCATGGGTTGGATGACCAAGAAGGTGGGTGACAGTGTGGGGGTTTGCTCGGCCTGAAGGGTGAGAGAGAGAGAGAGGAGAGAAGAAAGTGGTCACTCCAGGAGAGAGGAGTGGTGAGAGTGTTAGAGAGGGGGAGGTCTGAGGAGATCAGAACATCCAGAGTGTGCCCTGCAGAGTGAGTCGGCCAGAGGGAAGAATAGAGAAAGAGAGAGTGAGTTGCATAGGTCACAAAAGAGTCCAGAGGAGGGACAGGAAGCATCCAGGTGGATGTTGCGGTCTCCAAGGAGGAGGAGTTGAGTGGTCAAGGCTAGGAGGGAGGAGGAGAGGTCCGCCCACTTGGAGAGGAAGGAGGTTATCTGGCCAGGTGGCCGGTAGATAGTAGCCCCAGTGAGAGAGTGGCCAGGAGAGAGAGAAAGCCTGCAGACAAGGCATTCAAAGGATGAGTAGGCCTGCATAGGAATGATAGAGGCAGGAGTCCACTCCAGGAAGATCAAGGCTACACCCCCACCGGAACGGTTGGATCTGGGCGCGGAGAGGATCTTGTAGCTATCAGGGAGGAGAGTGCCAAAACGTGTGACAGAACTGGCTGTGAACCACGTCTCGGTGAGACCGAGAACATCAAGGTCGAGTTCTTCCAGGAGATAGCATATGTCAGAGGAGTGTTTGACAGCTGAGTGAGAGTTGAGAGTGGCAATATGGAGAAGGTTGCCCCCCTTGAAATACTTTCCAGGGAGGAGTACAAATTAGAGGTACTCCCTGCTGAAGTTTAGAACGAGCCCGAGGGAGGGCTGAAGAGGAAGGAGGAGAGGGCAAAGTAGAGAGATGGCAGAGGAAGGAGGCAAAGAAGCCAAAGGAGGGACAGCAGGAGAGGAAAGGAAACTGATAAGGCACTGGAAGTGTCTATCATATAGGAGGAGGTTGGCCTGAGGGCCTTGGTCTAAGACAGTGCCATTCAGGTAAACATTAATGATGACCTTAGAGAAGTGGAAGGGGGCCAGGAGGGCCTCCCATGTGGTGCCACCATTAATGGGAGAGGAAGAGAAAGGAGCGAGCACATAGACAATGTGAGGAGTCCATAGGTCTGGCAAAGGAATGACAAAGAGGATGTCGGTGAGGGTCTGTCTGGAGGAAGCACTTGTGTAGCTGTCAGCAATAGGTAGGCCTGTGTTGCAGACCAGGATATCCTTTTTGAACTTCGTCCTACCTAACTTAGTTAGAAGGGCAGAGATGGACATTATAGAGGCAGTCAGAGAAGATAGGAGAAACAGAAAGCACCATAGAGGATGCAGAGGTGGGGGAAAGAGGAGAGAGGAAGGGGGGAGGTGAGAAGTGGGAGAAAGGAAGGGGGTAGACCCTAGGGGAGGACACAAGGTGGATGGGGTGTAAGCAGATGAGACCGAAAGAGACAAGAACAAGTTAGTAAATAATAACTAATTTAAACGAAGGGCACAAAGGGCATGAAGAGACAAGAGAAGAGTAATCAAGTAGAAGTGAAGAAAACCAGTTAACAGAGTAAGAACGAGGGGACCTGAAAGGAAAAGGAGACAGCAGGGGAACAACCAGGCAGAGCAGGGGCTGGAAAAGAACGAAGATCAAGGGAACCTAAGGAGAAGCGTGAAAAATATACAGAAGTAGGCAGTACTGTACATGGCAAAAACGAGGGAACCTGAAAGAAAAGGACACAACAGGGACCATCCATGCATAGCTAGGGCTAGATAATAAGCATGGAACAGGTAACCTATGGGGAAGAATGAGAAAAGAAATGGAGGTGGGCCATACACATAACAGTAGTCAAGAAAGCAAGAAAACAAAAAACAGGAACAGTGAAATAAGCACCGGGCCCGAGAGGAAGAAACACAAAGCAACACAGCGTAGCAACAGGGTCTGGGAGGGAAAAAAGGAGGGGGAGCCTGCAGTAGGGCAAGGAGGTGCAGAGGGTGCATGGGTGCTAGCGAGCTGAGATTAGAAGGGCACAAAGCACCCACAATCAAGGATTGCGAGGGAGTCGCGAGAGGGAAGGCTGCAAAGGCGCAAGCGTAGCCAATGATGGAAGGGGCGCAGAAGCACACACGATCAAGGATTGCAAGGCAACGCGTGGGCTGAGGAGCGCAGGTGTGAGCGTAGCCAAGGATGGAACGCGCAGAAGCACACACGTTCAAGGATTGCAAGGGACCATGCTGGCTGAGGATGTGCAGGCGCAAGCGTAGCCAAGGATGGAAGGGCACAGAAGCACACGTGATCAAGGATTCCGAGGGACCACACAGACTGAGGATGCGCAAGCAC